>NW_019211459.1:19017477-19381470 GCF_002443255.2 Varroa destructor
GGACAATTGGAAGTGAGCTAATTTGGTAAACTTGCGCAAAGTTAATAAAATCACAACAAAACAGGCTTTGGATGAGGCTTATGAGTAAATAATTATTAATAATAAATTAAAAAATTTAGTGAACTAAATAAAAACGAATACAAAGTTAATTATCAGATCTTTGAGTTTGTTTGTTCCGTCAATTTAAAACGTCACATAGCACTCACCTTACAGAACACTGTAGTACTAATTCCCTTTCGCGTCGTGGTCGTTGGCAAGCCTTCTATATATAAGTCACATACCTGTGTAGAAAATAAGCCCAAGCGTTTGTTGGTACGGCCCGAGGCTGACGCCCTCATCAGATCTCCGTCCAGTGACAGTTATCACCTTCACAACCGGACTGAGCCTGATGAGCAGGCCACCTGGCCTGAGTTTGGTCCTGCTTATTACATTCGTTGTGGGCAAACTGCGTAAACCTGTGAGCAATCATTGACGTAAAAATTTATCCGCGAGATAAGTTAGAAATAATGGTGGCTGTGAAGACGATAATAATTGCTAAACGCTGTATTACATACGCGAAGAAGCGGATTGGGCTTTCCGATGTTTTTTTTTGTTGTTGTTTTTTACAGAGGGCTTTTAGATTTAAATTGATGCAAAGCTAGAACAGGAGAAATTGCTTTTATCAAAAGTGTTGTCACAGTTCGAACGACATTGACACAAAAAAATACTTTTGAATTTTGTATTTGACGCCAATAGAGCTTTAATGTAATTCAGCTAAATAGTTCAGAGTTTGTAACAACGCACACGAGTGAAAGAAAGTTAAAGACTGGGACTCGGTAAGAGTCCCACACATATAAGCTTCGAAGGAACGGGACTTAATATATTTAGCCGACACAGTGGCAACTTAAGTCCCGTTCCTTGTGTTGGCTAAATATATTAGGTCCACTTCTTTCTGAAATCCACACGAACCTCATAAAGAACTGCTTTAGCCGGAACCTTTTTAGTCACCCCTCATCGACAAAACAAAATATTGGCAACTTTATTTCTATAGCCGAGCTTTATTGGCCAAAGTCTTCTTGTTTTCCCTGCGTCTTTCTGCCACGACGACAAATGTGCAGATATAAGCCTTAAATACATCAGCTTATCATTATAGCCATCGACAGAGGAGTCGAAAGCTAGCAGACGTGGTTCATCCTCTAGACATTAAACGTTGCGTGTTCCTCTCGTTCCGGTTTCCCCAAAGGACTGTGAGCGCATGGCGTGTCCACGCGTTCGAAATTGTGTATCTGTGCTGCTTCGTTTGCGGTACACTTTCGTATCTGTTCATGTGTCTTCTCAAATGTTCGTCGCAGCAATAAAGTTGAAGCACTTACCATCCGTCAGCTGCCAACGGAGACTGAGGATAGGCCCCTGTCGACAGTAGTCTCCGGCAGCTGGCTTTTGGCAAGCAGATGAAACGATGCTGGCATTTCGTAAGTCTTTATTGTAAAACCCGCTCGTTTGTCGTCGAGGCCTTTTTGCCTTCACAGTTGGTTCATTATCATTCGGTCTCCTTTCTTCCATTTTTGCCAGTCAGCCTGCCGAGTTCCTTTCGGTGCTTCTTATTTCTTACTTCAGAAGCCTGTTGTCCTGTGTCACCTTATCCTTCCCATGCACTCTTAGCGCACTATCCTGTACTGTCATTTTATGCCCCGACCTGTTTCTATCTTTCTTGCACTTTCGCTGTCTGTTCGCATGAGTCACTTTCGTCGTTGCTTTTCTTGATTCGGACCACCAGACGTCGTCGACCATCGCCGCTTCATGCTAACCTTCTTTCAGATCTCTCAGTTTCTTAGGCAGACACAACGTAGAGTGGCACTCCTTTCTTCCAAGTGCTTCAGGATGTCGATCCTCCATCCCGACAGACCCGTTCAGGTCTGCCACAGGTTTCTCTGTTTCCCTGTATATACTGACGGAGAAGACAGACGGTTTCACACAAATTGGCGCATGTTCCCTTACAGATATTCATTGGGTGACGTAGATGGACCCATAGAGCAAGGACTTTCAAGATCATGCACCACAAGAAACCGGATCAAATGGCTCGCTTGCTGTAGCAAAAGCGGCGGCGGCGGCATTCGACGCTGGCCACTTGACGAGCGAACGCTTTTACTTTCAGAAACTATCTTTTGCTTCCTTGTTTTTTTAAATAGGAGCGGGCAAACGTTGGCAGAGCTCTTTATTTTACGTGTGGTTCAAAAGCCCACAACGAACTCAGGTTCGGGGTTCTATCTTTCTGCTGGTTTTTGGCGGTTTTTAGATTCTGTTTTGGCTACGTTTGGCCGGCGGACAACAAACGGGTCGGAGAGCTATTCGGAATGTACCCGGATAGTCTTTTCTTACAGGTTTTTCGAACTGACTGAGTGCGTCACCTCTTCCACCTGGTTTGCCTGCTACCTATCTGTTTGCGTGTCCATGTGCCTACTGGCCGGCCCATATTTTTCGCGCTCTCCAGCCGTCGAATTTGCTAGTGGCCCCTACAGAAAAATACGCATTCACGCTGACATCTGCGTATACAACATAATAGAGGGAAAGTACTAGGTATGCGATGTACAATGTACGCCACTCCACCCTACTCAGCATCGTTTTTTTAGCAGAATAGCAGTGAATCAGAAAAAAGGAGGCCACGCTAGTGTTCCTTCATTCACACAGTCATTTTGGCAGATTTTTCGGGATTCGTATGATGCCGCCGTTATCGTTGTTGTTGGGGGGGCCCGATTGTTTGAGGGGCGGACCATGAATGCTGCTGGCCTAGCCCAATAGAGAGCCAGGGATGGAGGGAACTCGGCCAACGCAGAGACTGGTTCACTACAACCGCCAATACAGAGCCGCAATACAGACTTAGCAAAAGGAAACAGATGCGGTGTGTGTGTGCAGATCGCTGAATGAGCAGGACATTGATCAGAGGTTGGAAATTGCGGCTACTGGATAGAATGTTACGGTAATGGCGCGCTACAATGCTGGAATCGACAGACTGGCCCGCGTAGATGGCTAGTATAAACGGTATAAAAGTAATGGGAAGCGTACTCGTCTCCCTGCTGCCGGGGCCTGGAGAACTGTCGTGGAAGCATGGCTTTAAGAGCACAAACACTAGAAGCTACAGAAGGAGCAAGGTGGGTGACTTGGCCAGTCGATACGGTTGCAATACTGGCGAGCTCCTAGCAGAGGCTAAACGATGGGAAGAACATTATCTAAACAGCGAACGTTACAAATTTTGTCTAATGGCAATTTTTCTTTGCGCAACAACAGCTAGAGTTCAGGAGGAGAGAGAGGGAGAGAGAGGGGGGGACAATTCAACGATCCTTTTGTCATTCTGTTCCACCACTCGACAACTCACGAAATGAGAATACGTTACTCGATGCCACCCCTCTTGTTTAGAACACACAATCATCACAGCCACTGCCACCGTTACTGCTGAAGCCATACCGAAGACTTCGACGCAGCAGCAGAATTGGCAGCAGGAGTTGGGAAACGAAGCTTACTGGCTGCTTGTAGGATTGCCCTCTGCAGCAGCAGCAGCAGAGTCAGGTACCGTTTGCTAAACAACAACGCCAGCCTGTTACTAGCGGCTGTTCCTCCCTACTGCACCATACGGCCTGGCATAGTTTCGCCTGGCCTCTTCTGCTCCAGTCTGGGCGATACCTTATGTGGGAACCTCGGCAGACGATAACGCAGTCAAATTCAAATCGATGGGCGGGAATTCTGCGGATGCCTCCACTCCTGCAGGGGCTGCCGCTGCTGGGAAGAAACCGAGGTAGAAATCTGAAATGCGAGGTGCCATTTCTAAAGATGGCAATGTTCCCGGTTATCCCCACAATCCCTCCGGACGCCGTCGTTCTCACGACATCGGTGGCTATGGTGGCACTTTGAAAGCCCCAATTCGCCTCCTCTGTCTGTTTCCCCTGCCTTTGATGCTCCGCGGCTTCAATGAGTAATCCAAGCGCTCCTCAAGAGTAGACTGTGTCGTCCCTTGAGGTCGCTTACCTTTGTTAGCTTTCGAGCGGTCGACAGCGAGCAGACAAACTAACCGATCGGCCTCCGATTGTCGAGACAAAAACAACAACGTAGGTAAGTAGGCGGGCAGACAGGCAAACAACAAAGTCTGCAAAACCACGACATTCACGCACGTCCTGCAACGTGATCAGACGTCGGCCCTTTCCTTCGTAGCGTTTCCGTCATGAAAAGTAGAAAAGCGGCTCTTAACAGTACATTCTATGAGATATCTATGCAATGTTACAATGCCAGGAGAGGGATTTACGCAGACAAGATGCTTTAGACATATACTGATATGCATCGTATTGTCGTTGCTAGGTCACTATTTGCTCTAGGCTGGTGTGCGTCATTCGCTATACCTCCGTAACAATTCAGTTAGCAAATATGCGAAATCCACCAAAGTGATTCTTCTATGCCACAGAAGAGTCGAGGAATATTTAGAGTTAAATGCACTGTAACAGTAAATTTAAACGTTGACACACATTTTAAAGCAAATCTTGAGGTGTTAATAAAACAAAAGCTAAAGAGGTAAAGGATAGCAGTTCATAATATTATTTACATTCATGTTACTAGATGAGCCCTGAATAAGAGCTCTCGAAGTTCCTTATAGAAAACAAGTCGTCTATCTCATATTTATAACAAATACGAGATCATTTTTTTTTTTACTCATACTACATTACCATCCTCGACTGCCAGCACGACGGCTTGTAAATTTAGAAGCCAAACAATGCCTCGTCTGAATAAACATGTAGCAGGCTTGATTACAGTACGTAGGCTTATATATCTATAAACGTCTACATAAAAGCTTGCCATGTCAGTGAGCTTTTGAAGTAAACAATGAACCGTTCTGCTCATTTAGATACTAGCAATCAGCTCAATCTGTTCGAAATCGGATCATAAACATCTATTTCCCACTACCATGCTAGCAATATCAGCAGCTGCACGATGATATAATTAGTACTGCGTGTGATCTGCCCTACATATATGTCTGTGCAAAATATATACAGTACGTCCGCTCATCTTTCCTTTTTTCTTTTACCCCATCCTTAAATCACACCTTAGTCCCACACGAGGAATACGTATAAGCTTGTCTGCGCTACGGTCGGTGGTCATATGCACGAAGAGCATGATATGCAATGCGATATGAACGACTTTCGCTGTAGGCGGGCAGATAGCGATCGTTTGCAGCGTTTTTGTTTATAGATGGATATATGGGCTTCCATGACCTACGTCTGCCTCTTCCTTGGCGTCTTTGTTTTCTTCGTTTCTACGTGAGTTGGCACAAAGCTGCGAAACAGCTACAAGCGTAGAGAGAGAGAGAGAGAGAGAGAGAGAGAGAGAGAGCATAGTGTGGCGTCGATTGTTGCGATACAACTCTGAAACAACGCGCCGGAACGCTCACAGACAGCCTCTGCAGATCAGACGTGATAGGAATTTTGAACGTCGACGGCAGCGCCCCCTTCAAGGCGAAACGGACAAACATGAGATAAAACTGACAAAAACGCGGTGATGCTAAACCTTAGGTCGTCTCACCTCACTACAGTCTAGAACCAGATGAAAATAAACAAGGCAGTAGCGTCAGACAAGTTGTTGTTATAATTAAGGTTGTCGTTTGCTTTTAAACCTGGCCTTTCGTTGCGCAGTGGAGTCCTGCAGTTGCTAGTCCATCTTTTGACAAAAAGTAAAACACCGAAATGGGAATTAGGAAAATGTTCCCAAGAGGTTCGCTTAAAAAAATTTGCGCCACAGATTCGCGGATGGCTTCTATCTGTCACACTAAAGCACCCACTTATAGCTCTGAAAAGCGGCAACCTGCGGGTAGCACCCAATCCCCAGTAGACGGAGATAAACAAAGCTCCCAAACGTAGTCGAATAAGGAAAGCAAGGGCTGTTTGATTTTGTTTTTTTTTGCAAAACACGAAAAAACACTAAGCAACAAATGGCTAAGCGGAAATTTGCAGATAACGCGGCATAGTACGGTGAAATGTAAATAAAAGTACAGGGTATCATTACAACTGATTCAAGGATAGGTTAGATAAATCGAGAATATGCATATCTACAAGTTACTAGAAGCTGATTTCGTCTTTATGGCCGCCGTTCCCGAATAGGTTTGTTCAGTACTATTAGTTTGCCTACCTATCGCCCCTGTTCAGCCTTTTCTACCTGTGAAACAACTTATAAAAACGTATAGCGATAAACGTGTCCTCATTCAATACACCTGGAACATGCATAACATATACTGCATATGAACGTATTTCAAGTAGCGCGTCATGGCGCCAGCAAATCGCGAAGCAGCAGTAGCTACAATGCTTTACCGCGCTCCACGTCCTTAAAACGCGCTCTCGAATGCGGGCGATACCGGTGCCGTATACGCCCCATAGGCTCCCTTGGTTCTCCAGGGTGCCCATAGACAGTAAGATTACCTGCCTAGCACAGAAAGCGGCCACCGATAACTCATTGACAGAATCGATAACTGGCTCCACACCTGCTTCACTGCGTAATAGAAGAAAATGGTCGAAGTGTCCGATGGGGTCTTGGCGCCGGCACAGGAAGAGAGTAAGAGAGAGAGACTTAGTTGGTTCGGAGGGGTACGTGTCTGACAGAGAACAAGTCACAGGGAAAGACGAAACGTCGTGTATCTGACTTGTAACTGACGTCTGTTTAGCCGCTTCATGCCTTCGCCTAGGCCTCTTCTCGCAAGCAGTCTTTTACAGGCTACCATTCTGTCAGTTTCATTATTTGCCCCTACTAAATCTCTTACAAGCTTGTTCAGCTAGCTATACACCTGCGTATGTACTTACCTTGTTGTTGTCATCGTCGTTGTCGTTAAGTAGATGAGTAGTAGCAGTATCATTATCTCATCGGTTATCAACTGTTAACGTTCGTGCTTGGTCGCTGGTGAACTGACGCGGGCCAGTGACAAGCCGGGGAAACGGTGCTCAACCGACATTGGTAACAGCGCAGTATCGGTCCGGTGACGCGGATGGTGGCCTGCCTTCTACGAAGCCCAAAAGCGCCTAGAAAGCCGTTATGTAGTTGCCTGGCCCACCGGACGCATGCGTGGTCACGTTAGGCAAACTCGCTCGTCTGGAAAGTCCCGCGACCGACAATCTGTCTCCCCGTTTCTGTCTTTCTGAATCTAAACTTCTTTAGTCACTCTCACACTCTTTCAGTCTTCCGCTTCGCCTTAGTCTAGGAGTACTAGAAGTCATTCTCACCCACAAGGATACTTAAGAGCGGGCCTAAAACCAACGCGCTAGCATTCGTAGGGCTAGCGCCAACTATGCTGTAGCTTCGCGGCTACTCACTAGCATGGAGCTGACAGGAGGTACCGGTTACTGGAGGGTAGGTTGCTTACCTGTGAAGAGTGAGACAGTTTAGTTTCTAGGATGTGCGAGAGAACACGAGATGGGTATCACGCCAATGTTGGTTCGGGCAAGGGACCGAGAGAAAAGGCCGTTGTTCCCGGGGGTATTTCAAAGGCAAATTTGGTTGGGGGTAAATGGGGCTAAAACGAGGATGTTGAGAGTGAAATGCGCCTTCTTTCATTCTTTCTTTCTCTTTAATTCTCCCTGTTTTTCTTTCTCCTATGTGCGAAGTGTCTTTCATCGAGTGCTGCGTCTGACGGGGCAGACAGCTACCGTTCCGGCTGTGCGACTGAACATCGGAACAGTTCGTTCGCTCAGACACTTAAAAACACGCGTCGCAGCTGCCGTTGTTGTTGACGCCGATCATTGTTGTGGCGAAATAGTCGCAGTGGTCGAGGCTTAGCACCTGTCCAGGTAGTCTGCAACTTCGCTACGGTGAAGGGTAGTTGGAGGCAACGCCAGAGATACAGAGAGCGAGAGGGGAGAGAGAGAGAATGTTTAATACGGGGGGAGAAGTGGGGTGCAGGAGAAGGGAAAGCGAGATAAATAGCGAGAGGTGTAAGGGAGGCACGCAGAGACTCGACCTGTTATGTGGATGTGGTGGCTGTAGCAGCGGGGGGGCCATGCGGAGCTAATATAGATTTGATCAAAGCGGAAGTCTATGAACCGAAGAGCGAAGAGGGGTAAAGCAGTGGCAAACCATTGATCACTAACCGAATGACGATTCCACCACAGTGAGGGCTTGTACACTACTGAAGTTTGATATGAGGTCCTTAGAGATGGCTGGAGAAAACTCTTCGTTTTACTCTTGCAGAGTCTGCTGCTGATATTCAGGTAGCTCCATTCTGAGATATCACAAAACCATCATTCTAATTAACTTTATTTTGAAAGGTACCATGGCGCGGACAAAATTACTAATATTGCTAGCGTTGCAACTAAGGCGATGAAGATACAAGGGTGTGGCCGATGAATTTATAGAGAGCGTTACTTTTGACGAACTATCTTGTGGTGACTCGTTGTTGTAACAGAGTTTCAGAAGAGAGTTACTTTGTAGGAGCACATGGTTGGGCCGCGAGTGTACGGGATCTTGAATTCTTTTTAATTGAAACACTCAAAAGCTTCGTTAGAATCTGCTCTGTGTTAGATGAAACAAAAATATGATCTCTTTCAAAAGAAAAATAGGCATTAGGCCTAATTTGACATAACGGTAGTATGTTTTTGCTTGTTTCTTTAAGCAAATTAAGCAATCGTATGTCAGAGACATTCGAAAATTTTGGCGGAACCATTATTGTAATAAGTCTTCACTTTGCCTATATTACAAAAATTTCCAGACTGATTACAGTCGGTTTATCCTAACAACGTACGTTCATCTGCTGCTCCGAGTCAACGTAAACATTGATTTTTTTTTCTTTCGAGCTAAACACTTTGCTAAAATATTGCGCCCTCTATCATGAGGAATATACTTTGCTATTAAAGGCGTGTCGAACTTTACTACACATAGTTCTCAAATATATATATAGGCGTTTTCATAAGTATATAGATGCTATAAACGTTAGCTTTAAGTTGTACGAACGACCTATCATTCCAACGCGTTCCAACATGAGCACGACGAGACCTAGGAAATGCGGGCCGTAGATCGGTCCCTTGCCTGTTAATAACAGAAAAGGGGACAAGATTTTTGTAGTACGTTTACTCAAACTAGCTCAAGTCTTACACCAACAAGATTTTATCGAAACCGACCTATTATTATAAATCAAATAAAGATCACATAATCGGGATAAGGTTTTGATGCTCTCTGCTTAGGTCTGAGTGTCATAAATGAAGAAAATCGAATTGTATCTGTTTTTACCTACCGTTATTTTAAAAGCCATTATATATGTGTATTTTTTATATACCGGAATAATCAAATTTTATAGTCCTAAACTAGGTTTCCATTTTACGATCAGGTAATTAAGCGAGAACTCTAATCAATTTGAGGCGGCCGTATTTCTACAAACTTTTTTTTTTATATAATTAATGTTATAATTTAAATATATGAGAAGAACCATTTGAAAAAAAACTTCCTTTTTGCCTTCAAAAAAAATATAAATAAACCTATTTTTAAAGAAAAATTCACTCTGCATCACCCACGGAAGGTATGATAAGATGTTGGTAGCGTTTAGTATCTTTCGGTAACCAGGACACTCAGAGAGTGTTCTTGAATATGTGATGGTTGATAGGTGCATTACTGAACATAGGTAGGCTTTAATGCAGGCCAATGCCACCGAATTTCCCCTTCATCCAGGATATTTATACCTTAAAAATGATATGAGCACTGCTTATGACATAACAGCATGGGATGTGCGATGGCGGAATTTCTTACCTGCTAGGAGTACACTTAAATAGTCAGCATTCAATATGGTACACTAGGCACTACTCGAAGTGTTTAAAATAAAGGCCAATTCTTGGCAAGGCAAAAGCTTCGCTGTGGCCACCGCAATAAATTTCAATAGAACATTGAATCTCATTGGTAGGTTTACTATAAGCCTCCTAATAGACCTCCAAAAAAAAACCGACTACCTCGAGGTTTCTGTTTAAAAGCGGACTTGGCATTGGTTAGAGGATTAGTTTATAAAATAGTCAGTATTCTCAAAAGTTACACGCCCACTTGGCCCGGTGTGCAGTGTCCATGATACACTTACTATCTGTATAGTATGTATTTAAGTTATGTTAATCTGAAACATTATCGGAGCAATCTATGTAATAATATGAGGAAAAGTTGAGGCCCTATAGAAGTAGATCTGTGCATAGCAAATCAATTTAATAAAATATTTAGCCGATTTAGATGCCCTCGTATTAGATGCCGACTTATTTCACTAATAGAGTGAAATAAATCGGCATCTAATAAGAGGAAGAGGCACTGTGAGAAACATCTACTGTGTATTCTTTGTTGGACAGAATATTATTCACGGTTTCAAACTCTTTTCAAAGCGTCGTCAAGAAGGAAGTCTTCTGTGGTTCACTCCGATTTTATCGTTTTTGATGTTTGACTGAACTAATAAAGCTACTCATTAAAACAAAGATCAGCTTCGGCATAGCCGATAGTCCCCGCAACGGGAGATTTTGCTGCTTCAGACAGACGGTAACGGTATTAAATGTAGAATTGTGCTTCTTTTCATTGTATCTTATTCGGGATATCTCTGTGTAGACGTTCACCTTAGAAAATATTAACGTACTTTCGTATTTTCCTTTCGTCTAACTTCGATCGCTCGCCTTTACAGGTAAAATTCAATTCTTAAACGTATTATGTGGATTTATCGTGGTCTAACTCAATATCTTCATTCTCGTTTCCCCCTCTGAGCACGAGCAACACTTCTCGTTTCCTCTTCCTTTTTATCATAGTTATTTGATATACACAACATGTTTGGTTTGTTCTCACAGATTATAGGCGTAGCTGCTATGTGTGTTATCATCATCCGATCTTAAAGGCGTCCACAGTTCACTTTAGGAAAAACAGTACACCACCGACAAGTCCTGTAGTCCTATTATCCTCTCATGCCGAGTGGCTCAGTGTCGCAAAAACCATACACCATAAAACACAAATACGATTGGGTAACCTTCAGGTGCCACAGACGTACACAAAGTTACACTGCAATTGTTCAAACGTACATATTATAAAATTGTATTTCAGCAGCTCTTTTGTACCTCATGAGAGTACCTCTAGCGAACTCTACCTCGGCCAAGCCAAAAAACAAATTAGGAGATAAGCGTTCAATGAAGGCCAGGCAAATGTCGAGACATGGCTCCTTTTCTCTCGACGTCTTTCTCTATAGAGAATGAAAATACATAGGGTGCAATATCAAGTAATGTTTTGGGTAGGCAATCCATAGCAGCGGGAAGACCAGAATGAGCAGCACTCGCTGTTTGACCGAGTAGTCTGTAGCTAGCGCCGTCGGAGTGTCGACGCAAAACCACTTGCTTTAGGCGTGCCACAAGGTTCAGCATTCTTTTTATCTCGTTTTACAGACAAAAAAGCATAGAAAGACAAAAAGATATATTGGCTTCTGATTACTAGTGCGACCGTAGATGTTGGGAAAATACCGTGCGTCACAGGAGTGAAGAACAATGGCTCAAAGGCACCGTTTGCCCGTCAGCAATCGCTAGTAGTAGTAGTAGTATTGAGAGATTTCGTTGTACTAACGGTAAGAGGTGACCCCTGGGCGACTATGTGTCCCTGAAGAGAACGTCCGTTAATCTGTTGTTGAGAATGGTTTGATTGGGCCAGGCGGTGATCTCTTGCTTGTCGTCGTCGTCATAGGCCATCCTTGACTTAACGTCACGATTATTCGATCGGCGTATTTGCTGCTGCTGCTGTTGTTGTTAGACTAGACAGGGAAAACAGACCGGTAGCAGGAATATTGAGCCAGCAGGGGGCGGGGCGGGGCAAGCACGAGAGCGGACAGGCATAGAGCGCTAGCCATCAGCGTCCAGCCAGCCTCGCCAGTGTTCAACTGTTCCTCTTTATTACTCCGGATGGATCCATGCGATGACATGGCTGGCTTGTCTTGCCACTGTGCCATGTCCGCCAGCTACCTAACCAGACGTACGATGGCGAGTTAGCAAAGCGCTGTTGATCCTACCTTTACGATTACTATGGCTGCCATTGCAGCTGCTGCTGGGGAATAAGGAGGCCACGACGCAAAGCGACGGACCGATTGTAGCTCAGCCAGATATAGCCAAACAGACACTAGCGTCATCATTGCGGTCGTCGTGGGCCATGAACGCAAACACACAGTGCAGCTGATGCCGCCGCCTCCAGCGCTCGTTTGGTTAGAGGACGGAGACCGGGGAAACTTGATATCCAACGCGTATGAAGGGGATAGACGCGGCTGCGGAACGCCCTTAATACAGACCTACGCTATTCACATATACATTGCTTCTGTCTACCAGTGGACAGACACCACCAGCTTGAGCGCGCTTAGAAACACTCTTCAAAACTTCAAGCATTGGCGACAGATTGGTAGCCATTTCGTTGCCAGGGGCTGGTGGCGTTCGGCATTTGATAGCGGCCGATCGTATCGTCATTTCCGACAATGGGTGAACGCTAAAAAGCGCGTCGTTGTCGGGGAACCCGTGTATATGTACGCGTCTAGATATGCGAAAGTAAACGGATAGCCACAGACTTACGGGTTAACTACGCGGCACCCAGTTACGTTGCGTCGTCTCAGCTACCAATACTGCTTCACTCGTTATCAGAAATCATAGCGGGGAAGGGGGGCGTAGCTGAGGGGACGTGAAACATTCGTTCGTTGGTACACGGATCAGTCTATTGAGTAGATATAGTGTAACTATAGCGGACAACTGAAACTAGTTCTCCGATGCATTTGTTTACATGTGTATGGGTGAGTGCTAGATTAGCGGTTGTTTTAGCATAATTACTGTTGATTGGAGGCGATACGCGTGAGCGTTAGCGGTGCCGATAAGCAAATACAGACAGCTATATAACACCGAATGTCTCCACGGGATATGACTGAAAAGATAAAAAGAGGGTGTTTTATATACCACTTATTTTTTCGCCTTTATAATGTCATTGGCGCTTTACGAAAGGCATCATTTAAACAGCCACAACCTTGGCATTATCATTTTTACTATAACCTTATTATTATTATTAGCCATAAGCCAGGTGGCATTTTGAGCCGTGGACATCGGAACAGATTGTCGCAGTGTTGGATAAACGAAGGACGGTGCCGCGAATAAGACAACACCCTTTTGAATTACGAATCATCAACAGGTTACCTTACCTTTACGAGCGTGCGCTCCTTTAAAGCATGGCCGCATCAAAAACATTTCGTTTTTTCCAGTATGTAGCACACGGTGCTTATAACGAACAAAAAAAGGGTGAATTCTTTGTAAAACACATTGTGAAGTTTATTGTTAAATCCATTCTGGGTTCAACAATAGATCGAATGCTAGGTTCGGGCTCAGAATGTCTTTCTACTATACAATCTGTTTCATTTCCTGACTTCCCTCTAATCTTTAAGTGGTTCGTTAGCCTTTCAAATACAGCCAGCCGATATTTAGGAATTGACGGCTATGCTATTATTTTTCTTAGAATATTTCAAAAACTTCTATCTTGTAACATTGCCAATCTTTGCATGACGTTGTATGATATGCAGTATTACCTACAGGTTTCCCAATAACAACTGTATTGTACAATCCTTTTGTTAATGAAGAAAACGTCTCTATCGTATTGTAGAATGGCACAAATGATGGAGAGTTTGTCTAGCTCGAACTCGCGTAACGTGGGCTCCTACTTGTGTCGTTTTACGCATAGGCTAAATGAGGACTTAACAAGCACTTTTAGTTGAGCGCTACTCGCAAAAAAAAAGCTCCTTTCTACAGCTAACAGCTTCACAAAGATTAACGTATACGCCGTGGTGGGAGATGGAACAGGCGAATGGAGCAACAGTTTGCCCTTCACGGCAGGGGTATCCGTTGGCCCAAATGCCACCAAAGAATTACGTCCAAACACCTAATTTGGATAAACAATTAGGTTTTCGCAGAATCTTTCTCTAATGAAATGCCATTAGAGGAGCAAGACGGAAATTAGCATGATTAACATATGAGAAAAAAAAAAAACAGGTAGAAGCGAATAGTGACAATGAAGGTTTTTTCTTAAATTATTATTATTTTTAGGTTAACTTTTGCACTTCTTAAAAATATTGCCGAAGTTCAACTTTGTCTCGAGCTCAGTGAACTTCACAGCTTTTTTCTTTAGCGATATGCAGATCAGCCAGATCGTCGTCACAATACTACTCACCCACGTAACTATCACTGCGTCTTCGAGGACTAATATAATCATTATGTAAATCTCACAGATGTGACTTTTCTCCGTTTATATTTTTGACTATGTGATGTATGTCTGTGTGCATATGTATATACCTGCGCTTAGAATATATCGTGTAAGCCTATTGTGTGGCGAATCATATGCTCATGAGAAGAAAATGAAAACGCCGAAGCCACTGAGCGATGCCCCTTTACAGCGTGGCGATCAGCTCTCGCTAGCGCCGTTTCTCTCCGCACCGAAGTGAGAGCATTTTTGTTAGGCGGAGCGCAACAACGTGTTGAAGTCATGTCCTCGTCGCTGTTCTGATATGTTCCTTCGGAAATTTCGAGCTCATTGGCTAGACATTGCCAGCCATGCTTGTTCCCTTGCTAGCTGCCGCTTTGCTTGGCGATTTGATCAAGCCCCGATTTCTCACAAAGGCCACTCGTTCCGGATGGTAGTAACGAAGCAAAGTCCGCTTCGGAGCCAAATAGCTCAGCGCTTGAAGCCAGTATAGTATTCTGTGAGGGTGCAAGGGTGGTATTTGAAGGAACACGAAATGAATGTGGCCACCTTACTACTACTGGGGTTAAAGCGGACCATGTTGTGGTATCCTCTTCGTAGCCGGCAAGAGCGGCACTGGCTAGAGGCAACAGAAGCCTGGCCACTGCATGCTGTTCTCTGTAGGGTACGGTTACGTACGCCATGCTCATGATAGAAAAGAGAGAGATAAGCAGCGTTTGCATCGCTGTAAGCAAGCTTCGCCGATGGACTGCAGCGGCAGAGGCAGCGGGGATCATCGCAGTTTGGCGCCACTTGATCCTACGTAGGAAAGAACGAACTCGAGTCGAAAGGCGGCGGGCTTCACCCCCTGCTACGGGCACACCGGCGGGGAAAACAGATCAGGATAGACTACAGCCCTACAGCCTGAAGTATAGCAGTTGCCAACAAAACCATCCAGCCATTGCTGGCTAGTGGTAGTCAGCTACAGCGAAAAAAGGGTCGACCGACGGTCCTGGATGCGGCCGAACTCCCTCAACATATAGAGTTCGGCCGGAGGGTTGTGTGGGCAGTAGATATAGTCGGAAGCAAGCGATGGCATAGGGCGGAAGGTAAAACCCAAGTCTTCTCTATGCCTCCCTGCCTGTCACGCTCTTCTTTGAGAACGGGCGTAAGAGGGGGATACGAGATCTCGAAGGTTTTTTGTCGGCTTCTTCCGAAAGCCCGGGTCGACGTTTTTCTCGCCACCAAACAGAAGCAACAGTCAAAATGAAGGAACGAAGCTCGCACCCGAGGCCACAGACGAAACGGACGGGAACGATGCAGTCCTGTGAAGTATCCTACGCCGACGGGAATATCGACCGTCCAATCTACTGAGGAAAAGGCGCCGAAACTCCACCTTGCCGTATTTGTGCTAAGACGGCCGGCCTACTAGTAAGCTAAAGCAAACTAAGTCGAATTGTTTTGACAACCGAAAACGTTGTTCAGTAGCCTACTTTTTTCGTACTACAGGAACTAACGTATTAGATATAAGCTAACTTTTTAGTCTTTATAATGAACGGATGGAGATAACTTGATGAAAATCAATCCAACCCACAAATGGCCATTTTATATTGTAACTGTATGATTTTCAAATTCACTACGTGCTATAAATTTAGTGTGGTAGAATGTAGTAATGCTGTCCTTGTACCTGATATTAGATCGCGATAAGGTACATTGGCCTTGAACGCAACAGTACGTCAAAATCGAAAACTAAATGGTGAGAAAGGAAAGATGTCTGCAACTGCTCCGACGGGAAATCGGAGAAAAGAGGATACCCAATTTTTTTAAATTTAGGTGTTACCTCGTGAACGTCTGTTGAAGCAAAGGTAAGTCAAGGATATATTTTCATTGGCCTTTTTTTCTGGAGGCTTATTATAACTTTCGCGGAGTCAATAAAAGTGTGTACATTTCCATTACGGTGTAAGAGCCCGGTACGGAATATGTTAGCATCAAACGCAATGCAAACTCTTTTAGATATTCTAGTTCCATTAATGCTAAGCGTTTCGCTCGCGACAATTTACTGCAGAGAATTTCCCGCTTACTGTTACGTGAGTGTATCAATTTGCAGTATGAACGCCTGAGATATGCGTCGTTGATGGTTTGCGTTCTGCCCAATATATCTTGATTTGAAGGAAGCGGGCAACATATTAGTCTCAAAGCCCACATGTTCCCTGTCAAATATGTGCCTGTAGACGCCGATGAAACGGATATTATACTTAGCACATACGGAGCTTATTTAAAAGGACTTCATTTTCACACCTCAGTTAATTATCCAACGAGCATTTGCGTACTGGCCTAGCCATTAGATTTGTCGTAAAACCTTTACCTAAAATTAGTTGTGTCCGTGTTCCATTTGTAAAAAACTAAATATCACAGCGTAATCAGCAATTTATGATTATTTCACAGTACGATTGGCTGATTTTTCGAGGAATCAATCATTGTGTGATGATGTTATATTTCATAGGCAGAATTTTAAAAATTGACAAGCTGCTTTACTGCGGTTGGTACCTTTTCACCCTATACAATTATCCGGATTCGGAAACACAAGTCTGAAGCTTTTTTTTTTTTGCAGAATCTGCTGCTGGATGGCTGCACATCTCTCATTTACGACAGTAGTAAGTATCTGTTCCTCTGATAAAGAAAAGCAAAAAACCTGAGTAAAATGGTGATCACTTAAATAATGCTCGTACAGCCTTCTAGGCAACATGCACCTGTGTAGACAGTATGAAACCTGGTTACCTGCAATTGCTTGAGTCGCGTTGACCTATTCGTGTGGAGTTACAAGTTTTGCTTAAAACTTCACATTGTTCCCAACATTTGGCAGCTAGCTGCTGCGCTTGCGTCTCCTAACCTGGTTGCCGTCGGTGTCTGCAGCGACATTGCTGCCTTTACCTCCGTTGGTCGTCTGTATAGATTGCACGACTCAAGCAATCGGCCGTCCAGACACCTGGCTCCATCTCAGTGACATGCTGGCTGTACCACCAGGGGTCTCTCCTCAGGGGAAAACTACCACTAGATGCAGCGGTGCCCTGCGTCGTTCGCACTATTGCGTGCACGGAGAAACAAATACGTCTACATACTTGCGCGCCCACACGCAAGCAAGGACACACTCAGCCTTTCATCACGTCGACTCGTGGAAGCCGACAGACAAACAGGCCCAGCGAGACACATAAATGAAAAGATTGATACAAGCGGCACCACTTGCAGTCGTATTTCGTTCCTCGTCGACGTGTTCATCGTAACACTTTCCCAATGGCTCCCTTAGAACTGCCCCTGTCATCTTTTTGCTGACGCTGTTGTCCGTTTTGCGCTTACTGACTCGTCCTCATAGGACAATTTCTCGCAGCCATTTCACAAGTCCCTTATTGCGCAGCCTCCGTGGGCATTGAAGCTTCCAATGACACGTTCTGTACGCGTCGCTCTCTCGTAACTCGATCGACGACGAGTGTATGGGCGCTCATTCAAGAGTAGCAACGGGACTAGAGAATAAAGGAGCCAATTCTTTCGATTCAAACCGTCGATGCTCGTCCGCTTGTTCGCCGTGTTGGCACGGAAGGAAACAGGGGCAGTGGACGAGGGTATTCCGCCGGGAAACCATGCATTGAAGATCGAGGGTTTCGTAGCAGAAGGTTCGAAGGGTGAGGTAGGGCAGATAAAGTGCGATGGGGTTCTTTCCCGGGTTTCCTCACCACCCAACCGTCGTTTGGGACAAGACACAGAACCGTTTCGCCTTCACCTCCAGTCGATCAAGCTGGTTCCCAGCCCCGTTACAGTGTTCCCCAACAGGTCTCAATGTGTTGCCTTGATCTCCGAGCTCTGACGTCTTGCGCTGTGGGTGCCGACTGTCGACACACACCCACGTGCATACCGATATAGTGGTTGGCTGTGGGACGATTTGAATTTCGCGGGGTGGCAATAGCAATGGCAGTTTGTTCTCTGTCCAACGATGGCAGTGGTAACTGCGATGGCTCTGGTGCTACTGGAGGTGCTGGGGGCGATCGCCTGGCGCTCGTCCACGATTTGCGGCAAAAGAGTTTATGCCTCGTCCACTGCCCAGATTCAGAGTACGTCACGTTACGGGGAGAGCGGATGACGAACAGGAGTACGAGGGCAAGCGAGAGAGCAGTGAGGAGTGAGGGGAGTTTGAGGTGTTGGTGTGTTTTGAGTAGAGACTGTGTCGGCGGCAGTCGCTGGGGTTTCACGGGCTTGCAGTGGCGATGGTTGGCTGAGCGGTGATTTTGATGCAGATCGCCGCCGTCGTTGACGTCGACATCGAGGTAGCATCGTTTCTTCTTAGTCTTCTTAATGGTCGCCAGCATCGTGGTTGGCCTGTAGCTTGCTTCATTCTATGTTTTTGCTGCTGATGCTACCCGCGCCTACGTTCGCTCCCATCGTCTGCCCTTCTGCAACATCTTTGTTGCCCCAGTTCACTCGCTTGTTCTCCTCCCGCACTTTTCTTCAGTTATAACCTTCTCGCGGCAACACATGAGGAGCTACGGACGCACATTAAGAAAGTCGTCTCTTTTCAGAAAGAAACCTTTACTTCATCGTGGCCGGAGCCAGCGAACATCCAGCGGCCCCGGATGCATACGACACTCCGACACCCAGCCTGGCCATCTACACGCATCTTCTGTTTGGAAAACGGGACGCCTGCTGAAGCAGCAAGAGGCGAAAGGCTGGAAAGGCTTACGCGGCCGACTGGGAGGGCGAGAAAAGGGGAGAGAAAAAAGACTTAGTGGAGCTCTGAAGAGGCCAGTGAAAAAGAAATGATGCTGATAAGATCCAGCAGCGAAAAAGCTGAGGTTGGCACAGAGAGGCTATCTTATCGACACACGACAGGGAAAACACGTGTCGAGAAACACGTATACTTTTGTAAGATTCTGCAACAATGAACAAACGGCCAGCAGACGGCTAGCAGAACGACAAATGCAGACGAAGTTACTAGCAAAGTAGACCGAACATCGTTTCACACATGTTCAAAAAACCGGTTGTCACGCAAGAACGAGGGACGAAAGACGTCCGCTGGGTATTTTGTCGAGAGCCTATCTTCTCTGCGTTCCAGATATTATGACGGCGGCAGATTTTGCATGAAGAGATTTCCAAATAATTTTATAAATTTTTTTGATATTTTGAAACGGAATCTTTATCGTCAAGGGCTACAAACAACAGGATCTATCTCCACATTGAATACAGGCTATTTCCAGTTAATCGTTTTTCCTTCTACCTCGATAACAAGTAAAATTGGTGAGGGGTTGCTTTTCAAGAAGGATTACGAGATTATACTCCGGTTCCTAGAATGCGATTGAACGAAACGTGTGCAAATAAACAAAAGCCGCTGTCGCGAAGGTAGTTATAGGCTTTTTAGCTACAAAAGCTAATTTCATTATATTTAGAGCATAATTAGTTAGCTAGCGCTGGGGTTACTGTTAACCATAGTCTTCGATATACTATATGATTGTATAGCGCTATCTATTTTTCAATAGTTTTCGAATATCACACTATCACTACCAGATCGCATAAATCTTTGCTTGCTGTATCAGCTTTGACGTCGTCTTAATTTCAGATTTGTTCAAATATGATCTCGGCTCATAACAACTTTGCATTGTGTGTCCTTCGTAGCCCTGAAATAGTGATTCGGTCTCTCAGTAGGACACTGTGCTCGCTCTTTGGTCAAATAGAATAGACTTAGCTTTGTCGAAACGCCTGTTCCAGCACTTACGGCACGTACAGATACGTCGATGTACAGGGCAGCTCACACGAGTGTCGAGACCATTGGGCAAACGATTACTACCAAAGAGATAATTTTATTCATACATAACTATTATGAACCTTCGATAGACGACCCACATGGTGCGCAGAGATGAAGTTGTGGATACAATTTTGCTCAACTACTGGAAGGATTATAACCTAGAAAAACGTTTTAACCGTACAACTTTTAGCGAGAACCAAGAAATATGGCTGTAAGATTCGACTGGAGAGGATACGTACTATTTCATTAATGTCCAGGCAATCAGGAAATAAAGCGGTAAACAGCTACGGTAGCGCTGTCTGGTAAAAGTGGTCTACCAATGCTGCGGATTCTATTAGGGCAGATATGGTGCGACTATCGAGCTATTCCGAGGAGAACTTTTCCTAGCGATGATTATAGAGGTGTATCAGTGAACCACTAGCTAGCCAAAGAAAAAAATGACAAGCAATATTTCGAACGAGTAAAGAAGCTGAATGAAAACGACCGTGAGCATGAGCAGGTGACGATCCTCGTTACAATTTTCGGGCTCTGCGTGCATATCCTCTGAATAATTATTATCGGACTGAGCCATTTTTTTTTTTATTAGCAGGTACGCGCAGAGCTATGCGAGCAACGGCAAGTAACATAGACTTAAACGGATATTTTTCATAATCACGCGATCGTTTACTATGTTCTATAAAAGAAATTACATTTTGTAGACTAACTTGTTGGATGATCTCTCCTGTATATTCGCGCGCTTCTATCCGTAATCCGTTCTCAAGGTCCATGATCCACATTAATGACAGATACAAGCTTTTCATGGGAATTAGATCCTGCAAGTCCTGCCTACAGATTATTCAAATAATAGACGTATGGACGACATCGAAGACATTTCTAGTGCATTTTAAATGAGAAAATCGTGTAGAAGGCTTTATCTCTCAGCTTGAGCCGGTAATAAGAGGCTTCTTCGATCCTGGAGCTATCTGGAGCCGCTTTTGTGAAACCGGGCATGCATATTTCATGCTTCGTCTACAGTTTCGTGTGTCCGAATACAACGCGTACGCTTCAGCCATACGTAAGTATCAAGAGAGGCAAAACGCTTTTCAACAAAACAGTAGTAAATCAGACTGTAGTCGACAAGTCCAGAACAATACCTTCATCTGCGAATATTACTGCTAATATCAGTTGACTCAAACTAAAAGGGACAATAGCATTTCCAGCACCTAACTAATACTTTACGTTCAAACTGAAAAGTTATTTAAAACAGGAAAAGTTTATCACAAATATAAGTTGAGTCGTCTGACGGCGCTGATGCTATTTTTAGAGAAATTTCACATCGCGTCCCGCCATAACGATCAATAAGGAATTAGGTAGGTACGGATTTTATTGACAAAACAACGTACTCGCAAATTGAGAGAATCAGTTCCCTCGATTCGTCGAGGGAGAAGGCGGAAATATAAGAAACACAACCTACCAGCATATATCGGAGACGATTTTTGACCGTAAAATTCTAAAAGAAAACCGAAGTGTTATTTTTCCAAGCAATTTTTAGTTATCTAAGCGTGCATTGTACACATTCGGACGCTTCCGTCCGGTCAATGGCTATCCTCTGGTATCATGTGGATTTGCGTACACTGCTAATACGCAAAGATGCGATTCTAAAAAGTTCGTTTCGGCTCGTCTTGATTCGAATCGACATTTGTTTATGTGGCTAACGCTGTAATAGGCTAGATCATTTGTAGTTATTGTCTGTACTAGATGGCTTCGTTAACAGTCACACATTTCAACTTCAGGTTAGCTCAAATGTAGCCAAGCATTAAGCCGGCAAAGATCATCGTCATCATTCGCGAATCTTGTTGCATGCGATGGGCTCTAGAGCGATGAAGCTCCGTTTCGAAAATCGTTCATGTAACGTTCGATACCGTCGGGTTGTTGAAGATACTTTTCCATAAGGCCACGCGCGCCTGGACCTAGATATAACACAACATGGAAGCCCCGAACACGTAGTATTAAAAACAATATTTTTTAGATACGCTGCTAGGATGGCTCGTGTCTCTACGCTACATGCTACGAGAACATGAGATATATTACTGTTGTATATAGGAACGTTGTATTCAGTGCCTATATATTTGTTCAAGCGTGATATGACAAAGAAACAGACGGTTAAACGTATTCACGCTATTTTACGGGCGACTGAACTATGTCGAAACGTATTAAAATGCGGGTTTTAGATATACCGTCATGACTGCGCCATAGCTCGGCTGCGAAAGGTCTCTCAAGAACTTCGACAAAGCTCGTTCTATCTAGCAGAACTAAAAAGAGCAATACTTGAAATAATCATCGAGCTTCTTTAATTGATAAGTTAGTTACCCCGTATTATGCGTCTAATACAGGGTACATTGTATTTAAGGACGGTTTCCATAACTTAGTTGAGTTGCTTTTTGCTACGGATTGGTAACTTAGATTGTTAAAAGATTGATTTCCTATACTTAACGTGGACTGAGGGTTAGTGCCTACTTGGGTTGACTTCCAAATCACTCCTTACCCTTGACCAATTCGACGAGTCGCGTTCTGGAGCCAGCTTTTGGGTCGACATAATCATATGTCTTTACGGAAGAGCTCCCATAGCGGTGATGTCCTACGCTTTTGCCGCCTTTTTTTCCTCGATAATCTCGACCACGGTCACCGCCATTGCCACTTATATTCCCTTTGGAGTTGAAGCTATAACTAAAATCAAGATATAAGCGTTTCAAAGACATGTCCTACCGTACCGATGCGACGTGATCATGCTATAGATTAACTTCTAACATGTGAAGGACACATGAATATATGTTCCATACGTAAACCGTGTTGAACAGACTCTACTATTAGTAACTCTGTAATTCCTTAAATTTGGCAAAATAATATCATAAACCGTATTGTTAATATAGACTATTCATCCTATGCGTAAACTTATCATGGCTTTACGTCACCTGATGGTAGATGGTAGAACGCTGGGTTTAGATCTACAGTCAGGCCGACTGGTTTCGCACGCATTCATGCTTCAAGGCTTAAACGACCAATGGACCTAATATCTACATTGTAATATAATACACCAAGATGTAAACTACACAAGACCAAGTCGGATTATGGGAGTGATTGATCTTTAAAACGACGACAAATCTAAATAGTTCTTTATCTTATGCCATATTTGCTTTTCTAGGTTGATCAGACAGCCCTAAAAATTGTAGCTAACGCTTAGGTAGACTAGAACATATGGCATTTATAAATGATTAAGTAAGATTGACTGACTCGCGAAAAATCGGTCGAGGTGTGTAATTTTTCTCAGCCCGATTTGAGTAACCGTAGCTCTGGTCGCGTCCACTGCGCCACTCGACTGGGTGATTGCCGTTATGTGGACGCCGGTAGTCCTTTTTGTAGCTTCGAGACATTATTTTTTCGGGGTAGACTTTCTCGTAAGTAAAACCACTCTCTTTACTGTACTCCTGTCTGTTAGGCAAAATGAAGGTAAAAAAAAATCGCAACGACAAGACAAACATATCTGGACAATATTGATTAGAATAAAACCCTATGTAACATTATTAGTATCATTATTATTATTAAGACCACATTGGTCTTCATTATCTATGAAAGATGTCAGCGGCTCGACACAGAACCGGTAGTTGACCACAAATTTAGCCTTTAATAGAACATTTCTTAGTGCGCTTATTTTCTCTTATATATAAATGAGTCACTCTTAAAAGTTAGTAGATGAATTAGGTTTTAACTCGACGCCTTAATATTCAGCTGCTCTCTAAGTGGTGTTCTATTCTTTATTAGAAAGAAGAATTGAAAATGTAGCACCTTTAAATCGACACGCTCGTATCACTGTTTAAAGTATTCTGTTCCTTAGAATAGCTTCATAACATACCGCGGGTACTGTCCACTAGCTCTAAGCCGCTGTGGTCGATAGTTGCGTTCATAGCTCCTCTCCCTTGTAGGTCTATGGCTATTAAAAGTGTGACGCTGAATGTGGCTTCTACCTGCCATGTGTCGCCCATATCCACCTTTTTCGCCATCGTTACGTTGATGGCCTGCTTCATCGTGACCTATCTCATTTTTCCTGCCATATTCATGGTCCTCAATATAGCTACCCTGGATACTGGCCCCGTACGGCCCCTTTGGGCTGTCATTGTCTCCACCTTGACCACTACCATAATCATAATTGTTGCTTACTGCGGGTCGGTCGCCGTATCCAAGGCCGAAACCGTTTCCGAAATCTGGTTCGAGCGTGCCGCGCATATTCTCAACACTGTCGTAGTCTCGACTCGAGGCCGCAGACATAAGCTCCGCGTCGATGGCAGCTGCAAATGCGGCTTCCGACGATGTGAGAAGAGCTAAATCCTCGGCTGAGGTTGTGAATGCCAACATTGTTGGCGGATCGCATTGCACCGATAGAAGTGTCCCGAGCGTCAGCAAGCCCCAGGATTGGGCACGCTTCTGTAGATAACAACGAATCGAGCATACACAATAAGACCCCGAACATGTAATAAAAATTTGAACATACAGCACAAACACACACACGCAGATGCACAAAATCAAAGGGTAAAAACAGGTAAAAATAGCTGGTGTTAGTTGTTGGCTGCCTTCTCGTTTCGATATGATAATGCTTTCGATCAAAAATTAGCTGAAACAATAAATTGGCTATACACTACACGTGACACAATGCTAGAAGTCACACAATTTTGATTAACAATATCGATAAGAACAGAGGTAGAAAATCTCTCTCACTTTCATGGCAATCATTCATTCTTTTTTTTTTTAGTACTGTCAAAAAACGGCTGCTCTTTTGCTTCCTGCTATTAGATGCGGTCAATCTTAAGCATGGTACCCACTGGGAAATTGTTAATTTTTCAGTCGCCCATCGTCTCTGATGTGCCGTCGTCTATTGCAGTGCGAATGGGCAAGACAGGGGTAAAGACGTGCTTATTTCGGACGGCTTGTTGATACGCTTGCGAACGTTGTAATGTTGCCTGCAGTCACCGAATGCCTTAATGGCACACTTTCTTCAGCGCTTTTGGATCACCCCGTAACACTCCTTCGTCGATGTACTGTTCCTCCTATTGGGAATCAGCCGATTTGCTGGGTACTCACCAGCTCTGGGGCTCCGTTAGAAGAGACGAGTTAGGCTCAGGCTCCTGCTTGGGCTTTCTAAAGGATTTTCACGTAATTGGGATTTGAGATTGGACAAGGAAAGCAAAGTAGGAGCAGATCAGACTGGACTAAAGCCAGGCCAAGACGAACCAAATCAGGCCAAGTGGGCCGTGGACAAAACGGGAGGTGCCCGTAGCCACTCACCATTTCGCCGACGTTTGGCAAAGGCTGGGTGCGACTGCGGTAAGACTTCAGCTGCCCGCCATGTGACTGATTGGTCCTGCTCAGCTTCAGTGACGGTCTTTTAAAAGTGTCGTCCGTTGCCCCCAGCCCTCTTAAAAGCCTCCAGATTGCTGCCATGGCAGTCACATGGGCATATAAAAGAGACGAAAATGTAACGCTACTACTGCCTACGGTAGTGGCGGCGCCAGCTACCGGTTCTACTGCTCGTGGACGTCGCGCATCGCTAACATCGCTTCTGTTTTTTCCCGCTCTCTTCCATTGGGAGGTTTTTTGCCTGTCGCTGGCCGAAGTAGTTGCCGCTTGATTTCGGTTTCTATGACCAGTGCGCGGTGCCAGCATACCGCGAGCTGCTGCCGTACCGTTATCGATCACTGGAAGTGACGCCAGCAATTGCTGAAGTAACAAGTGTTGTGTCGTCACACGGACTCCTACAACGGCAGCCTTACTGGCCATAGAAACCAATAGTGTTACGGGATCTAGGTAGGATCGATATCTACAGCGGGAACTACACAATTACAATTTACTTAGCTTTCGCTGTCTTGTCAAACTTTTTTCACCGGCAACGTTGGAAGTGGGTGATGGGTCACTGAACAAACTGAAGGTATCGGCGTTATTCTAAGTTTGGTCTTACAGATGTGTATCATTAATATGGAACGACAATACGGACATTGAGTGCAGATCTGCAGTGCAAGACTCGCTTGACGAGGCTGCTGGCTGTAAGTATGCGACGGTAGGCATAGATGCTGATTTTGTATGTCCGATGTTCGCCTACCTATGCTATAGCCTTTTCGCTTGATAGCTTCAATATGCGTGTATGTCCGCACTTTACTATAACCGTCAAATAATCGTGACATATCGTTTATTGTGCCACCTATCTTTTTATATATAGTATTTTTTCAGAAACTGTCCTTAGTTCCCGCATAGATATAGAGTGTATAGATTGGCTTCTATATCGCTGTGATCAAGATAAAAGTATACGTAAAATATTTAGGAGAAGAAATTCAAAGCACGGTAAACAATGTAACTATAATAATAATTTCCGAAGTAACGTGGCCATGGAGAGAACTAAAATACGCGCGTGCGTGAATCGAATTCCCGATACAAATCGAGAAAAACACCGTATACAATCTCGGGTCGAGGAAATGGTCGTAGGCGTCTTTCTCTAGCAGAAGGAGAAAGATGGACATTAGAAGCAGTAGTAGTTGTTACGCGAACAACGTAAACAAAGTAGTTTTATAGAATTCCCCTATACTCGATTGATATTGCATTTCACAAAGAGGTGCTCGCGAAGGCTATGCTGTACTTTGGAAACTACCAATGACCTACATAAAATAATTTTATGTAGGAGCATCCAATTCCACTAAGACCAAATGTTTATACGCGCATATTCTCTGGGGTAACATATGCTCAATGGGGTACTGTGTCTACCCGAAAACCCCACAGTGTGACCAGTCACTCACGACCTGTTTAATCAATGACCCAAGTAAGAATCTTTTGCATGTTCATGGGGTAAACTGTAAAAAAAGAAGAAATGCGCTGAAGATGATTATATCTAGCATTATATCGAAGGCACTAGCAAATCTACTATATCATTCTGGTTTTAGATCCTTCGAGGCATAATTTCACGTAACTAAGGCAAATGTGATACAGAATACTGAGATGGCAATTAAATAACTTAAATATACCTGTTTGTTAAATTGCGGCGTTTAGACACATTGAAGAAATCTACTTGAAACGTCTGACTAATCCCAACCACCGCTTTAGCCCTTTCCGAACAGATTTTACGTACCAGACGTTGCTTGCTCAATGTCGTGCTTATAAATATAAATATAGGTTATAAACGTTCCTTTTTTTCTTTGTGCTTTGATCTTTTGTACTTAGCCATATATGCCTGGCTAAAATAAGTCGTTGCAGAGGCTTATCGCAGCAGGCTTCCTAACTAGATCTGGCGTTGCTTCCTAATCTTTCATGCTGAATGTCTACGATTGAAGCCTTTACCGATCGAGGTAGAGCACCAAAGTCGATATATGGTTCGTATGACCATAACAGATTTTCAAGTTGCGTTTGATGCCTTCCGTTCGAGTGTTGAATTTAACACGCGTGCTAAATCTTTCAAAAAACTCGAATAGCGTTTGTATCAAGCAGGTAATTCGACAAAAACACAGGAAGCATAAAACTATCGGGATAGTTAATGCGAAATTGGCTAAAAATCGAAAGAATAACAATTCCATAAGATCAGTTTTTTTTTTCATTTGACGACCTGATGTCCCCAACGGACATCGGGCCGTACCATGAGACTATTGTGCGTTTGACGGGATCGGCGGATTGTGTTCCTTCGATCGAAGGACCCCGCCGGCGAACTACGTGGCAAAAACTCGACCACTTTATGGCGACCCAGTCATTGACGAGGCTCAACGAATTCTGTGTTGCCATTGTGATTTTGTGAGCTTAATGGTAGTCAATCGCTGCCGCGTTCGCGACCATTAACTAATAAAGGTGTTCTATCGCCTTCAAGACGATGCACTGATGAAACAAGCCCACAATGAGCGGTAGCGTATTTATTTCAATCGCTATTTCCAGTAACAATGCTGCTATGTGTGTGTCTAGTAACATCACGTGTTCGAGCATTCCATAAATCTGTAGGCCAAATATATAGTATTGCCAAATGAATTTATGAGGGCATTACTCGAACTCGTTTAAAAAACGTCTGACTGGCGTCATGTTTTAGCGCTGAACTAACATTGATCAAAGGTGTACGACTAAGAGTTGCGGCACAATTTCACCATGTGTCAAAGTTACTATTTTCCAAAAAAACCTAATAACTTATATCCAACAATGAGTAGCAAGCTGCAAGTAGCTTCTCTCGTTCTCTCGTAAGTTCTCTCGTTATCTTCTGATAATCAGGAGATAAAAATATTAGGAATGTACTACTTACAAGCGGGAGTCACGAAACGTGTTGGAGTAAGCCGAAATATGCGGTGTTGTTTTTAGAGGAAATACATTAACGGACGTACTGGTTACCTATATTGCTTAATCGCTTAGATGACCAGATATTTCGATTTGATTTACATCCGACCATGCCCATTTTTTCTGCCGTTTATAGACGTTCAACGATAGCATGATTTTGTCCTTTTTATATAAGTAATAGCAATATATGTAACAACAGTAATCGTCGCTAGTTAGCAACTACCCGCAGTAGACAATTGACAGGCATAGTTGAAAGCATCAGTAAATTTTGAAGACACCAAGAGCTTTTTATGAGATTTACTAAAGTCTGCTGGGTTCACTAATTGCAACCTTTTCTCTATAGTCACAAAATAGAGCAATCAGACAAGAAAGTTCTAAAGGATCGTAAAGAAGGAACCTTATTTATTAGCTGGTAGCCGAACCAGTATCATGTCCAGTAGCAGTAAAAAGGGGCATCAGAATATACTGTTACAAACTATGTTACGCTTATCAAGCAAATGCCTAAATTATTTACAAGAATCTTCTAATATACATGAGCAATTAGAAAGCCACTGATCACTTTGGCTATCCTGCAGCATAACGAGATCATGTCACAATGCCGAAAAGGTAACGACCGTTTCATTTTCAACCGAAATGTTTTGTTATTTCAAGACGATAACTTAGCCTGCAGATTCTAAATTGTGACTTGTTATCTAGCCCAGGACCATCTATCGGCTCTAACTGAACAAGAAGTTCATTGATTACCTTACATTACGTTAACAATTCAAATACTCAAACGTATCCCGAGACCTGTGGGTGAAACATTATCGCCAAGGAGACAATTTTTACTGAAAATCATTCCCTTAATCAGGTAAATTTAATTTAAATTATTATTGGTATTTCGCACATTTCCGATGTATGACGCCAACTAACTTAAGTAAGAGACCACACTTCTTCAAGCAGCCTAATGCTTCTAGGAGATCTCTGATCGAACGAATGGGCTATTTTTATCCGACAGAAATTCACGTACAAATTTATATAAAGTCTTCGAACGTTCAGGATTTATATACAGGCCATGTGAAAGTATTGTAGTAGGATAAACACGGACTCCTATTTGTTGTGATTTTTCAATTAGCCTGTTTATGAAATCGTGCCTGCACCAACGGATTTCGTTCGGGGCCTATTTCAATTCATATTTATCTTACAATAGGTTAATTTCGCAACGGTCATCTTATTATTGTACTGATGTTCCTTGTTGGTCTCACTCTGCGATCTATTTATGATAGAATTAAATAATAAGAAGCTGTCGTTATGTAAAAAGCCTTCTGTCACAAAAGGTAAATTTTAAATAATTAAAAAAAAAAAAACAATTTTTAAAAGCTCATCCTCCAACAACCTCTGTAGACCTTCCTTAATTACAAACACTTTTATGTCGATTGATGTATGCACAATGTTATGAAAGTTCGCTCAAACATGCGATCTCATTTCGATTCAAGCAAGTGAAGTTATAACAATATATAATAACTGCGACTCATCGCATAGAACTAGGATCTAGAACCTGGCGATTGTTGTCCTGCAAGGGTCCTTCTTAATTTAAAAAGGATGCATAGAGAGACATTAACTACATGATGAAAAATAGTTGTTTTTCATTTTAAGCTCTTTTACTTTAAGTAACTGCTATCTGCACTGGAATTACTGGCCGTTCCAGCCGAATCCAGCGTAGCGAGTGGCTTAACTTATCGAACACACGGCGTAAGATAAAACATAGCTTGCTTGTAGCGAATATTGTTAATCAACCAATATTCTGATACTGAATATATGTATATATATATATATATATATATTTAGTATCAGAATATTGATTGATTATTATTAAAGTTGAAATAAAAGTGGCAAAAATAAGTTTTTATTAACAAGTATAATATTATTTAAATCAGCTGCAAGCAATAGGGTGGAACTAGCGTTCGTATCCCTACCTTCTTCTATTTCCTTCATTCCGTAGATTGGGGTGAAAACCGTAGTCCTACCAGCTGCCTTAGCTAGTCGTAAATAATTTCGTGATCATCTATCTAATTCTGTATTAAGGGTTGAATTAGTTACTTGGACATAATATCAGGTCAAACAAAAACACTGAACCACAATACCGGTTTGTTGCGCGGTTCTTTCCCTTAGATTTAAGAATAGAAAGGTAATACAATTAATAAACTGCTCAAGTAGTAAGTGGAAGATTATCTAGTAATGAAATATCGAAATTCATATTTACAGCAACCAGCCGTCAGATTATATGCCGTAGATACGCAACTACGTAAGATGCAAACCTGTTATACACTGATACCTTCACAGACTACCTAGCCATCAGGTGATCTGTTGCAAAAATTTGATTATTATCCGTAGTCTGTGAATAGACACGTCTCGGCACTAAAAAAAATGTCTTGCTCAAAGCGTGCGTTGACGTCCCTAAACCCAATGATCAGCTAGAAAAAAGTCTGATACCACTACGTGATAACTTATAACGATTAAGGATAGGTTTGTAGCAGAGCAAAATCCACTTAACATTATTGTTTTTATTTTGTTTGGAGAATTTTCCAGCCATTTGAAACCAAAAGTCTCCAGAACTCCTTGGAAGAATCATGATAACCTGCCTTCATAATATCTTTGGGCGATGGATGAGGAGCAGAGTCATTCAATATTGACTGGCTATAGAAGAAGGTTAAAGGAGAAATCCTTCAAATCTCCTAATAGAACTTTACGAAATTATGAAATACTGGACATGTTCCTATTCAACTCGATAGCTAAAAGAAACACCAAAATTTTAGCAAAAACTTTGCTGAATAGATTTGGCTCCCTGGTTGGAGTAATCTCCGCTAGCCCGGTTAATTTTCAAGCAGTTCCTGGAGTTAGTTACGCGGTTTTAGTAGTATTCATGTTAACTTAACGTTCGTCGCTGTTTACGTAACGTCGTGTTTACTATTTATAAATCATGTGCAGTATCCCAGCATTAGCGGGGGTTGAACTTCCATAGGTGAAAACACTTATGTACCGCTTTCCCTTTGAAACATCATGTGTATGGAAGTTAAATCAATATATGTACGTATTTTTTAAATCTAAAGCCATCTTGTCTCCACATCATTATCGGCACCATTTTCTGTCTCGGTGCTTCTCATAATACAGCCTCGGATCAGCAAAATCCTTTATGTCTCTTTGGACCGTTTGAGAAATATATCGAAATCACAGCCAAAGACTTCAAAGACAGGGAGCGAAGGGAAGGATCAGGGGATAAGGGCACAGCTAAGAGTAACAGCGAAACGGGCGAACGTAAGAAGACCGGGGCAAAGGGAGAGAGAAAAATAGAGGTCGATAGAGGTTTAAGAGCTGGACGGAGCCAGGGAGGGGGTGAAAAACTAACATTGATTTTTCGATTAACTCAAAATCGACAGGGGTTCGCTCTTTCCTCTGCGACTGGGCGACCTGGGTGGTCTCGTGCTTCTTGCTCGCCCTCTTGGTGGCGATTTCTTCAGAAGATGTAGCTGCTATAGGACCGTCAGGAGTGCATTCGGACTCACAGCGTTCTCTGTTTCCCTTGCCGGAGCTGTCAAAGCCGTGGCTGCTGTCAAGCGTGCGGGAAACCTGTGCGAGAAGCATTGCTTTCTGCGCAGTACTCAGCTGGTCGCTTGAGCAGTTCGGTACTTTCGCCGATGCCGAACCCTGCGCGCAGGATTGCCTGTGAGATCGTAATCGGTTGGTCGGTCGGCGCCACTCGCAAATATAGATCTCTGCGGCAAAAACGACGAACCATCATCCTCCGTTCAACGCGGTTCCTCGTTTCCCGCCACTTCAAAAAGCGCCTCACTGCTCTTCCCTTTCTCAGATTCCGTTCAGACTGAAAAGTTTCAGTTGGCCGTTCAGTGATGGCCAAGCTTCTGAGGATGAGGACAGTTAGGGAGCGAGCTGGTAGAAAGAGAAATTCGCATAGTAGGAAAGATAACAAAAAGAAACTCGGAAAGCGACAATTGACTGCGATACGATCATCGTTACTGGCTTGCTCTGGCTTTGGCTAGTGTTTCCTGCTAGTGGTCTCTCTCTCATTTCCACTCAGCTTTCTCTTGTGCTGCCCTCTTCTGGATCGTTCAAGACAACCCACTTAATGGGGATGGACCGAAAAAGGAAGCGAGTCGGGAATCATGTTGGGTTGGGGCTACGGAAAGGGGTCGGGGGCTCAATTGGGATGATGGGGTTCGCTAGGAGAGGGACGGGATAAAAGGGGCAAATTGCGCAGTAGGCCCGCATCAGATCTCTGAGGCGGCCATCTCTGTTTGGTGCTTCGGCGATTTGAGGCCAGAGGCCAGAGGCTTAAGGGTTGACGAGACCCAAGATTCCCGTTGCCATAGCTGTTGTCGTCGCGTAGAAGTTGGACTCCATATGGACCGACGGGGAGCACTTTGGCGGGCTGAGTTCTTGAGGAGGCAGAATTTCGATGGACAGGAAATCTGTCCGGACTGTAGGGGGTGAAAGCAGGCGCTGGCGAAGTTTACTGAAAAGCAAATGAGAGCCGGGTCGAAAAGGACAGAACACAGAGGGACGACTAAGCGATTAGCCTGCCTACAAAAAAATACCGCCGACGTCCGCCAAATGATATACCTTAAACTCTATAAATGAGTATAAGAGACGCACGTAAAGACGGATTGCGGGCAGTAGGGGTGATATTAAGAAAGAGGTCTCGATAACCCTGGTAACTGAGGCTGTATATTGTTAGACAAGCATTGTTGTGTGTTTGAAGGTGTTTGCCTTTATGGACACAGGCGGTTACTGGTGCTGAACTTATAAGTGATAACAAAATTATTTTGTAGTCATGTATATATATATATATATATATTTTTTTTTTAATCACTATGTTGTTATCAGTCTGTGTTGTATACAGGCATTTGAAAAGTAGATGAAACCGGTTGTTGGAATGATCGTTTGATTCCTACAGCTGTAGATTGTTCATTTTGTGGTTCAGGTTGGACCTAGATCAGTTATAATTGTCAATTGCTGTTATAGAGATTTTGCTTAAATTACTATGGTACAGTTTAACGTAATTGTTGTTGTACCAGGGCGTCTTAAACTAAAGCCATTATTCTGTGTAGGTCATTTCTATTGTAAATAAGCACCACAACAAAACTAGCCTACGGGCAGAACCGTATCCATCTTCAGCTTGAGTTTCTCCGCAAAAGGGACTATTCGTTAACTATCAGTAAGAAATCTATATTAAGCATATCACTGATTGAAGGGTGCAAGTTAGACCGCGAATTGTCCTAATACAAATACAGGTTTATACGAGGCCAATGTAAAAGACAAGCTTAAGCTATTGTCTTATCAAGTGCACATGTTTGCATGTTGCTCGTGAACAGACAAAAACACTTTTCTCTAAGTTGATATTAATCAACATAAGAAGTTAACACTATTATTCAACATCAACTAATAATGAATCTCTTAACAAATGCATTCATATTTCAGGGACTGAAACTTGCCGATTTATAAAATTGAAATCAAACCTTTGCACTTATTATAGAAATATTGCAATTTCTATAATATTATAGAAAACATTGCAATACCCGCGTTCGTGGCAAAGCCTGACGCTCAGCGACTACGATAGCCAAGGTCCATTTGATTTTGGGCCTGCCTGCCTGTCCATCCTTGTCCGCTGTCCTTCTATGTGTTTATAGGCAGAGAATTACAGCAGGCGGTCCGGCGTCATTGTGTTGTTTTGTCGCCAACCGCTATAACCCTATCGTCATACAGCCAGTCAACATGCGGTGCTCGCTACGTGTCACCTTTCATCAGTCAGCCGTGCGCCCGCAATGCCATCAGCTTCTGCTTTGTCGCAGGCGGAGCTGCTACTGTTTCTCCACGGCAAACGCCCGATGTGTCCTCAATGCAAAACCTAACGTTGACTGACTCGGCCGAGCTTGCTGGCGTGCCTTCGACATAATGCGGGATCCTCTGAAGGTGGAGAAGAGGCAACGCGAGCTCTACTGAGAGCCAGGCAACCGAGAGGAGGATGAGGCTTGACAGAGATGACACTGGAGGGCCAGCAGAGGCGGGGGTAGCCTCTAGCTCTCAAAAGGGTGGGGGAGGCGAATTGTAAATTGGCTTTACAAGCGCATTGTTAGCGTGACACCTGTCCATGACCACGGCCATGCTGCTTCGTGCGGGAAGATTTTCGTTCGGACGGTATGGCCGCAGAGAATAGGACTGGAAGGCAAAGGGCAGGGGTTTAGTATGGGGCGAAAAAGAGGGGATTGTGGATATACGAAAAGGGGTTTGTTGGAACGGGAAGGCGATGGGCTACTGAAGAAGAAATGGTCGACCAACTTAGCTGGCTTGGATGTTCGGCTGCAGTGTTCCATAGAAGGAAAGAGGGAATTGAACGAGAGCGCATCGCTAAGAGTACGGACGGCATCCATTGAGACGACGCGTACCGTTCCTTCGTTCGTTGCCGTTCTGTCGAACGCTTTTGACTGTTGTGTCTGCCTCTACCACCAGCACCATCACCGGCAGCAGCGGCAGCATGGCCTTCGCTGTATAGTCCTACATGCTGCCACTCTGCCTATCCTGAGTCTTCCTCCTATGCCCTCAGTGCTTTTACTTTCAGCCATGTAAGTAGGAGGCGCTCGGCCAGACAGCCGTAGACGCACTCTCACATAGAATATATCCACATCAAAAAGAATCGTCTCATATACGTACTTAACGGAAGGCTGCTTGTCCATCGACCTGCCTTTCGGTAGTAGCCCGTTCGCTCGTTTCTTCCTGCTCGAATAGTGATGGGGTGGTTCGGACGAGGAGTCTGCCTGTAGCTTGCGGAAGCAGATCTAGCGAGGGGTGCCAGTGTCGACTTCATAGTTGAAGAAGGGCTGTGTTCGCCGGTTACAGACTAACCCAGCCAAGCCTAACAGGTACTGCTCTGCCAGCGATTTTCGAAGTGGTGGATCGGCAAGCTAAAAGGGTTCTCATTTTATATACCGAGCACTTAGTTTGTTTTTCGGTTACAGCTTTACGCAGATTATCACGGCTCCGGTTTTCTTACCAGACTAACCGAAACGTGCATTGACCCGTTTGCCTGTCCCTGCACGTAGTACAGTCAGGACATTTTAAAGTAACCCGGCAAGTTTGTGCACGTGACCCGCTTGTCGCAACGAACGGCTATGCATCGATTCGATTACCTACCGTGCCTATGTATGTAGATTTACTCACGCTTCAACAAACGCAACGTCGGCACAACTGCTCTTTGTCCCGACGAGTAAAGTGGTACTTTTTGAAGCTCATACAATAACAGTAATAAGCACTGTATTCAAAGCAGTTGAAGATATGATTTGTATGCGATGGCAAGTCAAACATGTTCCATTGATTCTATCTACTTAAAACGTGAGAGTTATGTGGATGTGAGATAAGTCGTAAGGATGCATCAATGAAAAAACTGCTATATTTGACATTAACAGGCGCAGCGATATTGTCTGAATATGTGGTAATTCGATGCAGCCATGCACTCCAAACAAAATATGGATGAACGACCTGTACAACATGTAAAAAAGGCTCTACGCCATGATTAGCTTGTAGTTTTTCGGACGAAAGCAAACCCAGTGGCGGTACAAAACGAAGCGCCCTTATCCACGCAGGTGTTGCATATTAGCGAAACCTGACCGTCCCTCCTGATAACAGCGTAAGACGTGGAACACCTACACCTCACGAAACACCAATGGATGCATTTATCAAAGCGTATCTCGTACCCGTCTGCAAGTGTCTATTCATTCTACATCAAAGTCTTTCCTGCTCGTACCGTTTAGTCATAAGAGTTTTGCAGTCACCGGCTTGCAGGCCCGAAGGCCTCTCCTGCAAATGGGACTTATGGCAGTCTAAAAATGCAGCGTATGTAGGTGAAATAGGGTTTCTGTGGTGGTTTAAAAAGCGGTAAATTAAAGTCGAGATGTTGATTTGAAATCGAACTCAGGTATGTTTACACTCTAAAAATCAATAAGTAAAGACGAAAGATTGGTAATTACTCGAGAAAAACAATTAATTATGGTAGTAATTTTTATCTGTAATACAGTGGGGACGTCGTATCTACGTACGTTACTGTAGACATTAATACAGATCATCAACCTTCCGGCACAGATTTTTTTGTGTCCGCTTTTGTTTCGTCGTACATTGTTTATGTATAGCTGAACGTGCAGTAACTGCGATTTCTATGGCCACTGCAGCGTTGGGACGAAAGAGCATTGGGAGAGCTTTCTGGCAATCGTGAAAAAAGAACACACCTAACTCGTTATATTTAGTCTGTATAATTTTAATAAAGCAGCGAAATCTATTAAATATAACATTGGTGAGCACAAATCTCAACTAAATAGATACATCGCCACGTAACTCGTACATATAAATTTTACGGGTTGTATGCCCACGTAAGCCAGACGGTTTCGCTGTTTGCGAAGCGGTCTAGCGGCTATAGTAATATCAAAAGACACATGCGCCGAAGAACTGAGCTACGAATAACCGCTCTGTGCTACTGAAACTGTGAAACGACAAATATTTTTCTTTCTTTGAATATAAAGAGCTTTTACTTATAGTCCTCTTCTATTGAAATTACCTACTCTTGTCAACTGTCAGACTACCTTGGGCCCTCTGCTCCCATAGGGTTACATAAGTAAGTGCGCGATAACAGTAGCGCTGGAGACCTGCAGCAGCTGCTGAAACTGCTATGAGTTACTTAAGAAAGTTCCCTCCCAAAAGTATTGAGCAACAGGTCATCCTAAAGCATGACATGGCAAAAAAAAACCCTGAAGTTCAAGCAACTCTCTCGATACCCATATCCTTAAACCGGTGCAGAGAGCTAACTTGTACTAAACAATGTGAAATGTCTATTTTTCGGTATCTAAATTATGGTACCTTTTTATAATTGAGCGAATTTGTCCGGCCAGTAATTCCTTTTAACCGCCGCCTCGGAGGAGCCACTGGCTTTTGAGGCGGACCCCATGCGGATTTTCACCTCACCGACGTCTAATGGATGAATTAGCAGGTCAAGGCCAGAAAAACAGACTCGCGTCTTGTACATGCATACATACTTCGACGCGCCCTATACATATATGCACGCTACGACGTTACGATATGGCCAGATAGGGAGAATGTGTAGAAGAGAGCGAGAGGGATAGAGAGAGACAAGAAGTGTTTAGTAGTACGGCAGTTCCCGGGGCGACACGGTAAAAGAAGTGAACCATGCGTGTAGTGCAACGAACACGACGGCCAGCCAGGACCCGGCCCTGGGATGGGTGAAGATTAGCGAAGGCATGAAGGCTGTCCCCAGCGCTGCTTCATTGTGGCTGCCACCTCGCATTTGCGCAATGGGCGGAATCGAAGCGTAAGCCCTCGAGATGGTGGACACCTGATGACGCTGACAATGTGAACGCCGGAAAGGAGCGGCACGTGAAAGCCAGCGGCTAGAACGACATTGTCGATTACGGCCGAGTGCACGTATCATGCATGAACTAGTATGAATATGGCAAAAGTATATTAGCATTCACTCACCCACAGAAACATATAGTATAATAGTGATATTGAATAATAACACGAAAAGGGTAAATTCGGACTGGTCGGCTAGTAATATTAATAATAATAGTAGTAGTATCTGTCGTTGTAGTACTAATTATCGTCCATAAAGTAAGCCATAAAGTAAGAAAGAAACTTATTTGCACAAAAATAAGTGTTACGAAGCAACGAGTGACGAATCGAGTTTGCTAGATTACGCCACGCAGCTTGCCTATCCGACCAGTAGACAAGTAAAAATAGTAAACTTCTGAAATAGGATTATAGTCGAAGAAGAAACGTCGCAAAGCGAAAACGATAGGGTAACTTTTGGCGTAACCAATCGTAGAGATTCGGTAAAGGAACCATACGGCAAACCAAAATACTACAAGTGATGCAAATACAGAAAGATGCGTATATCCCCGGTTTTTCCGTTCTACCCTGTTTTGCTTCCTTTCGTTTGTTCTTCCTCTCATTGTTGCTGTTGTTGTCGTCATCATCCCGTAACATGCGCGAGAGCAAGACATGCCCTTCGGGTGACCGCGTCCCCCGTCGGTCCACGAGTCGAATGAATAATGATTACTAAGTAAGTATCGAAACGTAGTAATGCACAGCACGTTCCAAAGACGGTTGAGAGTTGCGTTCCCGAACTGAAGCATAACAGCTATTGCAAACACATGGATATAATAGGCCAAACCAATAGGCCGACGAACACAATCGTCGATGGGAAGGAAAATAGCGCGGGCCGACCGTTGGCCTACTGGTCGTGTGGTGCCGCTAGCCTTGCCTTTGCGGTTGTTTAGAGAAAGCGCAGAAACACAACAGATTGTTTTTGGACACAGTGACCAGACGCATTTACCTCTATGTAGAAAGCTTCGTGGAGAGCAATCAAACGAGAAGACAAAACGCCATACACAAACAGGTAGTCGAACACTGACGACCAGTTTACAGGTTAGAATAGGTAGAGCAAGCGTAGCCATTGAGATTACACTATTTTGGGCTACTACGATTCCGTGTGAGCTGACCTCGCTTTGCGTTACCGTACGTTCCGATGCAATACTCGGAAACGAGCGAGCTATCGTGGGAACGGTGCCAGAGCAAAAGAGACAAACAGCCAGGTGCACATACGGAGAGAAGAAAAACACGGAGGAAAAAGTGTCGTAGAGTGTACGCGGATGGTATGAAGAGAGGATTTTCATAGGTCGCCGCTTAGAGGGGTGTCGACGATAACAGGAACCGGGGTCGTCAACCCAATCGCGCACCGATTCGCAACAGAAATGAGTCAGAACAACTGAGGGTTCATCTGCCCCCTTACTTCGTTTTTCACCCTGTCCCAGTTTAGCCGACTCTTGCAGCCTCCTGCCAGCCGGTCTCCACCTCTGCGGAGCCGCCCACAACTAGTCAACTGAGTTGGAGTTACTGAGGGACAGCAGCTGCCCATTCTTGCACCTGCCCTTCTGAAAGCACCGACTAGTTGAGCTGACGCGGTAAGCACAACGGCGTACCAGCTGAATAGTATCAGAAAGAAGGAGAGACAAAAGTCATTTGGATAATACGAGCCCACTCGAGCCATAGAGCGACCCAAAAAACGAAACAGAGGCGAACAAAAATCTGAGGGTACGGGTTTGCCCTACCGAATGCGGCCAGGCAAGCTTTCTGCCATCGCCGCCGCCACTGAGCGTCGAACCGGAAATGCAAACGACAAACAAACGATGATGCATCAATTTCCGACGGTAGATGAAACGGACTTCTAAGGGGAATGCAGTAAGCATCGTCGAACGGGTGGCTAGCTGGGCGTATGCTCATGCCGTCACGGGCCAATTATCTTGGATGTACAGCACATAACAGCGCAGAGAGGCGAAACAGAAAGAGAAAACGAGGAAAAGTCAACTACTGAAGTGGGACAAGCGTGCCATCGAAAATACGAATCCGCCCAACTGATCAAACGCAGTTATTGCTGAAGATGTACTACCACTACGGAGCCAATTGCCAGTGGCTGGTCCTTGATCGCTGCATCTTCTACATTCGTTCACTCTTTAGAAGTAGATCACAGGGAGTGAACAATTTGCATGGTATGAACTTATCGCCCACGAAGTAAATTGGCGTAACTTGATTATACTTATGCAGTAAAAATCAAGTATATATATTGTACTTATATAATTATTAAAAAAAGAAAAAAAAAAATATATATATATATATATAGAATAGCGAAATATGGGTCGAAACTAAGGAAAAATGTTTTTGTTGAGTTACTGTTACAAGTTTAGATCCCGAATATACTGCATCGCGCATTACATGCTGCTAGCTTAATGCTTCGTAGGCAGACTACGGATTTATACTGTATATTAGGACGATCACTTATCGAATCTCGCGTTTCATTGCATTCAACATCGACTCGTTATTCAGTAAGCCATCAAAATATACCAGAGATTTCTCTAAGTGACGGTTATAAATAACGAATAACATTACTTGCGCAAGTCGTTTCGCCATCCGACGCGATGACATCTACTGAAGAAGCAACGTTACGCCTCATTGTACACCTCTCCGTGCCTGTGCCACAAGAACTGCAGTGCGTAGTGGTGTACAGCTCGTTACCGTGCGCCACGGTCCCCCAGAATCGAGGTGCGTGCCACGAACTCATCAACAGGAAATAGTTCCTAATGTGCTCTCACGCAGAGAACCACATGCCGCCTCGACCATTTTCCCATCCTCCGTGCCAACGTCAACGACGACGATCGCTCAGCTAAAGGCGTTCGGTCGCAGGCCAGCCAGGTATGACCATATAGAGACGGTGGCAGGGTGGTAGGGTAGCAGCAGAAGTAGCAGAAGGTCGTAATTGGTGGCAGTATAACACATTAATAGAGCTTCTGCTGCTGTTGATAATGTTTGGGGGTGTTAATTGGAGCTTCTTTCTTGTGTTGCTGCCCACTATTGGGTGAGTGGTGAAGTCGTCGTAAATTACGTTATCATAACTCTCTGTCTCTTTTTTTTTTTTTCTTTAGAAGTCGTTGTAGTTGTGCCACCGCAGCTCCAACATTCAGTGGCCCTATCTAACGGCGAGAGCGTCTTCAGTGGCTGGCGCACGCTTCTGGCCGTTGTCCAGCGGCGAATATCGTTGTCGCCTTGTGACGATGGGGTCCACTGAAAGAGTTGCGTCGTCTGCGACATCAACCGTATAAATGGAAAATGAAGAGGGAATGGTCGTTGGTTGGTCAGGTAGGGTCGCCGTTTGGAAAGTCAACTATACATGAAAACAAGAAGTAGGTTACGGATTGCTGTCAGACGGATCAGCACCCTATGGAGACCCAAAGTACTGATGTGCCGTCAGGGAGCAGTTGACATCGAAATGGGAAGCAGCAGTGCGTGGTTGACAACGTGAGAAGTGGGAGACAAAAAGCAGGCACGAATGTAAATGTGGGCATTGGTGTGGTCGATTCACGTTTTGAACTAGGTTTCGACTCGGCCCGACATCGTGCAACACGAAATTGCCGTGTTCTGCAGCGTAAAAGGAGTAACTACAATGGCGACTTGTGTAAGCGCCTTGTATTGTTTTTTTGGCCCGAGAATATTGCACCTACATTTGATCTTCGAATGTAGAAGTGTGATTGAGAGCGAACAACTCTCAAAAAATAAACCAGTTTTTTTTTTTCTTTTCTTTTTTTTTAATAGACAGTTGTCAACAGAGCGACATTGCTCAAGGAAGGAACGGAACAGGAATTAAAAATGAAAGCTTAATGTAAATTGTACTATTAGCTTATCCATTTAATTTGTCTGTCTTCACTATCCTTCGAGATAATATAGTAATAATGGCGTAATTGTATCTACTTAGACTAACCCACTTTTAGTTAGCCCGATTTAAAGTAATTGTAAATAATCACACGTTCACCGAATAAGAATGAGATTACTCGGTACGTACATAATTTTACGCTTTACATTCTGCATTAATGTACGCCATAGTTCAGGAAAGATTATTATTGGGTTATTATTTTCCCAATATATTTAGGCAGTTGTTTGAGCGGAAGGCGAAGCCAGGCAAAAGTAACTAGGCGCGTTTCCTTAGCGTTTGTTGTGCATCTTTTTCAGGACTGGAAGGTAGTAGTAAGGAGTAGTAGTAAGAGCGATATGCTTTGTTCTCTTTTGTCGTATTGTTTGCGAGACATTTTCAGATGCCTTTCCCGAGCGACACGTCTTGCGCTGTCTAGGAAGATTGTAGATGAAAAGAAAAACTTGTTCCGGTTAAGAAACAATGATACCGAACTCGAAGTGTTTGCGCCAGTAAGAAATGATGTGCATAGAGTATATGTGGTAAAGGGTCTAGCATCGATATATTGAAAAGCGGAAATAAAAACTTGAACATAACATTTGCTTAGGGCGTGTTTAACTTTATTGCAAATAGAGATAACACCACGATTTACTTTACACATGCTACTTGGGGAGGGGGGAGGGGGGGGGAGGAGATTAAGTTAAGGATCCGTCTAAGTTCAAGTCAAATACACTTTAAAAATAGCTCTTATTTTAATCAGGTAATAACAGAACGTCATAATTTCAGTTATCTATTAGTCTGACTAACGGTTTTATATAGATATATTGGACGAAGGTGAGATGTGCGCCAGGATCAAGTCAGTTGTCAATTATCTATAATTTTGAAACTTTACAGAAACTTCTTTCAATTTCTATTTAATCTAACATTTTATGCGTTTATCAGAAGTGAAGTACTCTACCTCAATTTCCGTAGCAATGGAATGTACATTTCAAATTACTATTATCGTTTTACCTTCGGGCGTCCTTCGACCCGTTCTGGCCAAAGCATCTGCTAATGTAAATCTTATATGTGTTACAAACTGGCGATCAGTTGCAAAGTTAGAGAACAATGCCAATGTACATATATATGTTTTTTAGATACATTTACATACCATTCAAACATTTGAAGCTTGAATTGAAAGGCCATGCCTTTGATCTCTACAAGCTTCTATAGTAATTTAACTTTTTCAATTTTTTCAAGTGCATAGTAGAACACCTTAAATAATAAGTGGCACTTAGCTATAATAAAAGACGACTGCCTTTTAACTTATCTCGTTTGGCTTCAATTCAACTGGAGATGCAAGCATTGCTAGACTGCATAATATGGTCTCAATTATGGCCTCGTATTACAAGAACTTTCTTTATAGGATGACGACTTGACTCTCTCTATTTATAACAACAAACTTTCTATCTCGTCGTAAAAACAAATTACAATTAACTTAATTTTTTTTTCATATGTTTTTATTTATTTGCTAACTACCAAATGGATCAAACTGTGATTACAAGTGTGAAACACATCGAACAAAATACACTTCCGAAAATCTTTATCCGATCCTATCGAAGTATCATCCAGTAGTCAGTCATCCTTCCAGGAGGCACTTCTCCATGATAGCATCCGCCATTATTCAACACGCCCAACTCAAACTAATCCTTATATCACTCGTTCTCCACTACCCATTATCACACGTTGCCAGCCACGGACTGAAGCCGCAGCGGCAGTAGCAGCACGCACGATCTGGCTAGCTAATATCGGTAATGTCAATAGCAAATTACTGCTGTTGCTGATACTGCAATGGCCGACGCTAGCTGATGCAGCCGTTGCAGTCGCACTTAGTCCAACTCGAACGGAAGTAACATCGGCGTTAAACAGGCAACGTGATTTCCTCTTCCGTTTTCCCGTAATGCCCATTCCAGAAGACGGCAAAATAGAAGACGGATAGCGTGTCTTTGCGCTGGCCAGTCCCACGATGCCGCTCGGCGTCCGACCACCCCAACACTTTTTCTTGCACTATGTCTGGTCCGGTTGGCCCTACCATTTCCCTAAGCCAACACTGCGTCGCATTTCCAACATCCAGTATTAACGGCGAGAGCAGCAGAACTAGGTCTCTTACAGTGAGCGAACCTCTGACCTCTGTCTGTCTACCCGGCGTCCGCCCAGTTGGTGGCTCACCGCATTGCCTATAGCTACGATAACCCGCGATCTATGGGCATCTGACAGATGACCAAGAACTCAATCGGTCAAATGGCCCCAGGGCTTTGGGTCGAAAACCCAGCAAAGACGCAATTGCGGTGGGAGGCTGGTACCCGACGTTTTTTTTGCGAGCTTGCACAAAGCACGATAGGTAAGGGCAGCACGAAGAGCTGGGCCGAAAAGCGACTCTGACGAGGACTATTGAGCTGGACGGTATGGAGCACTGTACGAACAAAACGGGACAGAGGCCTTTGAGAGCTAAGGGGTAATGGCCAGCAAAGAGGCAGGGACCGATCCTAGAGGGCGGCGAGTTCGAGCCAAAGGACGCGAGCCTTTAGTCGGAGTAAGAAGGTGCCGCCGCTTTCACTCACAAAGTCGACTATAGAAATGGGGGTCGAGAGCCTCTAGGCCAGGGCTAACAATGGGCTAGGAAACGTTATGGACACGAAAGAGATTTGAACAGAGCAGAAGATTTCGATGCTAGCCAAGCCTTGGCAGGGGCATACGGGGGATCAGATTGACGGGTGTGTTTGGGGAAAGGGACCTGAGAGTGGCAGACAAGCAGCGTAGAGGGTAACGGGGCAAGCCGCCTGGACAACCAGCTAGGTACAAGAAAGGTGTTTGGTATTCCGCAAAGCCCTCATCAGTTGCCTTGATTTTGACTGATGGTCCACGGTGCCCATCGCTGGCTGGCCGGCTGACCATCCCTTTATTTGAGCCGCCTATTCTTTGGGTTCCGTGAAGACCACAAATCTTCTTCTAACCAATCTCGGACAGTCTCTACGTAATCGCTGCTCGCCGTCTGCGGATGCTGGGCTGTGCGCGTGCACCAAAACCGCGGCGCCGCTGAGACAAGACGAGTTCAGGCTGGGCTCTGTAGACAATCAAGTTGATTTAGTCGCTGGGCAAATGGTGGCCCAACGGCAAGCTGACTGCAAAAAGGGCAAATTGTTCCATTGTTAGTAAGAAAAGAGAACGCATAGGGTGCAGTGGAATGGCAGGAGTAGAAATCGAAGTGACGTCGTCGACGGAGGTGAATTCGTATACGTGTATGCACATACTGAGGTGTAAATACTCGGGAGGGGTAAGCGGAATCACGTGAGCGCGATTCTCCATAGCGCATGCTGAATGGCTAAAGTTACAGTATGCTAGAAGGTACTCAAGACACGTTGAAGAGAACCTGTGAAGAATCGATCGTGCTATAAACCTAGTTCGCTCTAACTGGAGAAAATATCTCTATTTGCAAGGTTTTTTTCGCTCAAAAGCCGAGCGGTTTCGAAGCTGGTAAAAGACAAAATTATTATATTTGTCGTGCTCTAGCGTCAGCTGAATACTTAAATATATTGCTTTGTTGATATTAATCTGTTTCATGAACATTTTTGTTTCTAATTATTATCGACTTTATAGCATGTATCATCAAAGACAATATGTAATCACTACGTTAGTAAAAATGTTCATAATTATAAATAAACATTGACTTCAGTGAATGGGCTTCAGGCTGGTGAAACCTGTTAGTGCAATGCTACCAGCTAATCGCTACTAATTAATCCGACAACTTCAACGTATGACGTATAACGGTTTTAAGGATCCTCGTGGACTGACTTGAAGATAAATAACCTCCTGAACAATTAACCCGATTGTCTCCGACCAACAAAACGGGAAGAGGTTAAAATAGATCTTTTATAAAGTTTGGATAAAAAATGACCAAGGTCCAACTAAATGTCCAATTGCGGAATAACGTTCGATAACTAAGCTAAAGCAGACTACAACCAATGAAACAACCAAAGGCAAATAAAAAGAGTCAACAAAGAATAGCCCTTATTATCACACAATGTAACAAGCTGCTTTGTCATTAAATGTCTTTTTTCGAGATTGTGATACTTGGAGTCCTACGAACTCGTAGAAATGCGCACATTGACAACTTGCAGTATCCGCAGATTGGATGAGCAAAACGGGCTTATTAAAAGTGAACCAATAGCATACTTTAGTAAATCGCATATCGATGTAAGACAAAAAAAAAACCTAATATAACTTTGCAGGTCCATGTCTCCCAGTAGTGTATATCCTATTTTGATGTTTTGTCATTGCTTTCCATTGCGCCGATTTCTCACAACAAGCCACTTTATACTGCATAAAAAATATGACTTGCAGATCTGATACTAAGCTTAATGCGAACAAATATTTCACAATAGTTCTGATAAGTCCAGTCTTCTCACACTTTCATTTCTTAAAGTGAGTGCGCGTCTGGAGGCTTGTTTTTGTTTTCAGCAGCATAAAGCGTTTGCTTCGATCGAGGAGTACTACGATGCCAGCCAAGGTACCATGGTGACACTGCTGTCGGCTACGGCTCGTAAGCATTACGGTCAGCTAGACGTTGTGCGCGCCAGAAGCCAGCGGTAAATCTCCCAGCGGGGTAATGCCAGCGCACCACAGCAGCACGGGCAGGCCAGTCGAATCGAAAGACAGCTGTAGGTGTCGAATCGAAAAGTTCACCTTACTTGACGTGTGGTCGAAGGCTTTGCAAGATTTTTACGGGCGCAGAGAGAGGGTCTGTTTCCGGAGCGTATTCGCTGGCGGATAGCATGCCAGGAAGCTAACTGCGACTACGCTAGTGAAGACTGAGGGCTGTTGGGGCTAGAGAGGTTCCTTCGTCCGTCGTAGGAGAAAGGAGAACAAGAGCCAGAAGTCGACGGGCAGAAGGCCTCGTTGCACACGACAAGCAGCAGGAGCAACGGAAACCTCAGGGACTTCGCTTACATGCCTGCCACTGATGTGTCGAGTCAGTCGGTCAACTGGCCAACTTCGTTTCTTCCTGGCATCAGCCCCCTATTTGACCCAGCACGCTGGTTGGTTCTTAGTTCCATGTCGAAGTGTTTGCCTGCGGCTGAGGATCGAGAACCCGAGTCGGACCGAGGACCGGAGTTGGCCCGATGGCGAGTAGGACACAGCGGTAGCAAGTGCGGAGTAAGCAGAGCAGGTTTCGACCCGACTCAACTGGCCACGAGTGCGGCTACTGTCACTGCTGGAAAGACATACACTGCGTCTCGGGGCACAAACCGAGGCGGAGCCTTGGTGCCCACCTGCCCGTCGCTTCCTTCTCTTAGAGAATGTAAGGGCAGATAGAGGGGTGATGGACTGCTGCTGCGGTAGACAATAACGATACGGCTTACCTTAGTGTTCAGACAGCATCTACCTACAAGGCGGGATTCGCCCGGAGACCTGATGGCAGCACCAGCGATAGTGCCACTGGGTAAAGCTGTGTGTAGCAGACGTGCCGATGAACAGGACTTACACCTGTTAATTCTCTCCTATTCTTATATTACCGTTACACGTTTCGGCCATTAGGGATATCCAACTGTGCGATCAAAAAGAAAGCCATGCAAGAAATTAAATTAAACACAAGGATACAATAATAACTGCGGTTATGCATAACAACTGCATTCGTAGGCGGTGCTGAAAAAGTAAGTGACATTTATTTAATTATTATTTTCAAGTTAAATAATGAACCAACTTAATCTCGTGAGCGCGAAATTTAAATTATTGTTCTTTTTCGGCAGCCGTTTTGCGAATCAATATTCCTTTTTTTAGAAGATGATAATTAGAACTATAGGAAGCAAACTTAGTTGTCACTCGAACTGAGTTTTCCAATGAGACAAGTACCAAAATCTATGCTGAATCACAGATAACAAGTAAGTTAGACCAACCAAAATGACCTTATTTCATGATCACGGTAGGAATTTTGCAGTTATCATTTGTATAAGTCAAACTTCTTATTCATGTTTGTAGGATAGTATACGGGAAACTTTTGGACCTCAGCAAAAGCCATCATGACATAATGGTTCGAGCTAGATTGCACGATAGATTGTACGCATCACGGAGGATCGTACCAAGCACTTTTTGAACTATACTTCGCTATCGGTATCACTACAGTACCTTTAGTATTATAATTATCATCACACTAGAAGTTACTTGACACCCATTTACTCACTATTGATAAGTTAAATGGACTACGAATTATCTAATTATTGGACATCAGAGGGAACTGAACGAATCAGGCATGGACAGACGCATGATAGTCTCAAAGATCGTCAACACCGCGCAACGACCATTATTGTTACTCGGTCGTATCTTATTTAGGCGAGTGGGTTATGATTGCCTTCTTCACGACCATGATACGCTCTCGCTATCCGTCGCAGACTTTTAGATATCCCTCATTGAAAACTTGTCCTTGCTCGTATCAGTCTGAGAATATTACCAATAGGCCAAATATCTCCAAAGACGTGCGATACTATAAAATGAACGCTGTGAAACACGAGCTTTTCCGTCTTCGTGCATACACGACATCATACAATAGATTCTTTTCTACCAAACGTCTTCTACCGCAATGCAACGAGGTCGGACGGCCGCTCGACAGCCTCCTCCTCTAGCTCGTCCTTTACAAGGCCTTATATTGTCCAGTGAGTTCAAGCGTATATCCATTCTATTTTAGATTCGAAAACAAAGTCAGTTATTCGCTTCGCTTTCATTTTTCTCGGCGAAGGATTTTCGGACCTCTCTCTCTCTCCCCATTCGCTGGGTTGCCCGTCCCGTCTGGGCAATCTACCGACTTAACCGCTTCTAGGTTGGGAGTTGGTTTGAGGCAGTACAATTCCGACTGGAGTAGAGCTCCGGTTGTGGTTTCTTGGTCGACTAAGAAAGAGAGCGCGGTGTGACGCTGGTCCGCGACACGGGTGGGCGTGTTTAATATTTGACAAGCAACTAAGCTCGAAATCTAAGTCGCATAAAGCGAAGACATGCGAGGAAGACAAGGACACGTACGATCCAGGATAAGAAGAATGTACTATTGAACAGAAAAGAACGCCGTAACGGAAATAGGAAGCAGCCCGAAGGCAGAATATACACGGCCAAATAAAAACAGAGTAAACATGATCTGTATTAGTGTTTTTTTTTCTTTTTTTATTTTTTTTTTGCTAGAACCATGGCGAAGATTAGAAGTAAGCTAACGATAGAAAAAGGATACACGACAAAGTCAACTTATTCTGAAGTTATGGTGAAATTTTAGCTCAGAATCGACTCTAACACATTGTGCATGTCAATGCAACGCGGTAACTTCGGCATCAGATACATTATTGTTATTGAATGCTCATTCGCTTATAGTCAACTTGGCATTGTTTTCGAGGGTCCGCGTTCAATCCTCAAGTGGTGACGACGTATCAATATTTTTTATTTAGTTGTTCCGGCAGCTTCTAAATGGAACGCAAATGCTGGCTCACACTAGTTGCTGACACAATACACAGCGTTGGAGATGCTTCCCGTTAGTCCTCTGTGTACTTCGAAGATTTTAATACCTCGTGTGAGGTGTGGGGAGGTACCATCCATCGTTGTCGAGATCTTTTTGTGCTGTTGCGCCCCCACCGCCACGATGCATCAGTTTCGATGAGTGTACACACGTGCACACGCTAGCTAATGAATAAGTCGTAGAACGCGAAGCATGGTTGAAGATGGCCATCACACTAGTGCTACTCAAAAGAGATCTGGATAGAAGCAATAAGCAATGGCGATGATACGACCGTTACGTCTATCTACGACCAAGTTCCGCTGCTTTCAAATTAATTAACAAATTTAAAAGTGACAAAACCTCAACAGTCACACAACAACACCTGAAATCTGTAGTCAACAATTTCGAAAAGAGCGACATGTGTGCTTCTAATTCTAATAAGTTTATTTAGTGTTTTCGTTATAATTTGTTTAATATAGCACTTATCTGCATTGCATTTATATTAAGTGCGCTTCAATGAGCTCAAATCTATCCACTTTCAGATATTTTTAACTGACTTTTTATCTGACTGCGAATACCAGAAACCTAGTGTAGAATAAAGAGTTTGTTTGGCCGTCCATGATATTTAAGTACTCGGCGACTTATAATGTCATGAGATTCTGTTGAAGGATTTAAGAAGCTTTTAAGACAATACATTAAAAAAATCAATAATTCCTATAAAAGCAAAGGCTCTGTGCCTCCACAGGACACATGTACTGTGTTCCTGCGGCTTATGGCCATTCAATGCAGTGTTTAATAACATGAGGGCTGAACGGATGAGATTTTTGCAGTTTCGGGTTACTCTACAGCCTTGGTATACTTAGTCACAGAGTAAGCTTTCTTCGAGATAAAAGGCACCACTCCATACTCTCAATAAATACGGAAAACTACGACCTGATTAATATTACTCTGTTCTGGTGATTTTTTTTGCATTACACTGAGGCTGCCATGCCTTGCGACTACTGCGTTGAGAAGATACTGCTTTCAGTCCGAATATCTGCAATGAACAGTACACACCCACCTTCATCAGAGAGTTGGTTCTAGCAAAGTAATGATTCTAATAGCGATCGCTTCTGACGAGTACAGGTAAACTGACATTGGTTAACTTTGGCGTCACTTCGAATAAGTTATGCCTTATTTACAGCCCACACATGAGGCCGGTTTGATGTACGTTACGATACAAGCTTCTTCGATTGCCTCGGCAGGCTAAAACAGGAGCTAGGATGCTAAGTTTTCGTATTCATTTCTAGTGCGCCCTAGATTCAGGGCATTCGAAATGAAAGCCTTCATTGGTAAATTTCGATAACAGGGCAAAAATAATCGGACATTGTAACATACGCGCAATGACTGATAGTTGATCTTCAAGCGTTGTGATGTTTATTAGGAACGTGGAACGTTCTAGACAGATCTGAAAGAGCTTTCTGGCCACAGGCTACCAAGGGACCCAACATCCGCTTTATAACGTAATGCTGAGTCCCCCGCGAAAGAAGCTAGAGAATATTTAAATTCTGCAAATGCTACTCTGGCAGTAACAGTAACTAACAGACTAGAGTCCATACGAATCAAAGAGTACATACGGAAACAAAGGATCGCCAGTCAACATAAAGGAACAGTGTAGGCTTTATCTACATAATATTCAAGATGCATGGTTTAGTTATTGATTATATTGTTTAAGCGCAAATAGAATATTTTACCAAGTGACGCTGAAATCGATGGAGGGGTTGTTGTGTCCTTACTATAATTACATATACGCCCTGACGAAATACAATGAGATGAAATAGAAAAATAAACTTATGAAAACATTTAATGGCTCTGTTTATATCATAGTACTGAATAAACGAGAAGACAACCTCAAGGACTTAATTATAACGGATGATTCCTGTAATTGGACATAGAAGTTTTGTGCTATAAAACAATATGGCTACCTTTTTCGGAACTTTTATGCTGTCCCTTAAAGAATTTTGCAGATTAGGAAAGATCCGCACTAGAAGAGTATTTGTCAACTTCGGAGATATGTAACTCACAGTTTTTAAAGTTCGAGATACGTTATGTCGACTTGGGTTATCTTCATAAAAAAACGTACTTCCGCTAACCTCATGCGCAACAGTTTTAGCATTGAAAGTCCTGAGTAAGAACTGCCCGTAACCATGTCCGTCGTGTTTCCTTTGTCGAACTAAGCAAAATTTCAAATTAATGTTTGCTAATGTTCCGTCAGTCTTAAGTGTTGGACCTTTTGTTAGGACAATTTTTTTCTTTACTCGTACGGTTTGTGTAGCGTGTGTGCCATCAGCGTAACGCAAATACTATAGTTGAATACCTGATAGATAATCGAAGGTTTTAAAGGAATTTTTTCAGTATACATATTCTAATTTTACATCGTGTAATGAAGCTAATTAATTTGGTAATATGTTTCTTCCAGATCGCCTAAGTTAAAGCGCAATTTCCTTATTGCAACATAATAATGAAATGCCCTAGAGAGGTGCCGTATATCTATCATACAATCCTTGGCCCACTTCACTGAAGCGCAAGGCCGCCGTCAAGCCGTTGCTAGATATGAGTCTATTATCAGTAACATTTCGAAGAACGTTAATTGAAGCGCGCTCTAAAGAACTGTTCGATTATTCTGTTAATCTCTACTAGCTCGGAACCAAGCGGATGCTTTAGAAGAGGGTGAAGCGTGTGAGACCTGATATGTTAAAAATTCTATTTTGTGTGCCCGACCGACTGCTGACTCCTCTGCTATTGTACTGTCGCTTTAGGTCCACAGGACAGGATATTTCGGGACATCTGCTGTGAAATCAGGCAGCCAGTCGCTAGACGTTGGCAATTGCAGGGGCCTAGTTTACCAAAACAGTGACGTATGAGCTGTGTTTGTATTCAAAAACAGAGAAAATCAAGGCTTTCATTTGATTCTTTTTATCTGGTTGTGGTGGCAGAATAGGCAGTTAAGACGCTTTAAAGGAACATGCTCCTTCCAGCATACGTTCATAGTAACTTCCTTCAAAAGTAGTTAAGTTAGAAGTTATTTTTACTTTGTGTAGATTGGCCGAGGTAAAATATTGTTTATGATAATACTATCGTCATTTTCTGCTTCTGCTTAGTAGGACCGTTACCTGGAAAGGTGGCTAATTGCAGCTATGAGGGTACGGCTTCCGCACGCTTAAGATGCGAACGCCAGCGTGCGCAAATCACTCAACGGCCAAGGATGCAAATAGAGAGCTGTTCTAAAATGTTTGTTTATTGGAGAACAAATATGAATACCTAAAGGTCGTTGTGATTATCGAAAATCGATGATCCTGAATGCGTACATAGTAAGGCCTAGGGGTACCTAAGTGTGCGATAATGAGTGCACCGGGATTCGTTGCTATCTGTGAATGATCGACGAAGGTAGGTTAACTTGGGTTTGTACTGTGCCTCTTTATGCTATCGCCTTCTATTGTGTGGCTGCCGGAGAAGAGACAAGTTTGAATTTTCGTCTGTATTTTATATGAAGATAAATATTTCGAAAGGCTAGCGTTTTATCAATAACAATATCGGGAAAGCCTGTTCGGTTATTGTTATTGTTCTAGGGCAGTGATTCTCTGAATCAACAAAAACGGCCTGTTTTTGTTTCAGCATTTTGATCATTTCGCACAAAAGATGACGTATGTGTATCATGCATTTTAGAGCTTGTCATTTAATGCGTGCATGAATTTTCCAACTACCCGCTCGATCCCGGTACCTCAGTTAGGTAAAGCTATTTAGAGGTAATACAGGCTAAACAAAAAGATGGAGAACGATTAATCTACTAGCGATAGCGCCATTCCTACCACGTCACCTATCTGTAGTATCTTCGAAACGAGAACTATCTCGAGATAACCTTCTGGGTGAAAAAAAAATAGATATTTTCTTTATTTGAAGCCGAAACTTTTGCTTCCTCTGTGTCCCTCGTCAATTTTGGCGGCGGCCAACGTAACTCAGTTGGCGTCATATTCTGTCAACACTGTGTTGACACTTGTTAATTTTTGACTATGTCAGGTATAAGCAAGGGATAATTGGAAACCTATAACCGACCTAAAATCCATTATACGTTTGCTCTTACGATCAACACGAAAAGCAACGAAGGAGAGTCATCTGGCGGGAATTGCACTTCACGGCTCCGTCTTAGGGACTAACGCGTTGTTTTTTCCAGTTAGAAGTGAATTTTCCCACCGCTAACACTTTAATACAGTCCATTTCCTCGTGGTGCGGGGCAATTCGCAAGTCCATAGCCATGAACGGATACGACTAAGATTTAGCCCACTTTATCGTTATAACATAGACACATACGCTATTGCAGGCGGTGCACTATGGTTTTCAGTGCCCATAAAGTGTAGACAAGAAGAATTAGGTACAGCGAATGTATGACGATTTCATTTTTTCCATAGAGGTTTCTTTATTGAGATAATATTTTACCTTATTCTCAAATACGTAAATAATATATATTTATTCTCAACTGAATATGTTCATTACATAGATGTTTTTTTGTTTTTTTTTTCATGAGCTTCGATTATTTTATACCGATATAAAGCCACGTAATTTTTGAAAGAAAAACAGAGAAATCAGTCGAGTTTTTGTGAAAAGCTTACCTCGAATTGCTAAAATAGCCACTCCGACAGCAAATACGGTGGTACGGTGTACGACGCAATGCCGTAATCAATAATGCATTGCATTTCTCAGTATTTACTGCAATAAGTTTAGGTCCGCATTCAACGACCTAAAAAACCTTTAGCTTTCTTTGATATTAATTCACTTAAAATATTGTACACTTTACTAACTTATAAATGCCAAATGTGCGTGACGAACTATAACGGATACATTAATTGTCACTGACGCTTAACTCCACACCGTTTTAAAAACTACATATTACCACCCTTAAGTTACTAGTACAGTTAAACTTGAATAAAGCGCTTAGGTATTGCAAAAGCTTTCGAACAGTTGCTTCGGTTCCCGTTTATGTATTATACCTCCACAGTCGGTCTGCCAATGTCGCAAGCACAGAGCGTCACTACGACACATTGCTTTCGTCTTCGCTGGCCATAGAGGACACACAACATGCGCACAGATAGAGTAATTGGGACTGCGTCTCTTTTGATAAAATGCTTCCTGCCCAGCGGCGACGCATTGCGAATCGTTGGTCCCGCCGAAAAAAAAACGACCAGGAATAACGTAAAAGAGGCCCTATTACAGTAGTTCCTTTTATCGCCCCTTTCATTCCGCGCTATAGGGATTTAGGAACGTCAGAAACTCTTCTGGGTCCGAGGAGCTTCTGGGAATGGCTAGGGAAGGTCTAAAAGAGGGACCGCCACGAACCGTAGAACACCATTTAACTCTGTGGCGACAGAAACCCACAGCCGAGAGAAATGGCGAGACGGGAGCCGGTTTGAGCCGTCCATTGGAGCAAACGCTAACGCTCACTGACTAGGACCGCCAGCCTTAGGGCCGTCAGCCAGAGGACAACCAAGCAGGAGCCAACACAGAAGGCGGAGTAGCAGCGTTCATTAAATGCCTCATTCTTCACAATATAGCGCACGGCATAGCCACAACCGCGTAGGGCCCCCGCTCGGCCGTTTGCCAGGCCATTCTACTGCTGCTGCTGCTGCTGCTGTTACTATACTACTACAGTTGAGACCTACACATCTGCGTCCACGAACACGCACACACAAACACATACATACAGGCTCACATATCTACATTTACATTCATACAGACATGCGCCGCCCCCGTCTTCCGACGATGACGCTCGCAGCATGCTCGGATCGCCCGCTGTGATAATGATTCTATTAGCTGCTGCGGTCGCCGCTGTTTAGTGCTTACGTAGTCCGCTTTCGGTACCACCTGCCTGTTTCAGATTGAGCGTCTCAGAGCTGCTAGCTCGTAGACCCATCCTAGTTGCTGTTGTGTGTGCTATACATACGTCCGATGAAGAGATGACATTACGCCGTAGCGTACGACCCTGCGAACGTACACACGAGTCCTAGCTGTATACACAGTCACATATATTGCTTACAGTATAAAAGTTGTGATACAAAATGGCTACGGAAAGACAACAGGCCCATAATTTGTAGTGGTATATCGGTTTCCATGTGGCAACATAAACAAATGTGTAGTTTCTATGGAAACATACAGCCTGAATATCAATCAAGTTTAAAGGATAGCCAAAGAATGTCATAGCATGAGCCGCTTAACCTCAGCTTGACGAAAGTGTTACAGAATACAGTGATTCATGGGGGACTTTGTACTGCGCGGTAAGTTCTGGCTAAAAAAAACCTTCACTCCCGCTAACACCGTATGCCAAGTTATCAGTGCGATAAAATAAAGTAGGCAACAAACGATTAAAGTACAGTGAGTGTCTAATAGTAATCTATTATTTGTCGTGAAATTTGTCATGAAAGATAAGTTTACATATCATGACACTCATATATGTAGATCTAGAAGCTGTTGCCCCTCGACCTGTGTAGTGGCGGTGGTTTCTACCTATCGCAACGCACATGTATTTGTTTAGAACGCCGAGGCAAAATATCGAATCGAGCCGGCCGACGCTCCACCAGCCTTCACTGCGCAGCGTGAGCCTTAACGCTCTTCTGTCCTTTCCGCTCCTTTAATCGTGCCCAGCACGTAGTTACCATAGTACAGCCTATATGAGATTCTTAACAAACTGCCGACCTTATCTACAATATATGTTGCGGTTGAAAATCTTACCAGGTTTAGGTCAGTCTGTTTTAGGCGTGAGAAGCAAACGCCGAGGCAGTTCCGGCATCCCAAGTGAAACAATAATCAGATGTTCTTCTCGCGGCATTTTTTTAGAGAATAAAACTTCGGCGCGTTAATATCCTTAGTTAAAAACGGTGCGGAACTGTTTTTCATATAAGACGCTTCGACACGACGTAATAGTTCTCGTGGAAGCTTCAGTGCCAACGTAGCGTTTCTACGTTTAGTTGGAAAGCTGAAAAAGCTGGTTGGATACCGAACTCCTTCAGTGACATAGCTATTTTCTAATCTGATTCTGCTACTTTTTCAACGGATTCTGCGTGCGTTAACTATTGTCGGATGGTTGCTTATGCGACCAGCGGCTTATTCACTGGCCAACAGATGAGATCTTCCGCTGAACAAGCAACGGTGCCCGCACTGCTGAGGGTCCATGTAGACCCTAGGCCTGGGGTTAGGTGGAGCCAAAAGAGTCTCAATGGTCCCTGGATAGGGATCTCGGCTAAGTATAGCTTACGAAATAGACTAGCCGAGAGCAGGGGTCCACTTAAATAAATGGACATGTGCAGAATATTTTGCATAATTGCCACATCGTAGAACGTCGTGTCAGTTTTGGGTATCCAGCCTCTGGCTTCGGACATTTGCAGGCTCACTAACTGGCTGGAGCTTCGCTAGAATGGGCTACTGTTGCTCCACCTGCGGCTGGCACTTCTGCTGTCCTCGCCCTGTAGCCTCGACCTCAGCAGACTCCCGTTCTTCATCCCCGTTTTCCCGTCTCTACCTATAGCTTCCATAGTCCCGCCTGCTGGTTGACAGGCGCGCCGGCAGGCTGATTGAGCAAACCGGCAACCTAGCGGCAGCTCTTCCGTCGATCACCCCGTTAACGGCATAGGCAAAAGACAGTGTCCTCCGCGCGTCGCCTGCCAAATGTTACCGCTAGCGTCCTTTCTGAAATAACATAGCGTTGGCTCAAAAACTGTCTACCTCATCTGCGCCTGGCTGCACCGCGACTGTTGTTTCGTGTGTAGCGCAGCGGCGAGCGCGCTTGCGCCATAGTTGAGCCTTTTCTGTACATTCGTATACACTTACATAAATACACAGGCATATAGAAATATACACATGCATAAACTGACTGACATACGCACATTACTAATAATCTTGTTCGCCATTTGTAGTAGTAGCAACAGTAGGACCGCCCATCCGGCTTATGGATACCAGCTCTCAGCTTCCTTTCTCCTTGTTATAGACTCACCGCTGCAGCTCTGGCGGACGAAAAATCAGCCGTAAGTGATGAGAGTTAGCGAGAGAACTGCTTGCAATCGTAACAGTAGGCTTAATCTGGACGTAACTGAAGCCTTTACGGCGACGCCCTAGCGACGCAGTCCTCGGAGGGATGTTGTTTAAGGCCAACGAAGGCGGATGAAGCGCGGGACATGGGGCTCGGCTTTTCAATCTACTCACCACCAGAGTTCTTTCTCTTCCACAAATCAGGGTAGAATATCCGATCTCCGAACAGCAGCAGCTGCTGCCGGTACGTCTGCCAAAATCGTCAGCGGTTTCTTTTTCTCACCCGCGCATGTTGCCCAACTGTCGACGCCACCGTTTAGCTAATGCTTCTTCCCGTATCGCAGTGTCTGAGGAGTTGATAGCACCGGGAGAACTAGACAGGTAAAAGCAAAGGAGACGACACTAATCGTCGACGGCTCAAGCATCAATGGCCTCCCCAGACAGCCCTAGAAACTGATTGTCTCCTAGGAGACAAGGCCTATATCCTCTAGTAGGCTCGTTGTCGTTAATCGCCCCATTTGAGCCTTGCTGTCTCCACCACGACGACGACAGGCATACGCTGATGTACAAAAGTGTGGTCAATTTCGTCTTTTCCTACTGGGCGTAATCTTTTTCCTTAAATTCACATTGAGCCGGACAACTATAAAAGGTACGGCCATGTTCTTACGTCCCTATCCTGTCGTCATTGCAAATGCATGACGCTCGGGCTTAGCAGCCAGGGGTTCGGTTGTTTAGAACGGGGTGATCGTGCCGATCTCCAGAGATGTTAGACCGGGTCGTTGACATAGTGTTTCGAGTGCACTAAGATGCCGTGTTTTTGCGCTGGCCGCACCCTGTCAAATCTTTTACGCGCCTTGGTCGCTTTTGCGTCTGCCATGTCACATCGCATGGTCCAGTAGTGCCGACGACGGTCGCCTGACCATTCGAGCTATGAAGAGAAAATTGGCAGCGGCCGCTGCAAAAGGCACGTTATATTTAAGATGCTATATTCTCAAACGTTGTACTAATGCGAAAAGTGACTGATTCACAAATGCGACACGTTATGCTAAAAGTACCCAGCGTTCGAAACAAGTTTCTATAGTAAACGCATGACGTGTAGCCTTTGATTAACACCGAGTAAAGTTGGGAATGCCCAGCGAAATTGAGAGATCCATGGCAAATTTAGAAGCTACGCTAAACATATAACGGGAAATTAAGAGCTTACTAGGTACGAAGTAAGAGACTTTTCTAGAGAAGGCTCGAGCAACAAATAATTTCCTGGTATATTTCTATGATTTTTAAAATTGTTCGAGATAGGTACGAGCTGATTTTCTATATTTAGTTAGTGTTGTATAGTGTATCGTAAGATTCAATGTCCGAAAGCTACGTTTATAGAGTAGTAGAAATACGCAAATATAATTAATTTCAATCAGCACAGGAAAAAGCCGAGGACTGAATTTTGCGTTCGCTTTCACCTATAGCGGTCAACGGCCCAATCGATAAATAGTGTTTTACAGAACTTGGACGCTTCAACGGGACAACTGACGTAGTTGTTACGCTTGGTTATTATACTTAAAGACATCTACACTTATTATCTAAATAAGGAATATGTCGTTATTTAAATAATAACTACTTCCTTTGAACTTTTGTTAAGATAAGAAAAACATTTAGATAAAAGCATTAATAAAAAGGTTTAGTCGAGCAGTTTTGTGTTCAGATAATCAATTTCCATATTAGGTTGTTGGTTACTTTTTTTTTTACCACTGCGTTAAAGTTAGTGCTATCCGTTATTACTGTTGGTTTTACTATTAATATTACTATTATGTCATGACTATTGCATACACTTACTTACTGAGCCTTAATGTGGTAATATATAGGTATAATTAACGCCAGCCAATAATAGGTCGTTGTCTAAGCCAGAAACGCCTTGCATTTTATTTCCTATTGATAGGTTAAAAATAACTAGAGCTGGTTAAACTATTGTCTCATAGAAACTACACACTATAGTTGCGCATAAGGGCAACCTGATTCATCAGTCGATTCGAGCTGATATCGGCGTACGGCGTACAATAGCAACTGTACAGCTAAGACGATACTGATCATTCGGAGCACACTCCATATCCATCAATCATCGTATAGTGGAAAAATAGAGTCACTTGAGAACAAGGGCGATGGAGCAGAGTATGTCGAACCTCGAGCTGCCTGAACGTTGAATAGTGAGCATCTGGGTTACACGGGCATGTATCAAGGGCCTTCGGCTATCCAGGGTATGGACGTGAATATGGGAGTATAGAGGGAAGCGAGAAGCAAAACGTCGGTTACCAGGCCCGAGGGACGGACGAAATGTTGGGAACTTACGGTCTTAGGGTTTAGACGAGGGTTAGGGGCAAAAGGGACAAGGGGCAGGACTAATATGCCTGTCGTCTACGTCGTCGTCACTGGCTCCTTCGTTGACGGCCACAGCCGCTGCAGTCATAGTTGTCGGTCGCCAGCCAGCAGGACTGCCGTTCATCACGAGAGCTGTCGAGCGACCACCGACGAGGCCCACCAGGCAGCCGGACGCACCAAAGTGCACACTATGTCGGCATGGCTGCGCCCGTGAGGCAAGAGGCATATCTCTTCATTTCGATAGCCTATATATTATGTTCCTGCCAGTGCGCGAGAGCGTGCTTCATGACGCTCCCGTAAACCCCCGTCGCTTTCGTCTACGTCCCGTGATTCTTACCAGGTCTACTCTCGCAGTGCTCCCCTTTTTAGCACTGCTCCTATGTAGGAAAGTCCTAGGCAGCGACCGTGGACTCTTCCCAAGCAACGGACTATTCCACTACTATAATATTGTTGTGTCATCTACTACGTCACCTGAACATAAATATTATCGACCTTTGCCAATGGCAACATCTTCAACGTCGACCTGAACGGTACTCTTCTGTTGCAAGCTTCTCATTCTACAGGCGGACATTGAAGTCTTAAGGGATTAGATTATCTGAGCAGGACGATTGAACAGCGAGAAAAATTACATAGCGTTACGGTGTGCGAAACTCTCCGGGTCGAACTGAGCCAGACACGAGCCAAACTAAGAATAATTGTAAGTTGTAGTTCCCAAAAACTTCAAACTGGAGCTAGCATAATAGACTTTGGAAAGTAGCTCGTTGTAACGTGTTTCTAAAACCCTACTCACTGTCAAGTAAAATTGCCCAAATGAAAAAGACGCTGATTATCCTTCGCGCATATCTGGAGCTCAGTTGTAGGACGGAAGCTTCTTAGTTAATGTTTACTATAGCTGTTATACGTAAACAGTAAGATATCTACAAGTTAAGTTAGTACTACTAAGCTTATTGACACTTTCTCCGTAATTAGTGTGTCCTGAAAACGTTCCAATAGCCTGATAGAGGTAAATTTAGTGTTTGGCTCCTATTATAACGGTAACGTCGAGCATTTCGCATCTCTCTTACGTCTGCTTCAAAGTAATAATTTACTATGTTAAATATGGTAATATTCAAATCGCATCAAAAGGGCAGTTACTAATCCACCTGTACTCTCTAGTCATGTTCTATAGCTGGAGATTCTTAACCTCTTTTACGCATTTTTAATGTGATAGTCGCAGCTATTATGTTTAGCATACCTTAATTATACTTATTTTAAGCTAACTTAATAGTAGTATCAATTACTAGAATATATCAATTAACCCAATAAAATCTTTATTACGTTGCCTTTGTTATATCTGCCATTCTCCGGGAAACCCACTTGCGATACTTGTCCGGCACCACAAGTTGGAATCTAATTTTGAAGCGTAACTCGTTCATTTATTTCTACGTCGCTGCGAAGAGTGGCATTGCAGTTGTGCTTCCTTCACAATGATTCTACTCATGAGCATACGTGCTTGATAGGTGGCATTCTCAACAAGAACGGACACACGATACACAGACGAGCACGTAGCCTTTCGCCTTCTTATATGAAGATAATGGCCAGACCCAAATCTGCTTGTACGATATGTACCCTAAGGCACTTGAATTGACATTAGGCTTCTTATGGACGTAGTCGTTGGCGGCATTATTCGAAAGGTGAATAGAAGCATAGGTCAATAGTAGACAGTTGGATTCGGGTGGGCAGCAGCTAGAGAAGCATAAGGTTGGTTTTGTGAGTCCTCAAATGAGTTCGATAGTTAGCTACTGCCACTACTAGTGTTTTGTCCGCACGAACACCCAACTTCCAACAAGCTGCTTAGGGCTGTAGGCTAAACCGTCCAGGGTTAGGGCCGTGTCTAACTAACACAATCCCAAGTGTACTGTTGTGTGTACTTCTGTCTACCTGTTTGTATCTAGCGAAGTTACGCCTTCCATTTGGGCATCCGCGGGTCTGTGTTGTTTTAGGTACTTCGGACTTTGCTTGCCTGACAGTTCGACTGGTTCGACCCCTTCGATCACCCCCCTCCAAATTGCTTACTTGCATGTTCACTTGTATACTCTATGTAGTAATGCCCGATATTATTATAGTGCTGTTGTTGCCGCTCTAGGAACGATAGGAAAGTATCACGACTAGTATGCAGAGAGCTTCGGTGAATGGAGTTCGATGTGTAAAACCATCGAAGAGGACGATACAAACCATAGGCCTTACAAGGCAGGAGAACAGAGAAGGAGCTCCGAAAGAGAGAAAAAGTAAGGTTTCCTCCACTTTCAATCCCATTCCAATTCCTAGACAACAACAGTCACTCCTTGAGCGGCAGCAGCGCTGGTGGGCCTTGGGAAAGACCAGAATGTATTCCCGAAAAGCGCCCGATCTCCTTTCTGACCTCAGCTGCTGCTCGGACGCCCACTATCCCTACAAAGCTCCGTCGGGGGAAGCAGAAGAATTTGGCAAGCTACAGACAAGCCATGGCTGCGTGGTCGGTCTGGAGTTCTCCTGACCGCCGGCGCCGTGCGAATGACTATTGATATTTATTTCGATTGCTGTACCCACCCTTACTGCTTTTCACTGCCAAGGGGTCTATCGGTTGACTGGCTGACGAGTGAAGGAAGATGCCTGCTGAAGCTGTTCGCGCAGCCAGAGAAACTTACACAGGCGGGAGTCTGAGCAAAAGCGAGAAAGCCACGAACGAAGAAAGGACATTGAGAGCTCGGAGTGGAGACTCAGGAGAAGAGGATGGAGAACGCAGCTAGTCGGAATAGAGGAGAAGCTATAATCGTTCACGCAATGGGAAAGCCCTCACCTACCACCTTATTGTGCCTATGCAGGTCCGGTTTGCCGCCGGTGTCCATCGAAGCGGTCTCACAATCGAAGCGAAGGAAATAACAGGATAAACAGGTGGGGGTGCATTTTACACAGTTTTCTCTTCGTATAATGGACTCGCCATCCATAATCAAAATGGTCTCTTTCTAAAAACATGCATGTTTTCCCTTTTTGCATTATCTTTTCGTCTGTTATTACAATTGAATACAGGTTTTTTTTAAGTTTATTTTGAAATGTGCAATTAGATCTCAATGGTAGTACTGATGCTAAAACGTTTCGGCTTAATTCGGGCGCTTCGATACAATCAGGACTAATTTATTTTCATACCACAAAACTAGAGGTATGTTAAATGTCAGTTTGATAAACAAACTTGGTTCACGTTTTCTGCATTAACTGGGGACACAATAGGAATACATATATATATAAAAAACCGTCAGTGTCGCCCCTTACAAGCAAAAGCAGAAAGCGGTATCCGAGGCTATTACCAGCTATCCGTATATTATATTTTTACGCCGTTGTATCTTTTTGTAATGCAACTATATCGTTTATTACCGAGGGAAATCAGCAGATTGCTTAAAATCAATCACGTTACATTTTGACGCTCGCTAGGATGAACCTCCATCCTGGTACTCGATACGTCTTGCAGTTACTCCTACTTCAAATCCGACAGGCATGTCCAACACGAACTATAAACGAGAACTTCAACTATAATGATAATGAGACAGGGTACAAATGTAATAGTAAAACTTTTGGTTCAATTAAATGAGTTTAACTTAGCGACATTGTGTGTATTATATCAAGACTCAGAAAGATATTAAATGGTAATGTGAGGATCGGTGGCGCCCAAGCGGCGGTCCTGGAAAAAAGATCTCATACCGTCGAATAATTCACCACGGTAAGGTACGATTTGTTTTTCGTCCTTAACAAAATTCTTGGCCTTTCACAACTGAGCGAAAGTCGAGTTGAAACGGTGACTGCTTCTACTCTAAACCAGGTTCCTTTTCAATTTTTTTCTATTAGTTACTAAAAATACTTATTCTTTCCTGTATAGTGTAACAGAAATATGTTCGCTCAATTTCGCTCATAATAACAGAAAACGATTTCATCAAAGGCGAGTTTGTCCAATAAAACGAAAAAAAACGCGCTAAACGCAACGTCACGAGTTCTTTGAATCACTCCAATGAGGTTTGAGGTGAAGTTATCAAGTGCTCATTTGTCCAGCCTTGTCATGATTGTGTATTCAGTAGAAATAGGAAAATGTAGAACATGCAGAAGAGGACTGGATCGCTATTCTCTAATGGCCCCCCAAAAACCCATTACCGAGTCCACGTCAGCCAGTCTGTGTTTTTCGCATCAGCCCGTTGCTACTGTCAAATTACGTAAGAGGGAATGGCGCTGCTTGTAAGAGCCGCTTCTTTTAGATCATTCTATGCCACCCTAACCTAACCTAACTAATAGATCGTGCAAATGTTTTGTTTCTAGTTGAAACGTGACGGAACTTCTGTGATGCGAACAAAGAGCGCCCGTGACCCATTTTTTTCTGCTCATGTTAGACCTACAAAGGTATCAAAGTTGTCTTGTATCATATTTATGGATCACATTCCCTTTAGACCTTTTTGCCTTCGTCGACTCCTAGCCATCCCTCTACACACTCTGCGGTGATCGAGTGCCATTACCAGTACAAGTTGGCTAACGACAGCTTTTTCTAAGGTATATGTTACAGGGCAGGTTTTCAACTTAAGTTCCATTGTTTCTTTTCGATCATGCTGGCTTATACTGGCTGCAAATATTGTCGAGTGGCACATGCATTTTACTCGCCTAGCCCTATAGTCTGGATGATTGCTGCTGCTGCTGCTGCTATGACCATGATCGAAGGTTCCCCGCCGCCACGTTCAGGCCAAGTGCGGGAATTTTCGCCGTGGATGATCGCCTCGCTATTGCTGGTTCGTACGGCGTTGCCGGCAGCGTCGCGGCTGATGGTGGTTCCTTGATGTAGCCAGAGAAGACCAAGGTTACAAGGAGGAATCGCGGTAAAAAGATTGGCCCATGGGGTTGGGCCAAGTTCTTCTTTTTCCTCCTCCCCCAACCCTCTATGACTCCTATTCGAGTTATGCCGTATGGTCTTCGCGGGCTTCATTCGTCATTATAATCGTCGGGGAGCTGCCGCTTAACAGACTTTCTATTTCGCTAGCCACCCATGCTCTAGTGTGGCCGTAGTTTGCGCCTGAATGGGAAATACCTCGTCGGCTGTACGACACAGTATTTTCGCTTAGGGCCGTCGCACTAGCCAGATATGCTGGTCCTCCGGGGTAGATCCCTGCTGCTCGACATATATTTACCTCCGTTCTATCAAAGCCTTAAAATTCGCTCTTAATCACTCTTCGCCCGAGTGATCGGTGATTCCGAGTCGTCCGCTGAAGTTCGCCGCGTTGGCCAGAAAAGAATTAGACGTATGTGCTGACTGAACCCAGTTGTATCAGCAAATGGTATGGCCACAGTTTAGGCTACAGAGACTTTCCAACAAAACGTTAGACAAGTGAAGTCACACAGGATCCCAGTCGACGAGGACAACAGAAAATGGTTATGTAGGAAGTAAACTACTGCGCGTATTAAAGTGCGATCGTTACGGTGAAACGGCAGTACAAAACTACAGAAACATTCACATCTAAAAAAAAACACAAAGGTCCGATCATCTGGTAATAATTTGTAGTCTTGATAATAGTAGTACAACGAAAATTAAGGGCGACATAGGTCACAGTATTCACACTTTTCGGTTCTTGTGCCCCGAGAGGAGTGTATCTAGGGGCTTGTTATTTTGTTTTCAAGATTCTACTTCGTCGGTGGCTCTGATGTACGTATGCAATTCCTTAGATTCTTTTTGGGCCCTTAGATTTTCAAAGGAAACGAAAAAAAGCAGCACCCAAAAATTATATGCCGCCGTTTTTCCAAACGACGGCTAACGCTGCACAAGCAATAGACAGTGTCAGTATATATTTAGGTCTTAATTCTATGTGGCCTTTCAAGGTTCGATATAAACATCGCACGTCTTTGATTTATTCACTGACTCGTTACGAACAGTTAAGTCTAAGGTAAGGAAGTTGCTCGATATATGCAAGCCAATAATACGAAAGTTACTTCGATAGATGTGATTTCATCAATCGAAGAAAACATACGTAATGATATATAAGGAAGCCGAATTTCGTACACTCATGCTCATCATCTGAACTATATAACGATAGGCGTTTATACGAAATCTTCGGTACAGCATTGTTTCACGTTATTCTTAAGGGAAGATCACTATTGAGGTTTTCAATGTCGCTGGGTTTAGTTGGGTTATAAACGCATCTCCCAACGATAAATTTATACGAACAAGTATTAGGCAATTACGAACCGTTTGAGCGGTTATATCAAATGTTATAGTTCCCTCCGCGCGTTTCAGGAATTCCGGCTCGAAATTCAACGTGGGAATGGTATTCCCTGCGTAGATCATCAAAGGTGGCTCCAGATGGAAACAATGTGCTAACGCTTCCTATGTGCGTATAATGCGACCGTTTCCACTCGTAATCTTGTGCGTGCAAAAAACCTTCCACCGGAGCAATGATGGCATTTAATTTGTTTAAATAACAACATTGCAAACAAAATACCAGCGAAGTTAAACACTTCCTTTTATGTACCCGCATAAACTTTCAAATCTTGTTTTGTGATCATATTTTCTATTACTACTATTGTTATTATTGTCAGCGTACTAAATGAGAGATTAAGTGAGAGTTCAGCAACAATATATATATATATATATATACATATACCTATTTTTGAATAAAGACGAACTTATAAATAGTAAATTTGAAGTCTAAATACTGCCGAATGATAACGATGGAAATGAGTTAACTTCGCTAATTAACGGTTGGAAAAGAGATGATTCGACAGCTGGCCAAGTTCGGCTTCTGGTAAACGAACAAAAGCAGATGTTACCTTCCCCTTTTCCTTAAGTTAATTTACTTTTCCATAAGAGTAGACTCATCCGACTAGCATCTGATTGTTGCCCCATCGCTCTGTAGGTTCCTGTTGCTGTTTTAGACCTTGTCGATGAAACAGAGGCATAATCGAACGTGAAGTCCACAAAACACTTAGTACCACAATTTACCCACAATAGTAAAGGCCCTGTTGCACCAATCCTAAGATTTTCAAATGAGGTCTTTAAACAGCGATAATACAATGTAAGTTTGGTAATTAGTCGAAGAAAGCGTATACGGACTAACCTTGGACCACGTACTCAATACATAATAACGTGCTGATTATTAGCAGATGATGCCTCTTTTCGTCTGAGAGTGTCCATTGTACTAATTGTGTGTCGTTGCCTATGGACGTGGATAACAGCTAAACAAAAGTACTCAATGTAGTCATGAAGAAAATTGATAGGCCTTCATAAAAAAAAACTATTAAGCCTAGGTAAAAGGACAATGATAAAACTGTCTTATAGCTGCATGCTCCTTCGTGAAAGTAAGCGATCAATTCGATCTGCGCGCGGGACCCTTCCCGGTCTCGATGACCCCCAACGACTAGTGTCAATTGTTGCCTCCTTGGTTTATTTATGACGATCATTACCACTACCTATGCTTAATTCGTATTTTTTCGTTAATATTGATCACATTATGCGGTTCCATTAGTTCTGTAAGGTGTAGGCGCCGTCCCGGTACATCGAGGCAATACTCTATTCTTCGAAGGAGCAAAGTTTAATCTATAAATTTTTGATTGCTGTTGTAACAGCTTAAGTTGGCTGTCGGCCGTAAGACACCACGAAAGCTCTCGAAAGTGCTCGATTAGCTAGACAGTCTACGGCGCTGAACACAGTGTTGTTAGGAGCCATTCTGATTTGAAAACAGGTACTGGCAGACTGACCAGCTTCCTAAGGTTTAACCTGGCGACAACAGAAAACTTTTGGTCGAGATGTACGCTTATAAAACTTCTAAGGCTGTAACCCATCATCACATCGTGCCGTATTAATAACATTATTTATCTAGCGCAATTATAATTTCAGTATGACTGCTCTTATCGTGTCTCGTCGCATGAGATAGCACGTACTTAAAAAAGGGTCGCAAACAATTCTTTCCTAGTAGAAGTTGTTTCAATTGGTGTCAAGCAGACGGATGCCTATGAGATGAGAGACAGAGTGAAGAAAAAATATTCTCTAAACGTTACGCTCTCAGTCAGCGTGCGACTAGTAGCTTAACGATTAGGCCTTATTCGTTTTATATCATAAGAAGTTTCATGCAATATACATGCAAGCAAAAAATGTACCAATAGCCTACCCTACAGTTGTATATCTCGGCTAATGATCCTACTATTATTAAAACCAAGATATTATTGCCCTTACTGCCAATGAGAGGTGTATACGAGCATCGATATAAATAGAACTAGCCTTGTTGAGTTGCCAGATGACTCTCGTCAACGGTGGAGGTGGCAGTGACGACGGCAATAATCACACGCGATGCGGTGTGGCAGACATGAAACAGTCCATCCACTTGGATTCGACTTACTCGGCTCTAGTGAAGGGTATGTTCCAATCAAGTTAGTTAGGGAATTGTTTCCCTGTTCTGTATATACATCCGGCTTCTGCTAGACGACCTACGTATCGACACTGTTCCTTGTATGTGCTAGACCTTCAAGGGGCGACAAGTGTCGGTTACTCATCGTTTTGTATAGTTCAATCAATCAATCGTCAAGGCGCAGAGCTCTGTGTGCCTATCTGATTTCAATTGTCGTTCCTTGTCGTTGATTTTCGTGATAGCGGCTATCGCGGTTTGACAAGCGAAGCGTAGCACCTTGTTTGTGCTGGCGACGCCTTTGCCTGCAAGCCTCAGCCGGCTTTGAGGTCCGTCCACCGATGATGACCTTTAGACAGTGAGTTATAGTAATATCGACCTCCTCACCGTCGTCGACGCCGTCCCGATCGGTAGACGATGCCATAGCAGTGGTTTATTGAAGACCCGCACAAAAATACTGTTGCTCTCGCATGCTTGTAGACATGAATGCATTGGAGTCTTTCGACGAATGGGTTGTAATATACTCGCCACAGTCTTCTCAGCTTCTGTCGCTGAACCTTAGTTATAATCTCAGACATAATCAGGTTCTCTCCATGTCGTGCACGTAAGCGCGAAACACATCGCTTTTTTGTTCGGGTACATCAAGTCGTTGTTGATGGCTAATGTCACTAGTATACGGTGACGAGTGCTGAAACGCGTCGTGCACGGCAGGATCATTAGCGATTAGCTTCGTCTCCGCATTGCCTACATTCAACGCTTCGTTGTCTGAAGTCGCAGGGGAGATTAGGTGATCCCGTTGGCAACAATCTTCGAACCCAAAGAGGATTTACTCGGATACAGCTACGCAGACAACCACTTCCTATGTGAGGGCATATTAGGCTGAACGCGCGGGCCTTCCGTCGACAAGATTTGGAACCATACATTCATGTCGTTTGAGGATCGCAGGCGAGGGACGGCTAATTCTCTTCACAAACCAGCGCAACGATTTCAGTGCCGCCAGATGGTCGGCCCCGGCCGTTGTTAAACCTCGATTGAGCCAAGTATCAAAGTAACTTTTCAGTAGCCAATAGTTCAATTGATAATCGACGAACGTTTTGTCTCAGTGTCCAAAACAGGGGGCTAATATTGGTTATAGGTTGTGTTCCACTGCGAGCTGAGGTTCGGCTCTGCGCATTGGGGCCTATGAACAGATCGCTACTGCCTGAGGGGACACTATGTCTGATCGATAGTGATGTAAAGCATGCCGTCAATTAGCAAGGGGTGAGGTTACAGACGCATCCTGATTGGACGCATTCATTTTGTCAAGCCACAATGTTCGATTTTTTGCTTTTCATTAAATTCGCTGGAGTCACGATCGAATCACAAAAATCGTACTTTAGAAAATTTGAATAGTTCTGAATAATCCTTGAAAATAATTTTGGTTTTTATCAAGGCTATTGCGAGATGTTGGTGTTATTTATTATTTTTTTTTTGTGTGGAGCCGATTTGTCCACACTGCACACGGTTTCTTGAATAACGCGGCGCTGTTTAACGCAGTTATTTATAGTTTTAGCCATAATCCATGGATTTAAGATAGTCAGCTATTTTCGACATCGTCATATACAAAATTCTACACTTCTCAAATGGACGTACGCAGGATTGAAGATATTGTAAAGAAGATGTTGAAATGCAAGTCATCGCGAATCGGAGGCTGTTGAGTACCGGCAGACCAATCCAACAGAAACAATGAAGAACCGGTGTTCGGATTAGCAATGTAAGATGTGACCTATATATCAAGTTTATGGATACAGCATCAAATCGTAGGAGCTTTGGACCAGTAAATCAGTGTCAGAAATATCCGAAACAAAACTGCTGGTTCTAATTTTTAACAAATTACTGATTTATCTAGTCCGTGACACTAAACTACGTAGCAGTCAATATTAATTGTACTGTTTCCCGTTTGGAAGCAGTTAATAGGTAAATCAATTTACTAAACGTGAATAATACCAGATCCTGGGTAGGACCTGCTCACAAAACCTTTGGTGCCTCAACCGATTATCATGCCTGTATAGCGTCTCTTTTTTCGTCATTCCACAATGGGCATCTTGTATGATTTTAAAAAAGAAGTTAAGTATATAATTAACTTCAACACGTAAAGTAAGCAAGCAGCTTTACATCGTTAAATTTTTTGACTGAAACACCCGTAGCACATAGATTGAAAACTAAGTTACATTTTTCCATTTAAATCCGTGATGTTGTCGGAAGCTGGCGGCCCTAAAGTTCCAATATTAGCAAAAATATATTCTAGCCTAAACAAGGCCATTGTGTTTCCTATAAGTATTCATTAAATAACAAGGGGTTAGTTGTAACGACTTAGACCTTTTTGCGTAGGGGCATTATATATACACAACAATATCTAGATGTGTCCGTCATGACAGCTTCCATTCGTAATATTAACGAATAGTTTGTTTTCCCGGTTGCACCGTGTTCTTTCGCTTCTTATTCTGATACGCGGTAGCTTAAGGGGGGCAGACAAATCTAAAAAAACTTATACGAAATCCAAGTATAGAAATAATGATCTTCCAGAAAAGATCATCTCAATACTAGCTCTATATTTAACGGATAAATAAAAGCCAAGTGCAGTAGTTTTATACGAGGAAAAAAATTGTTGTTACCTAAACATAATATCCGCAAAACCTATAGCGCTCTTAATTCAGGCTATCTGTTGCATCTACTAGACGACTGTAGTCACAGGGCGTAAGAGAGATGCTAATGTTACTAAAAAACTATAGGTATAGTTCAGTTCCATAGTTAGATCATGCATCGTACTGGTTTTAATCGTACAATATATGGAAACGTCACAACATGACGGGAGACGTCAAAGAACCTAAACACTACCGAGAATCCCTAGCTGAGATTTGCTATGCAGACGTACTGTGCTGGCATAAATATCGTCAGCCTTGAAAAATCGCTAGTAAATGATCGATAAAGATTCTTTCAGTAGGCTAAATTTTTATCTCTGCTCTTGCTTACGCTTTTTGCTATTCATATTGAAGTACAATCTATCAGCGAGCTTAGAATCATTTACATATATCAAAAACCACCTTCGATGCTTTTAGTTAGTTAGTTAGTAACGGTCGCGTAAAGCAGGCCACCAAGCAGCGAGACGTGAAAGTTATATATAGACATAAAAATGGAATTTTATGGAAACGCTAAATACAATTTATCTTACACGCAATAACTAATGACAATAAACTAGCGCTAAACGCTATAGGTACCGCATGATATATCAATGACTTAACAGAAAAGAGTAAAAACGACAATGTCTACACAGCACTGATACTATGCGTTAGCAAATTTTCTCCCTGTATCCCCTTGTATCAAAGGTAACCCACGCACACATTCAGCCCTTCACGCGTGACTCACACTGAAGCTGGCTACAACACACATTACACCTATTAAAATAGGTGTAGAGAAAAAAGGCCAAATATGTTCTCCCGAGCATTTCTATTATCGTTAGTTTTCTATTGTTATCATCGACAGCAAAATGCAATGTAGCCAGCGAGTCGAATTGAGTCTGTTGATGCGACTCGTGAGCACCGAGAGTGCACCTGACGGCGACGGACAACCGCCATCAGCTAGCTGGCCGTCTTTTGCGAACGGCCTGCCTACAGTCAGCGTCCATTCAAACGCCCCCGTCTGTAGCGGTAACGTCAACGCCAACGTCGACCGCGTAAGCACGATGATGGTCGACGTATTAGCTTTTAAGCCAGGGTACCAATGCACGTGGTCAGGAACACGGGTACAAACATTCACTGGCGGGCTGAGTGTTAGGAAGAACGCGAACTCCTTTCTACTGCACGAGTAGGTAACGCTAAATGCAGTGGCGGAGGTTGACGACGGCAGGCAGAGCCAGGTGAGCAGTGAATAGCGTCGAGAAGTACAGTGAGGGCCCGCAAGCTGCCGCTTCGCTACGCTAGCAGCGCTTGGCTGTTACTAAGCTAAACGTAATGCGCGTGAATGCCTAAGCGTCTCAGGCGAGTGGCGCCAAAGTTTGACTTGGTCTGTTAAAGGTGCTGCTGCTGCTGCTGCTGCTACTGGCGAGCGCTGCCAGGCCAAGCAAAGCATCTGGGCGTGAGAGTTTAGAGGGTAAAGCAGGAAGGGGAGAAGCCAACTCCGGTCTGCTAGTGAGCAGTGGGGCGCAATGACTGAGCGCAAGAGATGAAGGGAGTGGAGGCAGTCGCTTCGCGCAAAGTCGGAGGGCATTCATAGCTGGGTAGTTGCTTGATTCACGGCGTCTCTCTAGTTTCCCACTTCTCTATCCCTCATTTCCTCGCTTTTTCCTACCACTACTTTGCCGTCTACCTATTCGGACATGAGTCATGGCCGTAGGGGCCCGACAGAGCGAGCTGCCGCTACCAGAAAGTGGGGTGGATGGAAGCTTGGTTGTTGCCTAATCGAGTTTAGCGGTGGTGATCTTTATGATCCGGTACGCGTTCGCTTGTGAGAAAGCGAATTTGCTACGACTCACTCACACGCGCGCCTCTTGCGGGTTTTCTGTAGGAGCGATGCTCCCTTGCACACACCACTACGGTCGCCGCTACTGACGCAATGAGCTTTTCTTCCTCTCTTTCAGCGACCCTGCGCCCGTACACTTCCTTCACTATTATATCTCCTAAAGGTAGACCCATCGCGGCATCGATCGATACGAAAAGCACCAACCACCAATACACACGCAGGCACGCACGAAGACGCTACTGCTATTCGCCACTCTCCTGACGCTCCGCACAGGCCGACTCGCTGTCTGCACGATCTTTCTATGTTGGCCATCATAGGCCAGGCATTAAACTTTATGATAGCCACATACGAATAAAATATACAAGAACCAGTTTGGTACCCCCACCGATGGTGGAGCCAGTCAGGTATAAGCGACGATACCTATGCTATCCCCTGTCGACTATGTGCCGGGAAAGCACAGTCATGGGCGTGCGAGTGGTGATTTGGCATAGGTTAGGAGGCAGACGGATAGGGATACCACTCTGCGGATGGCTGTTTCTACTACGTGGAGGAGAAGGGTACAGAGTACTGGGGGTTGTGGTAGTTGCATAACGAAAGCGATCGTCAGGAACAGTCATAGGCAGAATAGAAGATGTGAGCCGCTGCAGGAGGCGGCTGAAGGGGTGTTAGGTGACCTGGAATTGCACGACGCAGGCGGCCGGCAGCACGGCATCCGTCAGAGCGTCATCCGTTCTCATTGCATTCTTGATCCTACATTTCTACAAAAGGGGAACTCCAAATGGGGTTGGGTTTGGGTCGCCGGCAAAGCAACCCACCGACTGGTTGTGGGTCGGTAGTTGGAAGCCGATTGCAGTCAGGCCGCGGGCCTACATGCGGACACGCCGGCTGGCGGGCGGGCTTTCAAACTAAAGTCAGTAGTAGTGATGGTCGTGGCTATGGCAAACGATGGCGGCGGGAACGCCGGTAGTGGCAGAGGCGTTTACGGAACGTGATGCTTCCTTTTCAATTACCGTCGTGAGCCTGGCCGACAGCAAAGCAAACGCATAGAAGTGAATGGTACAGCAGTGCGCAGCAGCCGCACAGTGTTCATCTTATTCCCCTTCCGATCAAAAAGAGAGGCCAGACCGCCCATTTGGCTAGCACTATCCTTTTGCAACGGGCATTATTTGGCTTCGTGCCTCGTTCAAACAGGAAGAAAAAGAAGGCCAAAGGAGTCAGAAAAGATCGCTTGCAGAAGAGGCCGTGGTTACTCTGCTAGCCAGCGTCGACACGTTAGATGGGGGGGGGGGGGGCATGGGAAAGCAGACGGGGCCTATAGCTGTAGCGAGTGAGTTCTCCCGTAAATTCTGTACCTATAGAGCGACTCACTGACTGACTCGCGTACAGGTGATGGAAGTACCAACGGTAGGTCGACAACGTTGTACCCCTAGGTTAGCTACAGAACGCCCCGAACTGAGCTGAAGGACGCTGCCGAAGTAGCCAACGTACACAGCAGCCGAATCAGCATTGCAGTGGTTGCCAGGGGCAGTTGCAGAGTAGCCGTACAAGGCAGGCATGACCGTAACGGTGCTAGTCGCAAACCAAGTACAACTTGAATATACGATACAAAACGACGGAAGTATGGAAAGAATGGGGGCTTAATAAGGGGGGCAAGCACGTCGTACAGAGGGGTGGGCCTGCAACGCCTCGAAGGGGAGGAGCTTCGAGCGGTGCGAGATCAGGTCGACGCGTGGCAACGCCGGGTTCCAATCCATGGAGCCTATCACAGTGATGCGTACGTCCCATCAGATGTGTTCTACAAATCCTATGAAAGAAGTATCACGAAGTTTTGATAATGATATCCACATAAGGTTGTACGATACCTTCTACTCGACAGTGAGAGCTGAACAGAGAAGTACCGACCGGCAGCTCTTTCAAAGTTTAGCGAAATCTGATTTTCAAGCTTTCGTCTTTAAGGCTGTGCAAAAGATGCCTAAAACACTATAATAGCTTAATATAGTGAAAAAAACGCCCGTTTTTTTTTTGTTGTAGCATCGCAGAGATTCGTCTTCAAAAATTATCGAAAACAAAATCGAGTCGATAGTATATCAGTATTTCGTCCTGTTTGGGGAATAGTTAAACGTCATTTAGCTTATTCAACTTAACTATTCATCTAGAAAAAAAATATTACTCTGTCTCCAGCAGCTGCATAACAAAAATTACAAAATGTATTTAACATATATGATATTATATGATCTAACAACATCCCATATACTATGAATGAAGAAGTGGTTTAGCATATAATGCTACTTGAAAGAACAAACTTTTTGGCTACCGTGACGAAGTTGAGCTATATACGATTGTATGCAGTTTTCATTGGTGTTGATAACTTTACAATGATAACGCTGAGAAGTAGAACGCGCAAAAAAGTTAAGCCAGATTTTTTTCAACAGCTTTCATTATACAGCTTTAGCTTATATAATATAAACGAAAACATTGTAGTTGTTTGACTGTTACATTTCTTCGCTGCCCTGTCTATTGAAAGTACCGACATGCTCGGTGCACCAAATTTTCTCAACCACCGTAGACCAGGCCAGCTAATTGCTCAATCTAAACATCAAAGAAAAACAATTATCAGAAAATGGTTGAATCGATCATCAACTCATCCTGGCCAACTTTGCTCATACTTACGTGTAGCAGCGAGCGTCAGGTGAGCTTCAAGCATTTTACATTAGTAATATGCGTTTGACAAGAATTTGGCCTTAGCACGATCCGTCCGATGTCCTGCTGGTGAAATTGCAGGTTATTTCCTTAGGTGCATAGGACGTTTCAATGAGTGTGAGGTCAAAATCGAGGTAATCGGTTTAGTATCACTGCACGAATCATAGTTCCGTGGGGACGGGTACGGGGGGGGGGGGGGGGGGGGGTATGACGACTTTTTTAGGTTGCGTCTACCATCGGCGTCATCCCTGCTATTGTTGTCGCAGGTTATGGAGAAGGCGGCCCGACAGACGAATCCTTTTTCTTCTTTCAATATCACGCGAAAACATTCGTTGAAGCCCACTGGCAGACTCGGCTAGCGCGAACTGATATCAGAGCGTGATGCCACGTTTAGAGCACGTCTGGAATTAGAATTGTGACCTTTGTGTCAGTGACGCGACGCGTGGGCATATGACGCTACCACTTATTATCTGGTTGTCGAAGACGGTGCGATTTACGTCGACCCTGCATAAGAAGAAACCTATTGCCTAATTCCGACTATGCTATGACTAAGGCACATCGTACGTAACATTTACTTAACTACACGATTACTTACGTGAGCATACGCTAATAAACTTATTCGCTTGAAAAGTTAGACAAATTAAGTGAGAGAGAGCGCTATTCCATACAGAATAGTGCGAGCTACTGTAAAGTATAGAACCTAAACGACGACATGGCAAAGTAACCGACTTCTGCACATATCCCTAGATATGTAAATCTAAGTTACTCTTCTGCTTCGTTATATAATCTTTGTAAAACCAGTTTTATAAGTAATCGTCCTAACCGATACATTTTAAGGTCAGTTAGCGAAAGACCTAGCACATGACTGTAGGCCGTCAACTTAACATTTACATGAAAATTTCTCGTCCTGTTTACTGGAGATACGCCGCCTCTAATTTATGTTAAACAAAATTTCTTTTCTGTTATAGTCGATAACCAAGTACGTATAGCATAATTGTCAACAATGAAATATATCTCCATATGATGGCTCATATATTCGGATCGCTTATTTAAGTATTCGTAATGTTGCCTTTTACTCGAACAACAGTTTTACTGGATAGCTGTATTTACCATCTCTATTAGAATAACATTTGAATAGGTCGGTGCTGCAGAGAGTCAAACCACAGAGCTTTAAATTCTATCAAGAGCTTAGCCTGTCGAGATAGGCCACACTGATAGAGACTGATCCTGTTAAAGTTTAGATTTATCACCTTGTAGTTAATGTTTTCCCAGTTTACGTTGTTAATATCGAATTTTACGCTCAAAGTTCTACTGAAATGTGTTTATCCAATAAAGATCTACAAGCTTACTAGTAAAATATGCAGAGAAGCAACGGCTTAACTTTATCGGTCGAGCTTTGCATACGTAGAGTGTCATTTGTGAGCAGTTACAATCTTTTCTGTCTATACCATGACAATGATCCTCCTCTATTAATCAAGTACCAAAGTGGGATCTTCTCCGGCGATCTTAGCTATCAATACAAATTGCTTGCTAGAAATACAAACACTTCCATCATCAAGGAAGATTAAATATTTTGATCGAACGATTCACCGAGGAGGTACGGAGAAAACAACAACACGTCATAATTCTTGGCCAGATTTCTATGTCACAACGTCTTCTATAACAAAACTCTACTTGTATCTTCTATTAGCGCACTCGCAGTACATGTATGGGGTCTGAAGTCGGTGTACTCCTCATACGGAATGCAAGTTATTTGGCCGCATCTTAATCAGACGAAATTAGACAACTGCGTCCCCAACTCACAAAAGTGTTTCAGTGAAGAGAAAACGAAATAGAGAAAGAGGGGCCGGGGGCAGGGAGACAGAGAGGGAGCGCTGAGTAAGCTTGGGCTAAGGCTGTCTGGCCGTCCTGTTCGACAGCGAATTGGGACCCGGCGTTTGTGGAGCTGTTACAACGGAAGTTCAACTATCCTCAGAGCATTCGGCATACCAACCTAACCCCATCCGCCAAGAGAAACGACAAAAACAAAATAATGAGTACGAACACTTTCTGACTTGTTCATGACTCGTAGTTGGAAATGCCGGACAAATCAGCGTCAAGTCATACGGCAAGTATGCCAATCGAGCACAAAAAAGACCGGCCAGGTGGATAAACGCTTAATAACAAATAGCTAGCTCCAGGACATTCCATCGGTCCTGCCTTCATAGTTTCTTTTCACGACTATGTTACATTTAAATAATGCATAAAGTTAACGGAGCCAAATTGTTCTTGGGGATAAGAGATTTAAGTAAAATCCAGTGTTTGCTAGTGCTCTCTTTGTTTTCGAAATTAAGGAGTAAATAAAGTCGAAAAAACAATCCCTCCTAATGTCTGTCCAGCCTATATCTGCTCTGGAGTCCGAATCAAACTATTTGTAGTCTAAACGAACTTTTATGTTTACTTAAATTCGTGCGCTTCAGCTTTGAATGATGTGTAACCGCATGTTGCGTGCATGTATAGAAGTACGTTACTCCTCTGCCTGCTGCCAGCCAACAGTTACTACTACCGCACGTTATTCAGCTTCATTTAATAGACACACACAGCGTAGCTAATCAATAATTGCTACAATAGCTACTGCTATTGTACAACAGGCATCCCATCTTCCCCTAAGCCGTAGTAGCAGTGATAGTAGAAGTTGCAACACTGCAACAATGCCATAAGCAACTGCAATCACCGTAACAACAACAGTCGCTACGGCAACAAATGGCAGACAGAGACAACAAGAACGACAATAACAGCCCATGTATGGTGGCCGTTACGGCGCCCCATTAACATCACGTCGCGAGAGGCAGGCGTCTGCGATAGGGCAGACGCAGAGCAATATTACCACTACGCTGCCTCGCAACTCTTTCTCCCGGCTCCGCCATTCTCATTCTTCTTTCTCTCGCTGCCAATAGAGCTGATGGCATCGCCTGGCGGTGGCAGCTGCGAAAGCGGCGATGAGGGCCGGCTTCGCTTTGGCAGACGAAGCAAAGGACAACGATGTGTGCGGTTCCGTCTGATCCTCGTAGTGCTCAATGATCTCCCCATTTCCACTTCCTCACTCGACCGGCGCTTGTTTTCATTCCCTCGTCCCGCAGCAATCAACGGAGACTGTCGACGAGCGCTAGAAGGGAGTCGCTGTAGGGACTTGTGTCCCATTGACAAGACAACAGCATCATCATCATCAGCTAGCAGGCAATGCGAATAGGACAAAGATAAGAGTAGGAAAATGGGACAAAATGGCGATGGCTGGAGGCATGTGACTCGTACCAAACGAATAGTTTGTGGGAAATCATAGGACTACAGGCGTTCGTGCAATGGCTCAGAAGCGATTGTCATCTGAGCGCAACATAGCTATGCAGCGTAAGCAAGACACCCGTTTCGACTTGCCCACATGACTGTTTGTCAATCGTTGTCGCAGATCGCGCTGCTGCAGCACGTTTTACCTCAATACAAATTAAAGCACACCAACACGCACGAAGTACACGACGAAAAAATTCTATAAGGAAAGCATGTAAATACATTTAACTATCTGTCCTTTCGTTATCATCGTGTTAAGTGTTCGTTCGTTAAGTGCGCGCGCGCAAAGCGCGATGCGGACGTCACATCATCGTTGTTGTTCGAACAAGATGGACGATTTAGAGAAAGGGAAAATGGCACTTAAGGGGGGCGAGAGTGTTAAAGACTGTAAACAAATTATGTGGCGGTAATTGCCAACTCGGAACAATGTTAGCAGACTCAAATAGAAGAAATACAACTGCAAGGGAAAAATAGTATACGACATACGAATATGTCGATAGATAGGTACTTATATAATATTCATATATATATATATATATCCAAATGATTTTCGATGGCTTACGGGTTAACAACAACAATAACCATTGGCGGCAACAGCCAGTTGAACTGCGAAAATTGCACAAATCGGATGCCGCCGCTGCGATAACGCGTACGGCAACAATAATCGTAACACAGTTTGACAATGTTCATATCAATTGAAAAGTGCGAGCAACGAAAAAAAGGAAAGAAGCACTGAGAAGAAGAATATTGAGGACAAGACGGGGCATGTCCAGGACCAAACGGGGCGATGCGAACCGGGGAAACGATTAAGAAACAATATTGGGATTAAAAAAAAATAACACAAAGCAATGATGGCTACATACGGTCGTATGCCTTTGTTCGCGCACCACGTGACGATTAGGTCCGCGATTTGTGTTTACTGGGTGTACCGACCCATTCGTACGACCAAGTTACTGGTATGCACTGGCTGTTCCTGTCCATACACGATAAGCAAACAAAGTGGAGGGAGAACTGACTCCTTCAAAGAAAGGTAGGAAACAGCCATCTATATATAGCCTTGCAAAGGGGGCGTAGCCTAGTAAAGCGGTAGAGGTTTGCCGTAGTATTGACGGTGATGGTGTCGCCAGCGGCGGCAGAAATGACTGGTAAGTTTTCCCCGGTTTAAGAAAAAAGTCACAGAAAAGGTCGAATTGGGGAGCAGCGGCAGTAATAGTGATGGCAGCAGAAGGCGGCCATCCCGTGATCGGCGCTGTTCATACGTAGCCAGAGGGGAGCAAAGGAAGAGCCGTCGCTTTCAGTGTCTCGCAAGCATTGTAAGTAAAGGAATAGTCTAAAAGAAAGCGCTTTGCTTCTGTTCCACGCAGCGTGGTGTAATGTTTGGCACTGTTATATGGCTGGGCCTATTGAGGAAGGAGTTGGGAGTTGAGGTGGTATGAACAGCAAGAAGAGGAGGCAGCAGCAGCAGCAGCAATCCGAATAAGGCCTGACCACGCCTGAAGAGACTAGGGTTTAACACAGACGCTCCCGGTGAGTGGGCTTGTTCCAGTACTAGTTGGCCCGAGGGCACCACAAACTAAACAGCCTTTCGTTTTTTGCCCCTTCCTTGTCCTGTCGGCCTTGCTTCGTCCACCGCATAGCAAGCATTGAGTACGTTTCTCTGCTTATCTTTCGTTGGCTATTTTGTTTTCTTCCATATTTTTTTTCAGTAGTTGCAATGACGGAGCAGGTAGTAGATGTCGAAATCTTCCCGAAAGGGAAATGACTGCAGCGAACACGGCGGACGAGTAGAAGCAAAGATGAAGCAAACGAGCGATAAAAATCGGGGCAGGGGCTTTTTCTCGCTAAGCAAAAGCATAGGCAGTACATTCGCTTTTGCTGCTCTCCGATGTTGCCAGTGTTTCTTCTGTTTGCTCTGCCTAAGTCCGTACATGCTTGTAGCTAGACTCTGCCGAACCAGACCTGCCGCTTCGGGGGACCAGACCCGGCAAGCTGAGGTACGATGACGAGGCACCGGCCGATCTGAAGAGCAAACGAAGCTATCAGCTAGCGATAGGGACCGACGGACTGAAAAGTGCCGTCGTTGAGAAGTTGCCGCACTGAAAAAAGACAGCGCCGAAGATTCGTGGGGGTTGTGGTTGGAGGAAGATGGGGAACGGGAAGTGTCGCAAGTGAACAGAAGCGAACAACGTTCAAGGAAAAAGTTGCCAGTGACGATCGCCTCCTGGACGATCCATCGCCTAGGTAAAAGAGGAAGCATACAAACGAATCGACGAAGATGCCTCTTCCGAAAGAGAGCAGCTCCAAGAACGGCGAAGTCGAGTGCAGAGAAATAAAGAGAGCGGAACCGTAATGGTTGTCCCTGTTGTTGCAGTTGACGCTGGGCCTCATGAAACCACGGTAGCAGCAATGCTATCATAAAAATCTTTGATGTCTGCCAGCCGCCATCGGCCGTAAAGGTGTCCTCGTTTAGCTCTCGAAAGCAGCAGCAGCATCAGAGGGAACCATCGACGTTCGCTGGCGCTCGAGGGGGTGGCAATGAATCTATAGCCTGCAGAGCACTATGAGAAACCTATGAGCGTCCAAATATACCTTTGGCTGGCGGCTTTTCATCTGGCCGCAACAGCAGCCGTCGTTGCCACTGGTAAGAGTAGGCGGTAACGCTAATGCCAGCACCGAATTGGCAGCACCAACGGCAGGGGAAGCAAGCAGGTGAGGGCGGACATCTGGCGTGCGACCGGTGGATTGTACCGGAATGACGCACAAAGGTCATCGTCAGCCTCTACAACAGCGACGAAAGCGACTGCAACGTAGACCACGTCAACAATAATACTGCTACTAGTATTACTATTACTAGTAGCAATGTCTGATGTAACGCCTAACGATGGTTCCGGACGTAAAACTAGAAGCAGTCTAATGCATCCATCAGAAACGATAACACTGTGGCTACTGCCTCGGTGTTGCTTCGGCTAGCACTCGATAAGAACGAAGAGGCGCCTGCAGCCTGACCGCTTTCGTGCCGTTCATCGTCACACAACCGTTGTAACAGGACCCTCCGCGGGCACCGAGATGCCCGGGGGCCACGCTGATAAAGCAGACAAGACGTACACTACTCGCGAAACGGTACAGTTTGTGTACACTCACATAAAAGGAAGAGACGAACCGGACCTCGCCAACACCGCCGTCGACATCACCATGTTCCCCACCTGACGTTGGGGAGCCACGCCAGTTTCCGAGCCTCCAATCCTTCGGGAACTGTCGCGGCCACCTGGGGCGACTTGCACGTCGAAGTCACCACCAGTACACAGCTAGAGAAGAATGTTACCATGAAGAAGCTACTCTTGACGGAACTATATAGGGCTAGGAGCAGTAGCGGCCGCACGGCAGAATCCAACTGCGAAGACGGTCGCTGTTCTGTCGTTCGTTCATCTTTCTTTTTAGCTTGGCCTTCTTGTGCAGGGGGTAGACGAAGGCAGGCAGGACAGCGACAGTGAGGCAGCGATTGACGACTATGGTTTAGGTGAAGGACATCAGCTTCAAGCTGCTGACAACTGCGACCTCAATGCGAAGGCTGCGGTTGGCTGGATGGGCGGAACTGGGCATCTGGCGAGCTCTCCAACTGCCCAGCTAGACAGGCTGGTTAAATGCTACGGCAGTTAGTTGGTTAGATAACCGTTTGCCGTCCGGAAAACTGTTCAACTAGGTGGAGACAAAAGGCCCGAAGCGAACTTCCAAACAAACAATAGTGGCCAGCGTCATTGCCTTTGGGGAGAAAGAATCTGCATGTGTGGCTGAACATAACTGCATATTTACATTGGTATGGATCATTCCACTGTTGCGACTAAAAAAGCCGTCGCATTGCCATAAAGTACAATAGAAGCGACGACCGAAATCTCGAGACTACAAAATCAAGGTAACCAACCCACACGGCGCAGCATTTTACGAGGCTGCAGAGCATAATAATAATAATAATAATGTGTGAGAGTACGAACCTGATGAAACGAGTACCATTAAAAAGAATAGGCTTTCTGTGGGGTCGTGATTAGTGATTATGCGCTATTTGTTTTTCCTGAAATTCCCTCACCATCAGGGTCCTGATGTCTCTTACGTAAACCCTGAGCGCGAAGGACTCGTCAACGGCCGCCTTGAGTCGGTTTCGATCTCCTCCGCTTTACTGTGATGGTCTTAATACACTCCTAAGTTCATTCAGTTTTTGGCCTTTGTTATATCTATTACCACCATCGGCTATTCTTCCCAATCGATTTCATCAAAACACATCAGAGGCACTAGTAGGCGATATCGCGGCCGCTGAATGGACCCTGACAATAATAAAATAAAGTGGCCCAAGGAAGACTTCAGCGGCAGACATGGGGTACATCGGCGATCGCAACAGCAGCCTGCAGCCTCGAACAGAGAGACCTGCTGTCCGTGGGGAGCGATAGAGAAATCAAGGGTTAAAGCAGTCATCGACAAAACGGAAGATAGTAGAGCCAACTGCTGCTGGTGCTAAAAAATGCCGACGACAAGAAGTGCGGTGAATTTTTAGCTAACGGCCGATAGCTAGTAAGACAAGCCCACCAGGCTGACGCCGAAGCCGAGAACCGAAAACGTGCTGCCTGCTATAGTATAAAACAGCATGCATATTATAGAGCGCACGGCTTAGTGGCCTACCCAGTCGAAGGAATCGGCGGACCTTTGCTTGAGCCTCGGTTCTTAGTTGAGCTGGCGTCATTCGAAGGAGCTACCACGACTGGTCGTTAACGCTGTTGTGGAGGCTTCCGAACTGTTGGAGTGAAGGCGCTTCAATTAATAATATTGTTATCAGCAAGAAAGGACGATGAAGTCTGAGCTTTCCCAGGAGCGAAGCTAAAGTGAAAAGTACTGAGGAGACGTGAGCTTCTGCTTTTGCTTCCATTGCCACTAGACGAAGAAGAAAGAAGACGCTGAAATAACTTTTAAGAGAATGTGCGAGAACAGCTTTGGTAAGGTAAGGTAAGCGCACACGTTTCGCGCCGGCTTTCCCAGGGGTACCGCTAGGCAGTCGCTGTTACACTGAGGAGATATTCAGCAAAAATCTCTGAATGGCTGTAGCAGCGCATTGAATTAGACAGATAAACCCAGCTTCGGCATTTCGCCATGGCCGTGAGCTACACTGACTGCTTTTCCATAAGGCAAAATTCGAAGTGCGGCCATTAATATATGATCTTAGAGTTTCGCATAGTAACGAAGCCATATAGGTAATCACCACCTAAGTAATTGACGTGTAACCACCGGCAAGCAAAAAGTGTTAAGCGACGCAGTCAGCCATCGTATTGCGTACATATATTCTCCGTTAGGAATTTATAGTGTGCTTTGATAGCTAGTTAGAAAAGCATTAGGGGATATGCTTGTACATGTATAGTTTGCAGTGTTCAAGGAGCTAGCATGTATTAACTATAATATAAACATTACGGAAACTTGACAAGATGCACATGTTGAGTGTATTTGATATATCATTATAGAAGCTGATATTACTTTGGTCCACATAGACATGCCGCAGGTTCTTTCAGGCTGGATAATGGGTAGTGACCGAAAATCTGAGTGACCTGCTTTGCCTGCAGAGCGGTTATTGGTGAGCGCAATATTTTTGCAACAACAATAAATCGTTGTTACATTGTACAGAACGGTGTATCGTTATCGTTGGAACTTGAAAATGATTACTCATTCGCGACTTGCTTGTAATATTGTGTAATTTTACTATCTTATTACTTAGATAAACGTTTATTTGCGCTCGTAATCCGAGCTGAAAGCGAAAATTCTTGATTACCTTTATAGAGTCCATAGTTATTTAAGAAAATATCAAACTATCGTGGGCACATGAATACCTGAAAACGTAGTGTTGTTTTTTTATACATAATGAAGCTGACTTTTACCCGCAACTACGAACTTGAATATGCAAGTTTAATTCTCTTAAAACTGCTATTGATTACATCCTTATATTCTCTGAAAAGCATCTTGAGCTGTGCTTTTTTCCCAGGTTATTCGACAATTTTTGTTAGTATCTTCCATTGCCAGCTCAGTATGATTGTCTGAGGCACTACTCAAGCCTGTCAGCTCCGGTTCAACTTCTTTGTTCACGTACATACTAATAGTGTACCCCCCCCATGACCTCCTTAAACTCTTCGGCAACTTTCCCTTTGCTTTCTGCTGCTATTGGTACTGCTACCATCGCTGGCACTAGAACGTAAGCTCACGTGAAGGGCATTCGTCCATGCCTAGCCCTGCCCCCGGGGGAAACAACTGACGGCACTGTAGCAACGGCAAAACTCTGCTGTCACGTCACGCCGCGTTAATCCGACCCCGTAGCGATACCACGCACGGACATTTCTTTTCACAGACAGTTGCTTGTTTGCTCATATCTATCCGTTCGTCCACTAGTTACATAGACATTTAGCTCCAACAATATATGTTCTATTGCAGCAAGGCAGTTCTACAGTTTGGAAGCTCCCTGCTACATTCTACGCGCAATGTTGTTGACGATACGTCTGCTGACGTCACCGCCGCCACCGGCGTCGCTGCTACCACCGGTTCGTGACTCCAACGGTTCGCGCACGGCGCGCCGCTGGCAACCAATTTTGTCTTTGATGCTCTCTCCAGTACAGAAAGCAGCAACAGCTGCTCCTATGACCCCAGTTTACCGTTGAAAACGGACTCCTACCCCGTATGCGATACTTCATCTTCTCACCCCTCATGCCCAGACAACCCCTCTGGTCTGCACTCTACTTAGACAAGTGGCCACTGGAACAATGACATGTATTCACTTCCCCTCCTTACTCCGTCGCTTTTTCCGACGGACGGAGGTGGTCGGACCAGTCAGCCAGGGTCCCATAATACCAATCATAGCTTCTTCCCCCTCACTTTTACCTTATTTTTACTCTTATTTTGCGCATTCATCTTTTATCCCGACGCCTCTCTTCTCTGGCTGCGCTAAAGAGGACTTCGCTGACGAATATTGGCTGCTGTCAGGGAGCGCCAGGCGCCATGCTTGTCGCGCTGGTAGCTCGTTTCCCCATTTGCGTGCCGCAACCGGCGATGCTACCGCTACAACTAGCAGCGTTTGTCGCCAGCACTGTCGGCCGGTGGCGCGCTGTTCGCGGCCAGACAGGCTAAAGGCAGGCTAGAAGCTACGAGTCATGGGCAGCAATGCGTTGCCTGACTGGGGGCTGCACTCCGCAGATAACGTGTAGTATTGTTGCCTCTGCCTCCGTCTTTACACGCACTAGCATCCAAGCCTAGCTAGGCTAAGCGGGGCGAGCCAGGCCGACCGGTGGGAGGCGGCCGTCAATCCATCCCAGCCCCTAAAAGCCTAGAATAAGCCTAGCTAGGCGGCTACTGCCAAGGCAGCAACACCAGGAGCTTTGCTTGGGGTGGCAAAAGCTTCACTGGGACTGCAAATGCCGGCCTTCCTAACGTGCTCGGCCATGCCGGATGGCTGCGTTCTTTTCGGTTGGGTCCTTATTTCGGGTCCCCCCGCAACGCCCACATACGGCTGATGTGCTGTTAGTGCTAATGGTGATAGCTATACGTACGGAACGTAGCATGTAGGGTGGGGTTCGTTTATGGGTGTTTTGTTAGAGGGTGGAAAAGGGGGCATTCTTGTAGGTCCAGGACGAGCGTTCGGACCATGACTCGACATGAGCACTCCTCCGCTCCCACTGGTGTCCACGGTGTTGCTTTCGAAACAGGCTGAATGCCTCCTGCTGGTGCCTTTGCTATCAACTCTCTTTGCCAGACAGTGTTCATAGTACGCTAGTATATTGTCGATGTATGTTCGTGTATGCACATACTCCAGTGCATGGGAAGGCGTGGTCTTATATAACGAAACGACACACGTAGATACGTACAACAGAACGAACAGAACGCACAGGCGGACGAAGGCCGCAGTGGTAGTCGACGGCCGGGGGACGGCACGCAACAGTCGCCCCGTGTGTCGCTCCGCCTGCCCAATTATGGCCCTACGGGTGACCATGGCGTAGTACGAAGAGCCGTTTGCCTCCGATACACCCCCAGAACTCACCCCACCGATGAAGAGAGTTGACCACTAGCTGTAGCAGTACGTAGTAGTGGCAGGTTACGTTGCATACTAATCTTAGCTTTTAGTTACTCTACTGCTCACCATTATTCTGCTGAATATACCAGTGGACGACGCGTCGGCCAAATCAGCAACCAAGTTGTATTTCTAAGTTATCTTCTTCTGCTGACTCTTCAAGCACGGTCACTCGTCTTCGTCATCGTAGGTTTACATCTACAAGACAACAGAATATATATCACAGTATGTTAAATAAGTTGTGCAGGGAGTCAGTTGTAGTAACGGTACAAATAAGTTGGTGAGTGGTACTCGTCTTGTGACACGTGTGCTTATATATCTGGGCCTGACACTTTCTTTAATCTGTAAAAAGCATTTAGAACAATTAACAATCGAGCTATAATTGACGAAAAGACAGATATTTAATGTTGTCTTCAGCGTATAACTTTTGCTATAATATTTAAAAATAGAGCAAGAGGATGGAAATTCCAATGTATGATAGCATCTCAAATAGGATTTTGTCACAAAATTGCCTTAGCAACCTTCTAGATAGTTTTTACAGCTTAGCTATATATATAACGCTCAACACCTACAAGGTTAGGTATAGCCAACAATTTTTGACTAAATACTTCTATTGGTTGCGTGCATTTTAGTCATGTTTGTCCTTCAATCTGGTACGGCATTTAGTGCTGTTCTTGTGCAAATCAAGAAGCTGCAGGACCAACAGGTTTCCTAGATCTGCCGATAACTGGGTAGAATGCCAACGAAACAGAGTCCAAGACTATTTGTCTAGATATTGGTAAATTGTCAGCAGCTTTACATGGTAAACACTTGAAAATAAGGTAAGTACCTGCTGGACTTTGCAGACATAAAGCCATTTGGTCAAACAGAATTTACTCTAACAAGCATTAGTAATTTTAGAAACTCAGGCACTTTTCAGTTTATCTAAATAGCCGATTAAGGGGTGGCGTATCTACGTATATGGATTCCATATGAATTAGCTACTCATAAGTCAAAATCGCTCGAAATTGACACCGTAAAGTCTCCTCTCGTTAAAGTAGATCCTTGCACTCTTTGGCAATTCGTGGATTTCGTAGTGATAGTGATAGTAAACTTATCTCTGTCTAACGTTTCAAATGTCGGATAAATCAAGGTTCGTTGTTTCTCGGGACACTGAAAAGTGCCTTAGCTTGCAATACTGAGGAACGGCCTGGTTAGGGCAAACGTGCTTGTTTCGAACAATACAAACCTCAAATCCGACGGAAGAATCTTTTTCTTCTATCACTTTATGACGCTCTGTAAAGCGAATCAACGTTTCGTCGCTTTTTGGGGATTCCAAACAGAATCACTGATACTGTTTAATTCGGATAGTCTTGGTAGCCAAATCATGCGCTAAAAAGCACTTTATGGTATTTTAGCCACGAAAATTCGTTGTATCGTTAAGAAATCACCCAGATCCGTTCTTTATGCAACGATATACAAAGCTCTCTGAGCCTAATTCTAAAGGACGATTTCGCTTTCCCCAGCGTCAATTAAATACCGCCATTATTTCTCGCAAGAGGTTTGGAGTCCCGTATGCTTGACATTTAGTACGAACGAGTACTTGACTGCCTGTTGAATGGCACCTAACGATTTCACATCCCTAGCGCTATCTTCACCTACCGCAATGGAGATGCCTCGTAAGTGGCCTTCTTACACGAGTGGCTGTGAGACACCTCTAAATCGTTACATTGCTACCGTAACTAACTACTTAATAGAGCAGCTCAATTTAGCAAAATGTATTACCAATGCTTTTATTATTACTAAAAAAAAAACATCATTAAATCTTGGATTACTAGGAACACCGAATAAATTTACTTTTGGGGAGCTGGTTCCACATCTCGCTTTCTCTAGTTTTCAAATGCTCAACGTTCATCCTCATAATTTCTATTACCACTTAATAATCCTATCGCTCAAAGGATTATTCGAGCCCCAAAGCGGGCACCGTTTATCCTAATGTTGATCTCACTAAACGTACACAAAGGGCCGCTAATACAACATTGTATCTGTTTCGAATCAAAAATCACCTTAGCTTGACTTAACTTTAAATAAGAAATATTTACACTGCTATTTAGTGTTGGATTTTGATTGATTTCACTTGGAGCAATGAGGAAGTTATCCAGAAAATATGTTTGCAGAAAAAGAACACCACAGGCCTTGGCTGTGTCTCGAAGTGGTAGAAGTGATACATTTCACCTTCATTTTGCGTCTCGGTACACCTCCTAGTTATCTTAACGGGCGAGTGTCTCGGATACTATAGCTATGTTCCTGCCGAAGACGCCTCGATTTGTATCTATGGCCGAACACAATTAGCTACCCGTTACGCGGTCCTTTCTGCTTTATTTGCCCCTCGTATACGATTGCTGTCGTTAATTAACGCCTTATGCCTTCAAAGGATAGTTTAGGATTACTGTGAGCACAATAGGAACTTTACATACTTTCATTTGCAGGCCATCTTAACCGTTTATATTTCATTAAACCATATATATATATATATATATATATATATATATATATATATATATATATATATATATAGCCGTTTATTGCACGTGTACCTTTTTGATACTCCCGGAAAAAGAGCCTATATATGAAGCAGACCCATGCATACTGAAGAGATCACTATGTGGTCATTTTTCAATGCAAACCATTTTATAGAAATAGCGATCACAGCTATGCATTGAAGCTACAATGCATTGCATTCTCTCTAGAATTAGCTAGCCTAGCTTAACGACTATACGCACACCAGTGACCATATATCACAAACATTCACGTACATTAGAAACGTGCTACGTGTAAGCGGTCATTCATTAGTGAGCATAAACTGCGGCATTGGGCGCTAAAAATGGGGGCACGGCCATTTGAGAACGGACGGACCTAATGTTGTTAGTTGAACAACACTTGCAAACGATTATGAAGAGAGAACCGACGAAAATAGCGGGCAAAGACTTGCTCCTTGCTTACGGAAGGGCCGACTTGAGTTAGACATTAACGGCCGCTAAGGCGCGACAGCGCCAGTGGTCATCGTCGCTGCCAGTAACAGCAAAGAAGGTGCCAGTCCGCTCGACCAAGATATGAAAGCAAAGAACCGGGGGGAAGTTAGGGACACTTGGCTGGGACCTGGCCTAGGTCGAAAGAAGTCATCGCTAGGGCCCGGTCGGCTGCGGCAGCGCTCGATGGCGCAAACCCCGGCGATCCAGCAGTTTCCTTTGAGCTAGCCAGCGTGCCAAAGTCAGACAAGCTGATGGCAGCCTCGAGAGGTAGTTCTTTCCCCCACGCCCCGGCCGTTTTCCTAGCGCAAACCGACCACCAAGCGAAGAGAAACCGCGTGTGCGCCAAAGGAACGACATTAAGGGGGTGGATCCTTAGGAGAAGAAGGGCGTAGTCTGGGAGAGTTCTGTGTGTGTAGGAACAACCAGTAAGAAGAGCCAGGAATGGAGTCGAAAGAAAAGTCAAAGATGAGCTTAGAACGATAGGTAAAGAATGATTGGAGTAAGGAGTGCAGGGCGAGAAGGAATAGCAAGGAACCAGCCGGTAGTAGTTTGGGGACCAGCAGCGGGTGAGCATGCACGGGCCGTAGCAAAGAGCAAAAGACGAAGACGAGTTGGGGAGATGCAAAAGGGGCGACTGGGGCACATTGGATTTGGGGGAAGGTGCTCGACCAGCAAAGTGGCATCAGCAGCAGCACCAGGGAGAAGGGGAATCCTGGAGAACCAAAAGTGGGGAAATACCCGGTTCGAAGCATTTTGACTTTAGACAGGGGCTACTGGGATCGGAAGACTGCGGACGGCCAGAAAGAGCAGGAGTGGAAGAGTGAAGGCGAGTTAGCAGCTGGTCAGAGCGCCAGCCGCATTCCGCGAATACTTGCACTTGCGAATTACCGTGGACCCCAAAAGGACCCTCGGCCCCACGACGATTCAAGTAGCAGCAGCACCATCACTGGTAACAGTGGAGGATCCGAGAACACCGATAGACTGGTTGGCAGACCAGCCAGCTAGCAAAAGCCGAAAAGACGGAGACGGCGGCGCGTAAGGAAGGGAGCCGAACTGAGCAGGGCACCCATTGGACTCTGTGGGTCTGCCGAGTACGCCCAAGTCCTAGAGACGAAGCTATAACATCGGGTAAAGTAAGGGGGGGGGGGGGGTAGTCGTGCCGACAACAGAAACATTGACTACGTCGGTTTTGCTGCTGTCCTGCGAGTCTGCAAATTTGCGGCAGGGGAGAGCGGCTTGGTCCTCAAACTCCGGACCGGAGGGACCAGAGAAGCGACTGCTGAAGCCGGTACGGCTACAAAGCGAGCGGACTAGGCGACGGTAGCGGCAGCAGCAAGAGGAGGAAGAGGACGACGACAACGACAAAATACGGATGAAGAAAGAGAAGAATATGACGGCAAAGAGGAACACTAGAAAGCTAAGCAATAGAATAGCTATTATCTACAGCGTGATCACGAGTAGCCTGCCCTGCCCCGTGTCGCCGTCGGGTTGCCTTTCCCCGTCAAGGCTCGCCGAAGCCTCGCACTTCTCCCATGCTACAACAGTACATTTTCCCGCAACAACAGCCGAGTCCGGTGCAAGCCACTGCTGGTCCTAGTGATTGACGCAATACAAGTGAACAACGCGGTCCTGCCCTGTGGAAGGCAAGAAAGGCGCCACTTGTAGCAGATCGTGGTGCTCGGAACAGAGCGGAAAGCTTCTGAAGGGGACGATATGAGACGGACACCCAATGAACAGCATAGTCGTGTACAGGAAGCGGCTTGCGAGTGGATTCTGACATAGAGACCAACTGTCGCACTGTCCTGCTCGAGAGCAAAATAACAGAGGATGAACTCTCTCGTATGTCTATTATTCCAGGCGTTCAGCATACACTTCACGTGTGTCCCTAGAGTTTGCGGGCACACACACCGTTATAAAACGACCACGGGAAATTAGGTTTTTTAGCCACAGTGTCGTTGGAAAGCTTAACACCGAGAGTCGAAACAGCCTGGCTATCAAGCTTCTGTTGTTGTTACGGTGAATGGTCGACAAGAAAGTGAAATCGATTTTTACACTTTGCTGGATTCGATCTTACGAACCATCACAAACTATCCTCCAGCTTTCGAGAGATCTACGCTACCGCTCACGCCATCGCGCTGTGGCTGTCACTGTTGCTATTCCAATTAGTAAATGAATAATGCAAGTTTTATATCCGGAATTGCTGGTCGGCATTACATCGGACGGCTGGTCCCTACAAGCAACTATTGTTTTTGCTCTTTTTATAGCATGTTTTTATTTGGTGTCAATTATTCGATCATAACTTCGATACTCCATTGTAATTTGCCCGCTACGGGCCGCTATAGGCTTCGTCCGTGCTGTGTATGCAAGTCGGGTAAGTTAGTGTGCTATCTATTATTAGATATACAAGTGCCTGAATAAATGTCGGTTAGACAAATCACTATGATAAATCGACAGTCAACACTAGAAGTACTTTTTGATAATATCTTTGCTAGTACTTTTATGGAGCATGAGATATCTGATAGAAACTAAAGTGAAACAGCAACCTAAACGATTAGCTGATCGCACGGAAAATCCCATTGGACGGAAACGAGAAGCGTATCGCGCACGAAAATGACAGAAAAATAAACGCACGAGGTTGAGCTTATTTAGCATTCAAACGAGCTGGATCCGATAATAAAGCCAAGCACGAAAAGTCAAGATGGCTCCCGAGAGGACGCTGTTTCAATTATTGCTTAAAACGATGGCTGAATATGGCAATGGCCCCTTCTATTCGAGCATAGGATAGTTTTAGTTTATCGTGGACCGCTCACTGCTCCCTTGCCATAGGCAACCTAAACGCTCTCTAGGCGCAGCATAGCTGGTTATTATTTGATCTTGTTGATACTGTTTGACCTTCTTGTTTAGGAAATTTCAGTGAAGCTCTTATAGCAGTCAACTTAATCTACTATATCGAAGGAGGGAGTACGGCCCTGACAGAGCTAAGTATGCCACCTTTAGAATAAAGGCTATTAGTAATTCCAGAAGTAGTTGTCGCTTATGAGAAAATAGGACTGGCAAAGAGACGCGACAAGAATAAGCGCTAGGTCCTAGTAATTTATGTGCACTCACGGTTTTAAATTGGTATATTAGACAGTCAACAAACATAGTAAGACACGAACGACCAGCCATTCTAATAACCCTGCGGCCCTAGGGAGACGCAACAGCTCTAGAGCTTTCTAAATCTGCCTGTACATACGCATAATTTCTAATGTTGGTTATATATTTGTGCACGATTATCATAGTAAAAGTTCTACCCTTTAAAATCCTCCACTATTCTTACCTGAAGAGAAATCAAAAGCAAGAAGGAAACTGCCTTCTTGTCTGTACTTCGGTCTATCTGCTCGCCTTGCCGTCTGTATAACCGTGTGTGTTTGCGTAGATTCACACGTGCATGCCCAAATGGAACTCCCAGTAAAAAAAAAAAACATCGTCTTTCGCTATGGTATAGCTGCCCCACACAACTTCGGTCTAGCTATGGATCCGGGCTTTGTTTTATAATCACTTGGGCAGGCAACGAGCGTGATCAGCTCCTCGAACGAACGGGTGCCGACAGTCTGTTATCCGCGTTCTCAGTGTCGCCACCACTTCTGTTCCCGGCTTGAAAAGCAACAGCGGAAGCTGTTGAGAGTCCAAAATTATCCTTGACGGCTGCGTTCTTTGCTGACTCCGATCTTTGAGCTTTCGTCCCGCGGGCACCGCGACCATTACCATCATGGTTGCTGTTACCATAAGTAAGGCCAGTACGGACGGGGCCATGTCGTTGCGCAGATCCAGTTTTCGAGCCAACCTCGGAAAACTGCCGCCTTGTCGTGTTGTACACATTACGCAAATAGGCAAAATCGGACGGGAAAGACTAGTAGGCAATGCAACGAATGGCAAATGACAATGGCTGACCAGTCTCTGCTATAGCCTCTGTAAAGTGGCAGGTTGGTCCGCTCAATCAAAGCACTGAAGAACCGCCATAACCAGTAACAGTAATGGAAACTTGGACGTTTTCTTCAAGACCGGCTGTCAGCCACGCTTTCTCTTTCTGTCTGACTTTCGCTTGTCACCAACAAAGGGTGATACCGGCAGCCTAAAAGGACAACACCTACTAACAGCTATGCCTTATTCAGTCCGTTATCGGTGTCTAGTTCGACGATTTCAGATATACGGGTTAAGAGACAACGAACCGACAATGTGAAGAATTGTGGGAAGAAACGAATAGCTAAGGATGAGTAGAAATTTAGCGGAAAGAGGACGTACGTACGTAGTGGCATAAAGGCCGATACGGGAGGCAGGCTAGAAGGTTGAAGCTGCCGGCAAAGGATGCATTAGAAACGTTCCTGGTTAACCGACAGACGCGACGACCGTTTGAATAAAAGAAAAGAACACCTAAGGGATAGTAAAGCTAAATGAATATTGACAACCCGAAATAAATTTATCTATAAATCCGTACGTTCGTATTGCGAGAATTGCACGCGTTTTCTGTGACTATTTTCTTCGATTTAGTGAACTTTCGCACAATCGATTTGAAACATGTGGTCACGAAAATTTTCGCGCATCGACATAGCCGCAAAAGTTAAGGAGTTAGCTGAAACTCTGACCTACACTTACCTTATTGACTCGAAACAACGTCGAAACCATTGATTTGATGAGCTGTGGACCCTCTTCTATCAGTAACTAGCGCTGCTGTGACTATTAGCGCACGCCAATCAAGGGCAGCTTACGTACTGAAATTCCGACCGAACCGTACGAAAATATACTAGATCTGCCGCTGGTCAACGGCGGAATCACGTCGCCCAGATCTCTAATGCAGGATCTACTCTCGGTCATCGACATGGTCGACACACGACCTTCCTGGTTGGGTACCTTTTTTCGAAAGCCACTGAAGTAGCTGCCAGTCGAATTGATGAAATTGCTTTTCCGTAGCAATTTCATCAATAGTAGTGTTATCAGTTGAGTAACTCTCACGGGTTGCTACATTAGAGTGACCTTTAGAAATAAGGCAACTTGAAAAAACGACCGGACTTTACAATAGACCTCGTCCAGCGACCAGCGACTTCGTTACAAAGTGAGTCTGCGATAAAGATAGCCTAACAGCGTTCCAGGTACGAGCGGCAAGGACGTGTAAAACAGTAGTGAACGTAACGGCTTGTATGCACTTGCATGAAAAATATGTAGTTTTACAAGTACCTAGCAAACTCTATTACCGCTCGAGGCGAAAGTATTAGTTTATTAGGCGTGAAATGTCATTGTTTCGCAAGCAGAGAAGGCGGGGATATTATCGAGAGCTAGAACTGAAGGTGACATCCCTTAAATCCAATATTGATTTTCTACGTTTCACTGCTATCGAATACATCCACTTATCACTATCACACCGAGTAACTACTAACATCCGGTAAACAGTATTCGATCTAAGTATTGTGTCTCAGATGTGCGGTGATCTAATGTATAAACATCAATGTATAAACAAAGCGGCGATCAAAGTGTTTACAAGAAAAACATGGGTCGGTATAAAATTCGTCATTCAGAAAAAGGTTAAGGGTAGGATGGGAATTGTAATGACGTTTTGGTTAACGCTTTATAGCGTGTTGAACCAGGACGTTCGTACTAGATATTTTTCGAAAATAGCTCCATTTTCAGGCGTATACGTGCAGAAAGGAACACGCCGAAAAATCCACATCTCTCTATGGCGGTCGGTCTTCAGTTGGGTGAAACGGAATGTCTCCACGTACTGCTTTAAGGCGTTAGCTTCAACCTGTTTAACAAATGTCCTTCTTTCTGCTAGAGTCTGCGTGCCGTTGTTAGTCTTACGAATATATATATATAACATGTACCACTGGGAGGTGACAATTCTAACCGACGCTGAAGTCAAGATGGTAAACGATTATGATAATATAAATTGAGTATTATACTGTTGTTTTGCAATTTGTCAATAGTGAACTTTATTCTATGCTGGTTTGTATGTATTAAATAATTAGAAAGGAATTGTTGGACCTTTTTCTAATCGAGCGAAATACAACACAGTACTCTATACAGTTACAGAGAACAATACTAAACAGGCAATTACGTGAGTTATTACCGGGTTTAGGTCAGTGGGACGGCTGCGTCGCAGTGGTACCTTTCTTGGTGGTCACTAGAAGCGTTATAATTCTAGGTCTTTATGGGTCCGACGTACGATAGATTTGCTCAATAGCTGCGGACAGCTGTTTTAGGATATCTAAGTTAAGATCGAGATTGTCGAAAGTGGATGAACTTGTGGCACTTTTTTTCGACCTCTACCAGCACTTGATACCAACTTGAGCTCATATTACAGTTCTACTAAATGCTTTATCGCTATCACCCCCTTCGAAATCATGTTCCAGTCACCATGGGACATGACACGTTTGAAGTGGGCGTCTTATAACACTGGCGTCGAGAACACCAGCGACAATATCGGCCACCCAGGCCCGAAAAGTCCTATAGTAATTCGTTCTTGCAACCAACTCTCAGTTAATAAAAACATTCGCATTAACAATTCTGAGATCAGGTCCGCTTTCGAAGTTCCGTCCATCGGTAAAGCTCTGGGCACAAATAGTCCGCTAATTGCTAAGACACTTAATTGCCTACCACGTTCGCATCTCTCCATCTTATCTATCGGTACCCTTAAATTTCACACCACCATTATCAGCAGGCCGATGATATTTGATCGTGTTGAAACGTCGTCCTGTTTCTTGTTCTTCTTGGCGCATTCGATAGCATTATTGACATACACGTTGGTAACGACGGTGGCAGCCTTCTTTATCTCCCAGTTGCGGTTCTCGCAGAGTCATTTTCATAGGCAGGTCTCCAGGGAGCGTTCTGCTAGAGAAAGCAAAGCGGTTCTTTTTGTTCGAGAATATTGCAACTAATTCGCCTTTGCTGGTTCGGTGTAATACTCACCTAGGGGCGCTTGAATGGCCCACGTCGGTAGGCTGGATATAACAGGAACTGCGAAACGAGGCCATCCCAACGGCTCCGCACGCCACTCCGACGCCTTCCTTTGGCTCGACTCACTTCATCTGTCTTCTCGTTCAGCTGCTTTTCGTAAGTTAACAGGACCACTGCCAACCAGCGAGCAATGCACTGTTTGATCCCTGATGCGGCAGCCGTCGCCACTTGCGCTGCTCAGCAGAAGTCGGCCGGTCGAAAGCCGGGTACACGTGTGGAGTCCCCCAATGGAGGCCAGAGCACCTAAGCCTTTCGAATAGCGGACGAAACATAAGAAAGCAAGGTGTTGAGTGTTTCAGGCGCCATCAGCAAAGAAAGAAATTGGATAGTACGTGCGTGTGCGCTTACAACGGAACACATAACAATATCGGCTTAAAAACGACTATAGTTGATATTAGAGCAGACCGGATAGTGGACGATAGTTACCGAGTCGGGAAACCCTACGGTATACTCATAACAACCTTTGTGTCCACTGCGCTGATTACTTCGCTGTAGTTATTGGCTGGAAATAAAATTCCACGTAGAGGTTTGGTCGCTGGTAGAGCAAAGCATGATCGTCTGTCTACACATGCAGGTTCGAGTTGAAATCAAAATAAGTACCTGTTTCTGGGAAAATCGGTGTATTTCAGGGTGGCTTTGATCCGAGTACGTCGCAGTTTAAAAACAAAACAGATTACATGGGCGTAAGCTGGGTTACAAGCATTGAAACGTAAACAAATATAAGGAAAAGATGTTTGCGTTATTGTTCTAAACGCTGTCATGGAATAAGTGATACACACATGTGACTAGGCCAAAAATCGGAAAAGCTCCTGAGAAAGAAGAGTTGCATCTTTACTTAGAAGTAATTTTCAATGGTGCTTATTGTGTTCTATCTTGCTTTGCATCGACGCAAAAACGTATGTACGTATTAACAGCGTTTTCAAGTAGATATTTAAATGTTTTGTATTGTATATCCGGTGTTTTAGTTAGATATCAACGAATTTCAGGCGATAGGTACCAACGAAATAGTTAGCTGTCAGTAACCGCATGCGTAGATGTTATATTAAATGGTTGAAAATGTATTGATCCTCTTTAGGCCACAACTAAAGCAAATATGTTTGATACTTTATAAAAATATTATTAAGCTAGGTAGTCACCATTTTTAAAAGACGACCTTCTGTCGGTTTTTTCTAATACTATAATCCCATAATTTTAAAATGTCTGGTTTCTGCGCTAAAAACTGTGACAAGCGATTTTTGCGTTCCTCCATTTACCTTCCAATTAACACCACTAAAAAAGTTCTACAAAGACCGAAAGAGATGATAGTTTGAGGATACAGGATTTGCGTTATCTAAGGCGAACGTATTAAAATTCCTTATTTCAGTTTTTGCCAGGTATCTAAATGTATAAGGTCGTGTATTTTCATTGTAGTATATGACGTCCTTTCTGTTGACTAGTTTTGGCTGATATTCTTAGAAGGTTGTTGTAACCCTCTTGGTTGTTGACAGTAGAGGTCCTACTCCATCGCGCTGTTAGGCAGAACTAGCATCATCTTTTTGCAATCCCACCAACCACATTGCACCACCTTGTTTGGCGTTAGTCTGTGCTTTACCACAGATTGAGGAGTGTATTTTTTGCTTTTCTTCGTGCATCACCGTGGTATTTAATCTACTTTTTATCACTCACGATTAAACAATTTAGGAATAGCTCAATTTTATTGTGTTTCGATCAAGGAATTATCTTGCGTCAGTTTGTGTGATACTCACACGCTGAACCTTTATTTTTGTAGCCAAACGACCTAAAACCCCTTGAATGTCGACGTTGTTTCCCTATCAATGTTTAATATATAATAATTTATAAATAAATTATATATATGTATACATTATTTTCGCTTATATTTAAGGCACTTTGTCTATAGTTAGACAGACCGTCAAAACCTGTTCCGACAGGTCGATATTTTGGTTTAACCTGCGGCTCCAGCTTTTCGAAGGTGTTATTAGCGATATTCTAGCGGCGGCCTTAAAGGCTAAACGCAGGTTCTCCTGATCACTGCCTAACAGAAAGTGCCCAAAAAGCGCAATGCTCTATTAAAGATGAAATGTCAGAAACGCAGTTGAAATCATCTTCATCTATTGTTGGTCCTAGATATTTTAAAGATATTATAAGACAAAAAACCTAAAAGGTAGAGCAAATCTAAAAGGTAGAGTGGAACATTTTTGCATTCCCAGCCCAAGTTAAAATGCACTCCGTAAGAGCTAATGCAGTTCTGAGGGTTAGACTAACTTACGAAAGGGTTAAAACCGTAATGGTCCTCTTTGTAACTCTATGAGACGATATCTACCTTCTTACAGGTTACTTCAAGCAAATGAACGTTTATTTTTTTTTAATACAACAGGGTGTGAATAGTAGACATGAATAGATGGGCATCCACCTCGTGCGGGAAAAGGAGGGGCGAAGCCTTGGCTAAATCCGCAGTTTCAGTAAACTTGTGCTTGGTGATCTAGTGGGGACGGTTCCGGACCAATAAAAAAGAGCTTTATTATGCTTTATAGCACAAGGAGTTCCGGCGGAACTATTATGAATCCGAGCCGAATGAGACCGCACTACAACATTCATAGCCTGGCAGCTGTCTATTTGGGATAGGATGGGGCTATTACCTCCAAATGCCCCGCCGACGTACAGAAACTTACTAATGCCACCAAGCATCCAAGTACCAAAATAGTGCTAATTCGGGTGCTGTTGCCGAAGTCTCCTGGTGACCACTGTCAAATCGCCAAAAAAACACTGATCATCCGTATTTTCCTGTTGGATATATTTTTCATATGCAGCTATTGTGCACTTAACCATAAATGCGCATAAACGAATGACCATATCAGCAGACTAATCAGGGCAAGGTTGATACTGACTGAAGTTATCAGAGAAGTTAATTTATTAAGAAGCTTGAGAGTGCGGGCTCGGGAGTAAAGCTTGGCATTAAGGTGACAATATATTCAGCTTCGTGAATATAGCCACACATGGAAAAGTTGTTTCAATTTATAGGTAGCCTATGTCATATGTACCGGAGACGATTCGTAAGCATATGTTTTCAGTTCCGAAATACCTGCGAATATATTTGTCTACTTATATTTTATCTCTAATTTTTATTGGTAGTGAAAACCAAGGCGTGTCCCGATGAGGTGATGGGTAAGAGATTACTTTTGCTGAATCTGTTTTCTATCGCGCTACAAAATTTATTGGTATCGGCGTGTTCTATCGTGTCCTAAAACATCTCGGTTACCGCGTACGGTACTGAAGCGTCCTAGCCCTGCGGTTGCTTGCTGAGTGTACTTTCTTAATTAAATAGCTTACGCATAGATTGAATGGATCCGAATTTTGCTGGTGCACTGAGTAACAGCCGAAGAGATACCCCCCTTGAAGAAGAAATCCCCTGTCTCAATAAACCACAGACTGCCTTCTTGTAGAGTGCGCCTATCGCACTTGGCCAATACAAACGTTGACAAAGGTTAACGAATGACTTAATCAATTTCGTCCGGAATTCATATGCTCATATTGAAAGCTACGTCGCTATGCTAACATCGCCTTATGTTAACGCTGAGAACCGCACGTGGTCATGCGGTCAATGGCAAATAATAATAATACCCTTTATGTAGAAACCAATCTCAACCAATCTCTTCAGGACTACACGTTTGTCTTTTTACAGTCTGCGCTTGTCTGAAGACACACACAAACCGATCTTCCTCTTGTAGCATTCAAATGAACTCCATCAAGTCTTGGTCCAAAACGGTAGACTATAAGATTCCTGGGGATTTTTCTATTACTAAACTTGCCAATGTACGCATGATTCTTTCTTGCGTAAATTGATCGCGCACCGTTTTTTCTGTGCGTTTCACCGCTACTGAAAATATGAAAACTGCAAGCGGACAATACAGACATGCTTTCGATAATAATATTTTTTGCTAGATGTATTATATTCTCTGTCTTTATTGCCCATCAATGACAATTCATAGATAGTAAAGAAGCTTACATTGCCGAGCCAGTTAGCTGTCTAAAAAAAAACAACTGTTGACTTATTAATTTATCTTTATATATAACTAGCTATAGAAGTTAGATAGCAGAAATCAATGACTATATAACATAATAGTAGTAACATTAAGCTACTATGGGTAACGTGTTAACACTATGTTTTTAACGAGCTCACTCTTTAAGGGTACTATAATATATCGTTACGTTTCCTTAACGACATACCTAGGTAACACTTCTTTTGGCCTCTACCCGTTTTTGCCGTATGAAATGCCATGATGTTTCCCGATACGATTTTTCTGGCCTTTCGCTCCACTTTTCTTTAACACTTAGAAATTACCTTCGGTAGATGCTTTTATTAAAATGACCAAAACGTTACTTAGCGTTCACGTGTTTTCCTGCGGATTCACATATATATTGCGCGATATATATCCCGCTGAGACAGCTCCCGGCATGTCGTTGTTTACTCGTTCCTTTTTCTGTGCTTATTTTCAGCAATGGCGCCCACTTTTCCTTGTCGGTGCTGCTTTGCCGCTGCTCATCTGCAGTTATGTGCAGTCAGTGGCGACAGACGCAGCTGGACTTGGTAGCGCAAAAGCCAGCCGGAGTTGCTCGACGTTGCCTGGTCGGGTGGAGATGCGTATGGCTGACTATGTTCCTAGCCGTCGGCCTATATTAAGGTCTGAAAGAAGACAGAAAGAATCCGGCGGATGCTGAAGCTTGCGGGAGAAGCTTGTAGAGACTCGCTGCCGACGGCTTTAGCAGGCCGAACACCCAGACATAGTAGCTTGTTGGTGGCTTCGTATTGAGCAGCAGGCGAATGCGAGCTACTGGAGCTTGATTCGCCTACGTGCTGTCGAGGTACCCAACGTTCCGGGTCGTTAGTTGGGTCCACACTCTCACAGTCATACTATGTACTCTCACAGCCTTTGGGAATATGTTGGCCTAACTTCGTGCTACTCCCGAGAGCATTGGTAACATTGCCCATAACACCTTCTTCTCGCGTTTCGACAAAGACTGCCGATACATCAGGTAATGTATAGCTTCTTGTAAACGCGCACAAACGACGAAGTTCAAATCTCAGATAGATTAACCTGTTTGAGCTGGATTAAACATATAAGTTTCGGATGCAAATTCACGTACTTTTGCACTTTTTTCTTTATATGCTTACACTGTCTATATATTCGTTGCGGTTTTTGAAATTGGCGCTTTGCCTCGTTCGAAATTAAACCATAGCATGTCGAATTTCAAATGCATCCATGTTGCAATGCCCGTTAAAAGCCTGGGCATAGTATAGGTCTCACTACGTAAGCCACCTCTATAACTCAGCCAAGATCTAGGCTCTGCATTACGGCACCAGAATTACCATTGTATAATATTTTCGTAATTAATGTTTCACGAGAATCGCATCGAAGGTTCAGTGCGGCTTGTAACGTAGTTTTCAAATTTGCCTTTGCAGCAGTGAACAAAACCTCGTTTTTACTGAAAGCTGACATACATTTCAAACATATCGTCTACAAAAAAACTAAGAAGAATAACGTGGCCGTATCATTACCAGCATCACCGTCGAGCTGCCTGCTTCTACGCATACCCTACACGGAACAAGCTGCTCCATCATTCAAAATATGCAGCTAAGATGTTTAAGAAGATTAACTTGATTTGGCAATAGATAGCAGGCGAGTAAATTTCATAGGGAAAAAATAAGTAAGACACCGTTTTCATACGCTTTTCATTTCGGTCCTTCATACCTTAGTGATTTATAGATAGGATTTATTTCTCATAGAGTCCGGAAATCGATAGAAGCATTATTTTCCATACTTTTTTTCTATTTGAACGTTTCTGCAGTATCTTTTCATATATACACATATATAATTCGTATTGATCTCTTGTTAATAGAATTTCGAGCATTCGGCCATAAAATTTAGCTCAGAGAATCAGGTCGATATACCTGAGTCATTTGAATATAGTAACTGGACCGGTTCATGAGACATTTTATGTTCGAAATAAGAATAGTCGGAGACTATAGTAGTTCGAGAATGTATTTAATGCTTATTTAGGGCAATGTGTACAGGAGCCAACGCTTGTGAACAATACATGTCCCTACGGATCGTAGGCGATAGCTTCTAGTGCTCGATTTCAAACGCCTAGTAGGCACCGACCACCTTCAGCAGTGTGCACACCTTCGAAAAGGACTATTTTTTATTATTAAGTGCAATAATCCTGCTTTACCTACACTTGTTGTATGTTTTCGGGCGTTTAGCGACTCGAACGTATGACTCCTTGTAATTGGCTCTCAAATACGATCCTTCCAGTGCTTCTTAGGGACACCACCGCGCTACAACAAAAAATGAGCTAAACTCCAAACAGTAACTTAAAAACGGGCCCAGTTTTCACGTTGAACCTTGTTTGTCTAAAAGAAAATTAAAGTTTCCAGGTAGATGAGAGCAAATGATTTTATCTTCCTGCTATAAAAAAAAAGTTGTCCCTATTTTTTTTAACAACAACATGTAAGTTGTTGGTTCTTGTTTATTTATAACGTTAATAGTAGACAGTATGATACCTTAATTGTATTTAGGAAAAAATACTGGATGCATGTAGTCACTTGGACATCTATTGTTGTACATATTTGCAAGTACCTGTCAAACCTGATAATTTTTTTGGTAAAGTTATTTATTTTTTCTAATTAGCGTGTTTGTTTTTTGAATTGTTTATTGTTGCTTAATATTTTTAGTCTGTGACTGTAAGGGTTATCAACACCTAAAAGGCTAATACATACTTTCTAATCTTCATACCCATCAAATCATGCCCGTTTATGTTTTCTTTATCGACAGCTCCGCTTGTTGTTTGGCTTCAAATGACTTCAACAAGTTTGGATCATACTAGAAATTATTTTTAACCACTTTGTTTAGAAAATGCTTACTCGCATTATACCGGATTTACTCGCCGGACGCTACGGGGATTTATCAATAACAGTCAACTGATTCCTCGAAAGGGAGGTGTCATAAACAAGGCAACCTCGACTGTGCACAAAGGTCTATGCGTTATTATAGCGTATCTCGAAAGAGCATACTTTAGTGGTGCACGGGCATATTTTTTTCTGAAATCCACTCTGTTTAGGTCTGTATTTTATAGACCCAGCGGGCTGGTGTTGTCGCAGTTTCGTCGGTCACTCTAATCCGACTGGATCGGGGATCAATACAGATGAACCCGATTTTGTGCTGGATTGACGATCGCTGGCTAGGCTAGATTTGGCGCTGCTTATTGCTTTGTGTGGTCGCTTCCGGGCTCAGTTCAAGTTCGGCGGTCTCGCCTTCAGCTGTGCTAGCGGCTTCAGCCTCCATCATCAGTCCGCAACAGCAGTGCTCTCCCCAATGCAACAACTTGCGGGAGGTGTCGTGCGCAAAGAGCGACGTGGCAGGCCAAGCGAATAGAAGAAGTTTGTGCTCTCGTGTAGGATGCATGTAGGTTTTTGCTGGATATCGACACTGGATGAAAACCCCGTAGCTATCCAACGGACGAACGGATCCTTCTCCCTGTCATTAGTTGTAGTGGCAGTAGAAGCAACCTGCCGTCGCACTGCGGCGCCCTGCTTGCATGCGCCATGTCTAGCTAGCCATATCCCCTATCCTACCATTGCAGAAAAGACTGTCGGTCTGCAGCAGCTCCGCGCTGTTTTATAAGTTCGTCGCCTTTTTGCGGCCACCAAAAAAAGGGAAATGCAGGTGGAACAACCGAGAAGGACTAGCGGGCCCTGCAATATACGAGGTAACTACGGACAGATAGGTTCTATGAAACTGTGAGTAAAGTATGGGCTCTGCGACTATGCCGGCTCGACTATCGTGCAAGTACCGCGGTAAAAGCAGTAACGGCAATGTGTATTTGTGCTCGTGTGAGCGCGAGTCGATGTGTGCGCCGACCTGCAAGATGTACACACAAGATGTAGTACACAGGCACAAGCTGTATTTTCTGCAGGTATCTAGTGGCAGTTGCAGTGGCCATACTAATGTTCAGCGATATACCGAAACCCCTAAAGCCTCCAGCAGCTACTAGTTGTACACCTGAACGCTACCGTTATTGCAGCTGAAGGCGCCGCTGTCGCTAGCTGGGAGTTGACTGCTTTTCCCAGCTGACTGCGGTCTTCCTCGGGCGGAGCGCTGAAAGCCGTGAGCAGACAGAGCTAAGGCTAGAGCTGCTTTTGAAAACCGTATGAGAGTTCTTCGTTTGACTGCTCATTGCTCGAGCTCGCTTTCCTTTTCGATTACGCTCCCTCGGCTTCATAAGCGTGAAGAGGTTCAGGAGTATCTGTTGAAGGGTAAGATTCAGGAAAAAAAACAGAGAGAGGGCCACTTGGAACGACACGAGCATGAACTCGCTCACTTAGACTGTAGTGACGGTGGTCGTAGCGGCGATAGGAGCAGTAGAGCAGGCATCTGTCGTCAGCGGTTTGAACTATGACTCTGTGAGGCCGCTCGGCTTGCCGGTCAGACAGTTCCCTGAGTAAGGTATTACTTACTGGTGTTGCTATCGGCGCGCCGTCGTGTCCCTTGCTCTGAACCCATGCTTTGTGATTCTCTACGCTAAGACTAAGACCGACAGTCCGTACCTTACCGTTGGCAGGAATTGGACGGCTCCTTTTCCTCAATTTCTCCTTTACTCTCTTCAACTTTCTTTCCATTTGTCTCCCTTTAGGGGCCCAGAGAGGAATAGAGAAATCATAAAGATGGATACCGCTTTACTGGTTTTTTATCCATTGCTATTGCTTTCCCGCTGACTGGCTTTTGCTGTGTGTTTACGCAACTGCTACAAGTAAGCAACAGGCGACGATGATGACTACGTATGCCCGTTATAGCAGGAGGATTGGTATTAACAGAAATATCAGTTCTGATACACGATCGTGATATAGCATGACAGAAAGAGGCAATAGAAGGATAGTACAAGTCAGTAGCCTTTGCTGCTGCTACTGCCACCGCCGCTGTGGCCCTGCGATATCCCGCTCCTCCTGGTATGGCCAGGGACGAACACAGTCAGGCTCGTGATGAGAAGCCTTGGATATGGGCAGATGGAAGCACTATGGGCAAAGCAGAAACTGCTACCGTGGCCGCTTCTCTTTTCCTGGCCGTTTCTTGGTCGGGCTAGTCTTACTAACACCAGCCCTAGTTTTTCTATCAGGGATTTCCTATAGGCCGGTGATGACGACAACCAATCAGAAAACGATGTGAATACGGTGATGGTGGTGGCAATGATAGCATGGATCTGCTGATTTCGATCGCGGCGCGAGATTGAGATTGGTTACGAATGCATAATACAGCTCACGACTATGCAGAGCTTTCTGAAGATGGAGTCAAACTGACGACAAGAAGGAATACTCTTATATTATATATGTATATGTATAGATGCTACTTCTTTAAACATTACAGAGAGCTACGTTTTATATGGGTATGTACCCCTCGCCTTATAGCCTCGTTGATTCGCCGTCAATGTATGCGCATCCACATCTCTGAGACGACTCACGTCTTAAGGATTGTTTCTTCTTCCTTACCTCTTCGCCATATATGACAAAGACGCACACAGCATATACGTGTATAAGTATATCCGGCAGAATTTTGTGCATTAGAATTGCATTTGTTTCCTTTCCACTGTGCATCCACAATTTGTTCACCGCAAGCACACAACCAGCTTTAAGGCACTGAAAAGGAGGCCAGCGGAACGGCTCTGGAGAAAAAGTGTCGAATCAAAGCAACCTTATAAGAGTCCTCAAAGAAGCCCAAATCGCGAGTCGCGCCTCTAGTAGGCCGATAGCTATAACTGCATGCGGGTGCTGTTTTCTTGTTCGTCCTAAATCTACACTAGACGACCACAATAGACTTACAATAAAACCTGTTCGATTCGTGTCTGGCTGGCGAAGACACTCGTCTTAGCTCCCCGACCCATGCAGCCATCTTGTCTGCTGTTCTCTGGGCCCCCTCTGGCTACCAATGACCATCATCAACACCGTCGGCTTTACTGCGATTAGCAGCAATTACATCCCACTCCCATCTTTCGTTTTTTCGCCCGCTCGCCTTTTTTTTTTTTCTAGCCCCCGATTTCCCCTCTTTACAACAATTCACCCTTCTCGTAGAGCTTTCGAAGACGAAAGTGCGACCAGATTTCGAAAGGCACAAAAAGGAAAAAAACCAAAAAAGACGAAGGTAACTTCTCCTTCGTTCTGTCATCATCTGGCCCAGTTCGGAATCCAACTTATTCTATCCCTATGTAAGTCCCTGTACCCGACCCATATTGGTCCTTCCTAGAGCCCTAGCCTGTGCAGCCCCAGTTTTCTCTCTCACACGTCGTCTTTCACTCGACGCAGGCTTCGATGCCTTGCGAAATTCGATTCGGTTCTGAAAAGATTCAGCAGCAGCAGCAGCAGCAGCCGCAGCCGCCACAAGCCGACCTGTAACGCGTCACGCTACTATGTTCACGGTTGATTCCCTAAAGAACGCAGGAGGCAATGTACAGACTGACGGGATGAGCTTGTTGGGTTCTTGGCTTGGCCATCCTGCCCATCCACCGGCGAATTTAATCATCCTGCGAATTTGAATCCTCTCTGTCGCCATCGTTTGCGAACGAACGACGAATGAAGCACTGGAGAGAGCAGCGTAATGCCAAAGAAGAGAAGTAAGTAGTCGACAAGCCGGTGATGGCAGCAGGGTCGAAGGTGGTGGCAGTTTTGGGATTTTGCAAAACAGCCGGTCCTGTCGGGGCAAAGTTCTGGGCAAAATGGAACGGAGATGGGGAACAGCTATGCATCTGTGTGGCCGACGATTCTGTTGAGTGTGATGCAGGAAAGGGGATATGGGTCAGGGTGTGCCCGAAAAGAATAGAACGAACAGAAAGAGAAGCTGAGACAGCTCGGTCCCCATCTCGTGCTGATGTTGCCTCCCCCGATTTCACGTCTCCGTTATGCGGTGCCGCTACTGCTGTTATTGCTGCTCGTCGCACTCCGCCACCACGAATTTCCCTTTGCCTCCTTTGCCGCCAGTGTCGACTATGTCCGATGCCGGCCGACGTTACCGCTTTCAATGCGGCTTCAGCCGGCACCTCCTGCATTGATTCGTTCCGTCTTCTTCGCTGTATCTCGTTTTCAGTGCGTTCCTTTGGCGTCGGCATACTGTGCCTTCTGTTTGCTTTTTTCTTCTTTCCGTCACGTCTGTTTCTTGCTTTCCCGCAATCGATGCTCCAGCTAACATCCTCACCTTTGATTTTCTTCAGTGGCGCTCACTTACTGCGACAGTCGCGGCAGCGGCAGTAGGGACAAGAAAAAACGTCGGTGCGGCCTCTTTCTGAGCGCGAATGCGTGGCCCAAAGTAGGTCAGTAAAAAAGAAAGAGACAACAAGAAAATGGAGGGCTTGACACCCGCAGCCGCGCCCACGGTCGCTAGCGGATTCACGCAGGCAGACGACGAGACCGATACGAGTGCTGATGTCTTGGCAGAATTCCTCTAATTTATCTCCGGTTAAGCGAGCAGAGCGATACCACGAGGATAGAAAAGGAGAATGCAATGGACGGAAGGAAATAAAATACGTTCGGTAATTAGAGGCACAGGATGGGGATTACATTTTTGCGCTATACGATTTCTTGTTTTCGAGCACAATTAGAATAAAGCTATTCATCACTGGGGGAAAAGTCAAGATAGAGATTTCAGAAATTTCCTGGGTCTTCAATTTTTAATCATGTATTTATCCACGTACGCAGTCTTTACATTTTTCAAAAACTAGGGAATCGGGCCCGCCAATCGATTGAAACTTGGTACCTTTAGGAGTAGGAAGACAAGCTACTAAAGGATAGGGCGGGCACATTTACGGATACGTTGTAGCCGCAGCTAATAGTCGAGTTCAACATGCCCAATTTGTCTTTGGTTTGTTTAATGGACGTTTAATTGATCGTCGCTCGAAAAGCAACTAATAAATCGCTTGGAGAGTACCATATCATTGCAAAATGCTAATGGTGCTATTTCCAAAAATCATCATAAACCACCTTCACTATGTAAAAAGTTGTTTATGGCGTTTTTTTTTTAACTAACTGCGGGCTACCATAGCGTCTTTGGTCACTCCATCGTATACCGGGTAGAGCCAGGCCAAATGTTGACGAATCGGCGACTACATTATACCTCGTCGGTCTACATATATTTCTTCTATGCTCATGTTCACCGTGAGTCTATTCTATCATGCTAGCAACTACCATTTCATGGGATGCTTTAGGGATACCCACAGAGATTTGCTTTGTGCAGTTATTGATCTTCTCCCTAGTCGAATTTAAAATTGGATTTGGAAGAACTTCAGAAAAAGAACCTAGAAACATTTAAAGTTTGGCTTGCCCGTTCTGATCTATGGATACTAAGATTCTGTCTGTTCTAAAGAAACGTCATTCGGTAAAGATGAAATGATGCTATGCATCTACAATTTTATTATTTTTGAGCCCGTTTTTTACGAGTTGACTAAACAACACATTACACTCACTAATCCATATGCCTTACAATGTTTGCGTTAAGAGCAATCCAACTAAGGTGCATATATGTTCCTGGTCATTATGAATGATACATTATTTTCATCGAAATACTGTTTTTTTTTTATTCCAGTAGGGCCGTACAAAACATTTGTCTAAGCCATTTTGGAGTACGCGATACTTAACCACTAAAAAAAAAATCCTAACCCATATCGTTGCTTTCTTATTTTTACAATCTCAAAGGTATCGAAACTAAAACAGACTAGAGCCTCGTCAAATACACCGCACAGAAACAGGTCATAGTAAATGAATGCCACTAAACTGATCTGTGTGTTTTATACGCTAAGCATCCCGCTTATACCAATTCCATAATGATAGTCATGCATCATAGGCGGGTAGTGGGGCATGCATTCGCCACTATGGCATTGATCGTCGAGTACGACGTTATTTCTGTTAATGCTCTCACTAACCTTGCAGATGTCTGCTTACGTTGTTGCTCTTCCCGGTCTATATTACTCTATATGTATCTGGATCGGATTGGCGGTGTCGATAGTGGTCAGCGCATGTTGTGGCCATAGCAGCAATGTAACCGTGTGTGCGTATTCCCCCCCGCTTATTCCCATTTGCCCATCGTGGCAGCATACCATCGAACTGATTCTTTCTTCTGCTTGCAATCTTTCGCCTCCTTAGCTGACGAATCGCGACCGGTGGCCAACGGCCTATGGCCTGTGGCCATAGGCCTCAGGGAAGGCACACGCTTCAGGCGCTGGGCTGGCCCCTGTCTGTTCAACGTGCGGCTGCTACTACTTAAGTTTAGACAGGCGACCCTGCTGCGGCATCCGCGGCCATGTCCGAGCTTTAAGGAGCTCGACTGCTGCTCTGTTTCCCTGCCACCTGTACCCCGTCATCCCCCTTATTCTATCCTTCTGAGGCTTGGTCTCCGGTCACGTTCTCGGAGCCAATACCTTGTTTTGCTTTCTATCTGCCTATGGTCTATATGCTGCTGCCGTGGTACTGCATGCTAGCTGGCATGACCGGGTCGACGACGAGGGAGTGCGAAGATGGGATAGCTCCGCGGGAGAAAAAGACAGGCGTCAAACGAACATACTCGCCGTGGACCGGCTACCCGCGTATCTATCTGTCTGTAGACCTGATGTGTCTGCGCGATCTCGTATGGGTAAGTCTTACCGCCTGGGTATGCGTGTATCCCGGTCTTTCGTTCGTTCGCTTACTATGTAGCAGCGTATGTGAGCGAGCTGAGGAGCAAGTAGGCTCACCGTCAGGCGGTCGAACAGGACGCCGGCGTATGGGGCTTCGCAAGGTCTACGGACCGCTATTGGCTAAGGCTAACTGGGGCTGGAGTTAACCAGCACACAGACTCCTTATGCATGCCAGTTGCTTTATGATACCCTGTCGAACAGCCGCATGGCTTCGTTGACTGGCTGTCTCTCATTGCGTGTGGTCATGGGGCTGCCCTCTGTCCGCTGCATCGACTACAGCCAGCATCGGAGCTTCTATACAACAGCTTTTTTAGTTTCTCCCCATTTCTCTCACAGACGTCCCGGACTGCACTTTCGCCTTGCAACCCCTCACACGTCACAGACGAAGGCCCTCCGTCGACCGACTACTTCTTTTACTCCTTCTCGTGTTCTGGCTTTCTTATCTATGAGACGGGTACTTCGTTTCCACTACTGCTGCCGGTCCATGCGGCCACACTACAAGAGAAACTCATGCTCGTACTGCCATATTACCCACTATATTACCCTTGTGCTACTATGTTACTAATTGCTTTGTCGTGCATGAGTTTCTTTCTTCGTTGTTCGTTGTCCTGCTCGGTCGCTCTTCCCGGTCGCGTCCTTCCTCCTTCTTGACTCGACTCAACTCTCAATGGTACGCACCGACCGGCAAACATTGCCCAAGCTAACTACTAAAGGATAGACGCCAGTCACATCCATGCCCTCCTATTGCCTACTGTGCTGTTTTACGGCAAGTAGTCTCTGCGTGTATGTGTGTGTCTGTGTAAGTGCAGAATGCGCATGTGGCCGGTACCGTTTCTATTCCTCTGTCTGCGTGACGTGTAGGTATGTTTCTATGTGTTAGAAGCGATTAAGTGAGAAGGATGCACGAGTGAGTTCGGCGAGCAGGAGTTGCCTTGACGCGGACCGAATTCGGCGCGCCACAGGTTTTGGTGTGGTGTGCCTCCGGGTTTGGCACTCAACCACCTTCCGTTTGTTTGCTGCTGTGGCTTCATCGAGAAACGCGGCGGGATGAGCAGAGCTATAGGAGATAAAAGAGACGAAAGGCGCTAGCTGTAAGAAGACGGCCGCAGTCCTCATTGGAAACGGCACCACCTCGATGGACGAGAACAGCAAAGATGATAATTTGATTAGCCCCTCTCGTCGTCCTCATGCTGGTGTGCTTTAGTCAGAAGGAAAGACGTTGAGCTATCCACTTACCCTCGGGCCTACATTAGTAGGCGCCGTAGTAATAACGGCAGTATTACGGTTGGAGTAGACCCCAGTGGCTGGCAAAGACACTCGCTGTCGAACACGGACCGACTAACAAACAGATGGACAACCAACCGAACGGATCTGTCTGCTCCAAAGATAGAGGGGAAGATCGGATAATCGGAAGCTAGACTAATAAATATACAGATTAGACAAGAGCTCACTACTTAAAATATAATATATCCATTCTAATTGGTCTAAGCAATTTGAATCAAGCGGTTAATATATTTAGTCGAACTAGTGCATCGGCTACGTCGGTAGTCCGGCATATTGGTAGGTAGGTGCGCGACCGCTTAATTAGGCGAATCATTCCCCCAAAAACTCCTAATAGAAAAAAGGTGCTCGTTCGAACCTCACAGGTCGGCAGATTTTGGCACCCCAGTCGATTAGGAAACAGGTTTAGTCTTTCATCTGCTCGAACATCAAATATCCATCCTCGTTTACTAGCCGAGGACATTCTGCTTCTGAAGGGAGCTCTGTAGTCGACAACAGGTGATCTGTGGAGGGCGAACTGATTTAAAACGAAACCAAGAGTCGTTATGCGTATAGGGAAAAAATTGTTTCGGGCTGTATAGATATTCCGTTAAAACTTCGATGCCTCCGCTTATTTAAAAACGCTTAGTCGGAGCGAACTAGAGTTCGTTTCCTACAAAAATATAGTTCGTTCGGGGCTAGGTAATTATTATCTACGCTTCGAAGGGAGATAGTATTTGTTTGTTGCTAACCGAATATCTTTATTTTTCATATATTTAGGAAAGCATTGCAGATCTAGGAAAGATCATACAGGAAAATATGCCCCTGTAACTTACTTGCCAGGTAAGTACAGTTCGGTTAACAAAAAAAAAAAAAGGTCAAATACTAAATGCTTATTATAGACAATGTTATGCTTTTCAAGGATCGTCATTGAATACCAACTGTTGTGTAGGTAACTGCGGTAATGACTCGAGATCTTACCTATAGACCTGTTTGTTTCGCATTTGAGTGGTCAAAGACAGTCCTTTCAAACAACTGATTTCATTTAGAGTGATCCTTATGGCTATGTACAGGTAACAAGAGGTGGTGTGTATGACGGTTTGATCTGCTCTGCTGTAGTAGTCTTCGGTATACTGAAGTTAAGAACCTCGAAGTTTTTATACCGACTGGAGAGCACTATCAGGGTGCGTTAGCGAACCGATTGTGACCCAGTTTAAGCGAGAAACAATCAACGCAAGCTTTTCCTTCGACAAGCGAAGAAACGGCACTATCCATCTAAGAAATCAACGACCCATCTAAACGGTCGGCTTCCAGCGTGTCACGGCTCTCCAAAAAGATGTCTACTTTCGGACTAGCGCTTTAGTTACGATATCGACCGAAACCGGGCCCATTTTCATTGTAACCCAGCTGTATGCGGGTACATTCACTAGGATGAACGGACGAAATCATTAAGTGAAGAAAAGCAAAGTTAATTAAATTAAATATTAGAGTTTTTATATAGAAATATATACAAATCATGAAGCTTTGGGAAAGCCATTGCAGAAGTACTTTTAACTTAGCCAGGTATAAGCAACAAGCAAACAGTGTTAAAAAGTAAATTAACTCTGATTCACAGGCCGTTCCCGACACTGATAAGTATGTAAAAATATTATATTCGCGTTCTACTTCTGAAGCCTGACTTAAATACATTGTAAAATATGGTTCAGGCGTCGTATTGTTCGTGATTGTGAGGGTCTAACATACGTTTTGATTGATCTAAAAATACGTTCCTTCCTTTCCTTCTTTTATCAGCTAGATAAGATATTCTCATCATCTATGTACACCTTTGACAGGCACAACCTATTTCAGTAGGTCTTCCTTGAGACAATCTTCTCCATTAACAGACAGTCTTTACCTGGCTTCAATTCACGTCAGTTACGAGTGACATCACTTATACATCGCTTATCCTTCTATACGTATTGCCAGCTTTTACCCCTTTTTTTACGCCCCCGTACTTGAGTGACGTGTGTCCTTGTCCAATCGTTCATTTTGTGATTACCTCTATTTTGCCACCAACCCACAAGCCATGGTGCTGGGGTGCTCTGCTTGTCCTGTTTGATCGACCGATCTTCTAGTGCCAAACCTGCATGAATATATGTAACCGTAGAACTCCATTGGCTATGCTGGCTTCTATTTGCTTTCGTAGACGTCACCTTCCTTGTTCGGTTGCTTGCCTAGCTATCTCAACCCGAACAGCTAAGCTCATGATCTTAGGCCTTCCAGGCCTAATCGTCACGAACCGTGAAATTCGTGAAAGACGTTTTTCACCGTTTCAACGTCATGTTCAATGTTGCAAGGCTGCCATAATACGTTAGCAGCACTTAATATCGACTTGAACCTTCCAGTAGTTACACTATGGTAGCTCGGCGCCTCTTGCCACCGTTAATGTGTGCCATACGGTGATAATGGCGGGCGTACCGATGTGGTGGCCGTCGTAGCACAAAAACCTCACCCTAGTGTATATGCTGAGGTATGGACGTGTATGTTTCTCTGTGTGTGTGACTTTGTGTGGCCTGTGCGTAGGCGAGCAAGCGACGAGCCGCAAAAGGACGAACGGACGGGCGGGCAGTCTGTCGGTGTTCCGAGCGCCACTTGAATCTCCCTAACCTCCTTGTGTGCTGGGCAAACACTGGCCGCGGTTCTTCATCTTGAATTTGCTCCCTATCTACCTCTCTAGCTCCTACCTAAGTTGCCGAGTCCCTTTACGCTGCCATCGTCGTAGTCGTTGTTGCCATCTACTGCCGAAACCCCGAGGGTTTGGGGTGTCTGTGTTTGCTTCCGACCTCTTGTCTTGGCCAGACAACTGCCGGCACCGCCGACACTTTCTCCTCTTCCGCCAGCCGCGGCAAGCCCTAAGCTACTTAACCTTAGGTCGTACAAAATTGCTAAAGAGAGGGGCCTACCAAGCGCCTTCAGAGGACCAGTTGCTTCAAGCCTCTTGCAAACGAAGCAACTGCCTAGAAGAAGCTGTGCTTCTGCATTCATCCGTCGTCGCCTATGTCGCCGCCATTACCGCACTGAACCAGCTACAGAAGAAATTGGTATCTATGGTAGCTGTTCCCTTCAGAGTAGCTTCTGCGCCGCTGCTGTTACGGTTTTTGTCTAAGTCACCGCCATCTCCCTCGAGTCATCTTCTTCCAATGCTCCCACACAAACGGCAGCAGCAGCACCAGGAAGACGACGAAAGAGGGGGGTATCTGAGAGAGGCTGGGATAGGCAATTTCGGGGGTTCGATGACTCCCAAGCGACTGACCGAGAGACGAAAGACGGCAGTTTGCTAGGCGAGCTGGTTCGATTCATCCCCTGGATGGGTCTTCGTTTGCATCGACTACTTCCAACTCGGCCACAAATGCTTGATGCTACACTTTCTCTCATTCAGAGTCCCTTTCACCCATCACTTTCATCTCCATCCCTGGATTCTCCGAAGTCTCTTTCGGTCTGGGAACGGCCACCGGCTTGCCTGTTTGCCTGCCGAGTTTGAGCTCAAGACCAAGAAATCCGTGTCCGAAGGAAAACGAAGGAGAGACAAAAGCCTGCAAGGCGCTAGTTGTTCACGTTTCGGTTACCCCATTCTCCTCTGCTACCGTCGCTTTGTACACTTTAGGCGAACATAAAAAGGCGACTACTGGTGATAAAAGGTTTGTCACTCTACGCAGGTTTGCATCTGAGCGTTTGTCCGCCGCCAAATACAATCTGGTCTATCTTGGCCACGGTCTAATGCCGTACTCATCTGCCATTATGGTGACTGTGTTACTCATTGTATCGTCAATCAGAAGAAGGTGCTAGTCAGTATAATGCCAATGTAACATACCTATATAGATATTGCTAGATAAAAGTGACATAACTAGAAAAACGTGGTATCGAAAAGCAGAGCAGTGTAGAAAAAAAAACGATTATATAGAGCAGATTATTTGAGTGTCAGTTAGATTTTTCTCTAGCATTCAAAGGGAAAAACACTACTACGAAGAGCACCGAATTGAATCGACGGTTCTATAGTGGCGGAGTAATATTAAATAGACGCACACTACGATAACGAACGAACGTCCTCGACATACGAGTTTGGTGAAGGCAATAATTTCCGATAGTTTTTCTATCAGTCATGCAGCATGGCTCCGATAGCAAAAACAGCTGTAGACAGCTTTAAAGAGTACGATAGTTTCTCTCGAGATCTCTAGCTCGACTCGCAGTTAACACTAATCAGTTCTTTTTTTTTCCATAGATAAAAAAATTCAGTAGATAACCATCGTGCATAGATGGCTGGGCAGCATAGCTAGTTCTTCACTGCTTATTTGTCATACGACAATATGTTGGTACCTGCAGAAAGACGGCCATTAATTCAATCTTCATAATTTTTCCTACAATTCAAGGGTTATAGGAGAAACATTTTCATAAAACAGGCAATATCAATTATATAGAGATAGTCACGATTAGATAACTAAAAAGCCAGCATAGTTTTAATGCTTATTTATTAAATTATCTTGAGACTTTGCTTTATTTTCTCCAAAAGGTCGTTTTGCCTCAATTAAAACAATTGCAGTTGTAAAACTGTTCCATTTGCGTAATGCTGATCTTGGTCTTCGGCCGAAAGTAGGACAACAAACCTGCTTTTTCTTTTAATGGCTCTTTACTTTCACTGTAGGTGGTAAGGTAAAAGGGCTGTGCGTTGACCCTTTGGTAGAGTCTTTAGGGACCAACGTTTACGTTGAATCTGCCTGCATGATTATTGCAAGACAAATTATCTATCCCAGCAGGCTGCTGTTGTCAATGTTGCAGCTATAGATGACATTTCCGCGATTCGCCATTTTGGAACACACAATCGCCCATTTATAAAATATGTGCTGGTTCAAACTGGTTTATCCGCAATGAATCCTTTGAAATTCCGTGAGCGGGCACCGACTCCAGATATAACAATGAGATTCCCACACGTACCAAAACGGTCATTCGAAGAAGTTTGATGGTAAATTTTGTTTGTTTTCCTGATTAAGTGATTTCGAACTTTTTCCCTACCAGTTACTTAAGTTCTCTGAAATAAGAATTTGATGGCAAATGTTTTTATCGCAAACTAAAAGAGAAACGATCTAACAAAACCAGCCATGGCTCAGGATGTGAATGGAACGTGCGTGCGCTTTCGAAATTATTCCAGACGAAACTATTAATTCTGAGCCAAGCTTTAACTCTACTAACTATCCCTTCTGTAAATGCCAACGTGTTCGTTTAAAGATGAGGCAAACGTGTTCACAGCATCGCTTCGCAAGCTGGTCTTGCACTACAGTCGAGTCAGCAAAGGGCGCAGAAAATGGCACATAAAAGATCCTTTCAAAAGCAAAACAAGTGTGGCAATATATGTTTTACTTAGCGATCATGCGTTTCATTGGGTTGAAGACAAGTGGTCCGTCTGTTAATACGACCGCTTGGAGCTTGAACGATGCCCAATAAGATAGTACGGTAGGGCCTTCCGTCATGAGGGGGTCAAAGACATGTGGGGCTGACAATGCTGCTGGTATTTAGTTTTTGAGTCGAAAGAATTTCCTGAGAACCGGTAAGTGTGAAATCAAAGACAAAAATAATTTCTGGTTGCGCAAAAAGATCAAAATTCACGGTTTAGTAGTGCAACTAAGTCTTGAATTAAGAACCGATTCGAACTTTTCAAGTTCTGGGAGGTATCCTTCTATTGAACTAAATGTAAGCTTCACTCCAAAGAGTAAACAACTTACTCCGACGGCAGGCTACTCACTATGGCAAGGCGGCCTTTATCATTCCACCTCCTGTCGAAATGCCCTAGTGCTCATGCAATGAGATTCAATGGGTTTTTTTTTCAATATTTTTCTGCTTACTAGATAAAACACGTTTCACTAGCAGGACCCGTTTACTAGAGCTGTTCGTAAACAAAGATTTACCTCCAGTTATTCATTATAATCATAATATCATCATCAGCATAAAGGTCTAATAATATAAAGTCGGAGTTCATTTCCTTAGTTTTTCTTCGCTCTAAGAGTTCATTCTTGGCTTATTGGGCGTAAAGCACTATAATTGTTGTTTGAGAAGCCTAATTAAATCTTCTGAGGCTGATTTCTGGCTGTAGCGGTTGACTACCTTTTCAAAGGTTGAATATCGGTTGAATTAAACACGTATATATAAAATAAAATGTTAACAGAAAATTGCGGATTTTATTGACGGTAGCAAAGGAATAAATATCCACAATACAGTTAAGACGATGTGAATCTCTGGACTATTTGTCTTATAGATGGATTCAAGAAGGAGCGGCTTTCAGGACGTTCGGGGCTAACTACGCTTAAAGTAAATGCTTCGGGTTATATTTCTGATTTTACAGTTAAACATCGTTTAGTATTAGCTGCTATGTACTGTTTAATATTCCGAAGCTTAAAATGAGAAGGAAAATTCTAAAACATAGGTCCTCAGGTAAGCAGGTGGTATGCATTTCGAGCAGAAATTACTTCTATCAGACGAACTGTTGGCAAGTTTTCAGTATCATGAAGACTTTCGTACACGTAACGAAATCGCTCAGCAGGGAACATATGTGAGGTTTGCCGACCTGTGCAAATGCTAAAGTATCCTGGACTTTATACGCTTACCGTCTTCGAGCTGCAAGAATATATCATTATAGTAGTCATAAATACTCTTAAGATTTTCGTTGATAATCTGACAGGCTGAAATGCTTTGGCCAGATATATAAGCGACTATGTAATAATTATCGTATCTATAACAGATCTATGTCTGGACAATGTAATCCGTTGAAAGGGAATGAACTATTTGCCAAGTTTGTTTTCTACCTTTTCCTTTAACAGGATGCCGAATTCGTATTACAGTACACGGAACAGCCACTTCCGCAGTACGTTGTTACTAGTTTGTTTTATGTGAACGATCATCTCTCAATTCGGAGGGTCATTTCGTTGCGGATATACTACCGCGACCACGGTGGCAACTGCTCCTCGCGAAGCTGCCTTGTTTTTTACGCAGCCACTATTACGTGTCCAACTCGTTGTCAAAAATGCGCGCCCGTTTCACCGACAGCAACCAACAAAGGCACGGCCTTGTGGTCCTGTCAGAAACGAGTTCCTTTCAGTCAGATCAGCATTGCTTCTTCCCAATTGACTTCCACCTTCTTTGCTTCCTATTGAGAACGACTATTGTACGCCTCGACGACTCTTGAAACAGCGGCCAGAGCTGGCCTGCCGACGCGACATCAAAATGTTCTCTGAGATCGTCTGGACTCAGCATTCATTGAAGCTTAGTCCGATACATAGCGTACTCCTGGAATGGATCTCGGCTTCCATGAATATATGGCTTATGCTGTCACTTACTGACTGGCATTCAGTCAACGCCTCTAGTACGGTATATAAGACAGTCATGAGGAGAACTTTGTCCCTTTCGTATGTCGAGTTTCTCTTTATCGGTTGCAGACGGGGCCCTTTTAAGAAGTTCACGAATAAAGTGCACTCAGCAACCCTAGATGTTGATTCAATATTTTCCGTTACATGCAACTTACTCAAGTTAGACTTTTTATCTGAAGTGACTTTCTAGTAATTCCTTATCTGCATGTGAAACATGGGGGTGTAACTGAGACAGTCCTTAACTATGCGTATAAAAACTAAACGAGTTGAGGCTTCTGCATACGGCTCTATATACACGGACTATTCAGTTGTTCTGTGTACGATATGTGTAGATCGTTTAGGAGGAAGTTGAGGATCAAATACGCGCCCGATATAGCGTGATTTATTGAGGCTTGTGCTTAATAGCCGTAGACGAAAAATTTGCAGCAAGTATTTGCTTTAAGTTACTCGGTGTCTTTTATTTAATAAGAGTCGTGATAACTGTGTACATTAAAGGCAGGCTATTTGAAATAGAGGCATACTAGTATTCGTCACTTATAAGAGAGTCATAGATTGCAGCCTAAGAAGACAAGCGAAATCAAGCCTGTCCTAAGCGTATAAAAACAGCTCTCGATAGCTAAAATTGCTGATTTTCGCTAAACAATTTTTTATTCGGTTTTTGCAATTCTATTAGCCAACAACTACCGTATCGAAATTGCATTACATTCCGAAAATAGATTGTGTCATAGAAATGTTACATCACAACTTACCCTTTTACTTCGTTGATGGGTCAATCGGGCTGTCTGATATTATTCCGAGGCCACACTTGTTTCCTATGAGCGTGAAAGCATACTTTTTATCTGGCGCTTCCTTTGTCGTACTTCAATAGATCATTATAGTCGTGAAGGGTAGACGCAAAAAACATCGCGAAGGTTGTCGATGGCAGACATCAAAAATTTGGGTAACACTTGACTATAACAGGATGATGTTGATATAAGACGAAGTTTGCTCCACAGGCCCCTATCAGTTCTCCGTCCAGTAAACTTTATACACGACGGGACAAGAGAATGATAGGGAATCGAGGAACTCATTTGGCGGAGATAAATGATGAGAACTGAAGTCATATTTCCGGTGCCCTTCACGGATGCCAAATAGCGTCCCATTCTTATGACTGCTGTGTAGCATGTTCTTTCCGTATGAAAACAGCTTCATTTGTAGTTGCAACAAAGCAGAGAGTAAACACACGTATGTGTATTCGTTGACAGAGTTGGTCCGTTGTCGCTTAATCCTGTGAAGCGAACCCCCCAGAACGGAAAAACCACCAGTGTATTTAATTGATTGAATAAGTTACACATGCATAACGTCACCAAAGACGCAATGCAGGAGGGAAAGCACAAATTCAAATTCTACATAGGTCTGTCCACCTGTTTGTGTATGTATGCGTGCGCGTGTGTTTGTGCTTTAAACAGCATACATTTTGTTGTGTGTATCCATGTGAGCGTTATGTTACATGAGTTGATGTTGACGTGCTTCTTTCCGTCGTGCTGTCTGTTCTCAAGCTTGTACGAACTGCTCCTCTTACGCTATTCAAATGTGTAACTGACCACATTTCCCCTGCGGTGCGCACTTATCTACGCAGACACGGTACCGCCTTCCCACAAAACTTCCCACAATGTCCGCTTGTCTAGTAGACTTTGCCTTCTCCATTATTCGTATCGATTGCTCGTGGTAGTTTATTATTGCTGAATGGTTGTGGTATCACTTGTGCTGCTGCTGGTAGGCGGCTGGCTTATGATGAGATGAGCTGGTAGTATTATAACGTGGAGGTTCATCGCAGTGCAACGAAGCAAATCAAAGCGAAATACAGAGACGGCCGTGTTTTGTTTCTAGTTCCTTCTCATGTCCATGTCTCGCTACACACTACTCGGTTTTTTGGGATGAGAAATCGGAACACGAACGGGACTCTAGGCTGTAGCACCATTCGCAGTAGCAAGGGGGTATTGCCATTCGATAAGTGCATCGAAAAGACTTTTCGCCCAGGTTTTGAGACGCAGCTTACAGGACATGCCGGGTGATGTCCTCCTGCCTCGTTGTCTGTCGCCCTGATTGGTCTACGACCGGTAATCCTTGACCCCCTTTCCTTCAGCTATCTTCTTTCTTACGTGGCTTGTTTTTTGCTCGAATATCGATGGTCCCACTGCCCGTTTCGTCTGCTGCCAACGTCATGTCGCCGTTGCTTATCAAGGTGAGAACCATTGGGGGCCTCTGACGGGCGGGGGCGGCGGGGAGTGACAAGATGGACTCCACTGGTGGAGTGGCTGAGGTATTCGAAGACGGTAGACGGCGTACAGCACAAACAGCAGCGGCAGCCACTCTGCTAATCAACAGCAGTGCCCAGCGTTGTATAGTAAAGGATACTTTTATGTGTTCGATCTGCAGATTAGTCTAACGAAGAACGAACGAACCTCAGCCAACCACTGCGAAGTAACGTCCTGTCAAGTTCTTTTGCGACGTCGCCTCCCTCTTGACCACGGAAGCGTCGGTCGGTGACGCCAAGTCTAGGGCTGTGTGCAACTGCCTGGCCGCACACGCTATTACTGTTGCGACAACCCCGAGCCTTCAGCAATCTACACTCTTGCGGAACCCTACAGTCTCTTGCAAGGTATATCGCTTTTTGTTGGACTCATACTAGGGAAAGAAAATGAACAGCTACGTGTAATCGTATAGTGGCCAGCAAGCCGCTCTCCCGGAAACTCGTCGTATTAGTATACAAAGTTGGAAGGGATCTCCTACGAAACGGCGTGTTCAAAGCGATGTTGATGGCCGCAACAGCCGTGGTGCTACATATCCCTCGTTCATGTCAGGAGGTCGTTGTAAGCGGTAAGAGAAGAAGCGACCTGGTGAACAAGAAGCTGCTGAACGCAGAGCCGGCACAACGTAAATTTTGCTCGATTCCTTCGATAGCTGCGGGAGATGTAGTTGACCGTAGCCTGACTCTCCTAGTTTACCCCACCAGTACCCCCTAAATTGTCCAACAAAGGGCGAACAGAGAAACAGAATGGGCAGCGCATAGTGCAACGAAAATCCACTAGCAACTTTCCTCCTGCTTTACTTTGACTCAAATATACCTCGCTAACCCATACAAAATTGCCTACAAGCTTCTTAGAATATACACACGTGATACGGACAAATGGACAGTGAAAATCGGTCAGTTGCTCTTAGGAGTGGACAGACAGCGCATGAGCGCCTTAGATTCAAAAGTTAAAAGCGAACTAGTTAAGTGTAATAAAAATGGGGATTTATCAAAGTCATGTACTTAGCTTGCTCAGAAGTTAATAAGGTTTTTTTTTCTCGCAAAATAGGAGGCACCGATTCCAGCAACATAATTCCGTGACGCACTGCCAAGGTCGGGCAATAGCTGCGTTCACTGCGTTCATTATGAATGAGCTGCCATTACATATAGTATAGTACAACTGCAACAGTTAACACAACGGTCCTTGTTACGACCAAGACCGTGACTTGTGCTCGTAGTAGAAACATCTGACGATGGTCCTCAGCTGCTCCCGCAACTTGGCGGGGCTTTCATTGGCAGGCGGAAAGCGTGGTTGACAGAGCCGACTTTAATAAAAAGCTGATAACACCGCCTCAGACGACAGCCGGGCTCCGCGATCTACCTACTGTTTGTCTATGTGGTCGAGTCTGCCTAAGAACATAATGTATTTTTCAGCGCAGGACGACAACTGTGTCGCCGTAAGGGGCATGAGAAATAATGTCATGAGGCTGAGACGAAAGGAAACCTAGAGTAGGACTTGGGTGACTAACTCCCTGCCCCACCCTATAAGCGCTGCTAACAATCGGAAGTACAGGAAAAGAACGGGGATAGCGGCTCCTACTGAGGCCTCGTGTAGAGTTAGTCACGCTGAGCTACAAACGTAGTAATGCTAGTGGTATCTCCTAGTAACTTGAGCTATGCGTCAACCGTTGAGCCTTGGTACTGCGTATGTTGATGCTGCAGTTGGTTTCGCATATTTTGACGTAGGTTTTACTCTTGATGATCATACTGGTTGTGGTGGTGCTGAAAATAAAAAAGACATCATATGATATACAGTCACATAGCGACACCGAAGTACAGGAGAAGAGGTCGGCCTTGACAGTAACAACAGGGTCAGGCCGCACGAACGTGAAAAGAAAGGACCACAAAGCAGAACGACGAAGTTAATAACCGCAGAATCCTTCCTGGTATCCCCGAGTCTCGCCTTCATCCAGAGCGTTAGTGGCAGATGACGGCGAGATAGCAACAAGACGATAAACGGAGGACAGCAGGAAGTTGGGAAAGGCGGTAGGGAAAACGGGATCTTTTTGCTCCAGCCGAACCAATCCTCATCTTGGTTAAGAACGATGTCCACACATGAAGGGACTGGCCATACAAGCCACATCAGCGTCTCCTGCTGGGTTCTTACTAGCGTGCTCCCCATGCCAGGTTCAGTCGGGCCGGAATTTAAGCCGTCCTTAGCCACGCAAAGTTCACCGCTTCTTATCCCGTTCTATTTCACAGACCCGGGCCACCTGCACACTGGGCTATCAGTTAGCGTTCGACGCTAAGCTCTGAATGTGTAGAAGGGCCTGAAACTCATGCCTCGTTCATTGTTGGGGTCGTAATAACAACCACATTTATGAACATCCATATTTATAAAAGCATAGACGATCACGTATTACTTACCGGACATATAAGCAGAGGATATAAAATGCGTACCATACTAAAAAAACCCGTCTGAAAGTAAGGCTGATGCGCTGAATGAGCCTTATAACAATAAAGTTACAACGCTTTAAAGTTCCTCTTCCTTCGATATAACACATTATGGCAAGAAGCTAGGATGCAGACTACAAGTGATTTTATGGGAAATTGATAAGTCAAGCAAGCATTTTTTGTTAGATAGCTTATTAGAGAAGACCAATCAAAAGGAACTTCAAGACGGGTCGCTAAGAGCAAACTTAACATACAACTATGCCGACAAATCTCTTCGAAGGCTTAGTGTGCATATATGTGTTGTTGCTGTTAGCGTTGATTTGGCCCACTTTGCACGCTGTTAGTAAATTAAGCACCGTCGGCCATCTGAGAATATTAACATTGAGAGCGACACGTTCTTACGTGCAGCTCTCTTAAGAGGCCAGCGGCCTAGTGGAGGGCGGCGAGAAGCTGAGCGAACTTATCTAGCTAGTCAAGCCAGGACGACGACAGCTGCAAAGAAATTTGCGGTTTTCCTCAATGCGCCTCCTTTCCGCCTCCAATGCCCCTAGCTGCACCAATGCGAAGCAGACGTGCTGATGGAATCCATTAATCTAACAGCCACCCAACGAAGCAGCCACAACCGCTATCCAGACCGACGCACAGACGCATCGATTAGCCTTACCCAGATGCGGGCTATCTTCATTACTATTGCGGTAGCACTCGCAGGCAGTAGTACACTTGCCCACGTCCTTCATTACCTTTTCGTACAGCGTTTGGCACATTTGAAGCGACGCGGAGTAGTGCGAGGGTCCAATTGAGAAGAAGGAAGAGTCCAGGTTGGGCCCAGTCGATTAAGTCTCCAGTAGAAAGCAACTGACTCCAGGCATCAGGGCTATGCCAGTTACAACTGCGGAGTTTGACATCCGCCAGGAAGCCATGCAGCTGAGTCGTCCATCTTTGCTCAGTCGTTTTGCCTGCTATGCCCTGCTGCTTAGCAAATGCGATAGATAGGTGACGGAACTACTTCGGAGGGCCGATTCGATTTAACGGAAGCCAAATTTTGTTTAGCTGTTTATCAAGGAGCGCTCGCTTGCGATTTCGTGACCGAATTAATTTAATTTTTTAATTTAGTTTAGGTTTTGTAGCCCAGGAGGGTATCTTTTGGTGACGGTTTTCGCTGCAAAGTCACAATATGAAACACTATGACCATGTGCTAATGTGCGAAATTCAATGACATAATCTAAAGTAGTACAAGTGGATACATTCTCGACAATCAACATGTCTATTGTGTATAATTGCCAGACTAACAATGGCCCATATGCAAAGAATGTCCCATAAAACACTACTACACCAGCACGAGAGTAGACAAATTCAGATGTATCAGAGGTACCATTAGACAAATGCATTATGTGCACAATCCATTCGTTCGGTGATGGCAGGTAATCACAGGACGGGTAGAGCTTAGCTTTTAGTCAAAGTTAAGATATTGATGACTTTAACATTTGCGAGTCTTGTGACGAAATGTGTGCGTGTATACCTTGCAGATGGCGGTTGTCGTTAGCGTCCGACGAGACCGGCTGCGCTTTTAGCCGAAGTGGTCTCTGAGCTGCTCAGCGTTATGTTGTACTTGTCTATGTGCTACCTATAACAAGTGCTACTCTTTCGGCGCAACGCTTCTATATTCGTCTGTCGTTTAGAAACACCCACTGCTATCATGACCGCAGGCATGAACGCTAGTAGTACAGCCACGCGAGGCAAGATGGTAGCGGCGTCGTCGTCGTCGGCACCAGCAGCAGCACGCCTGCCTTTCTGGCTGCTACCACCAAGGTTCAGTCGAAGGGAAAGCGCTGTCATGTAAGCTAGCCGGTCCACTGAACCGTTGGCCTGTAAACCCTCGTCAAACGTAAACGACCCGACCGGGTTGAGCCCTGCGAATTCTCCTGAACGAATTCGTTCGTATCTCCGACTGTGCAGGTGCACGTTGCCCCGTAGCACCGGGGTAGGTGCCGCTCACGTAGCCGGCCACCGAGCCGCGCTTTTCTCGTAAGGTATGGTTCTCACATTTGGCTGCTACTACGGCCAGAGACGCACTCGCTTTAGTGCACAGTAAAACTACTTCACTATAATGGCAGCGCAGTCGCCTCTCGAGACCGACGGTCAGATCCGCCCAGTTGCTACCGGCTGCTGGTATAAGCGCCAGGCGTTAGCGCCGGTCGATGGATGCTTTCTTGGTACACATAGGTTGATGGTGGCAGCTCGGGGATCTGGAGTAGCGCTGGGAAAAGGGAAGGACGGGAGTGAATCGGCACTGACTGCTTTTCGGTCGGAACCCAATGGATGCTGTGGATATGGAGACACGAAAAGGTCTGCTTACCGCTCCTGTGAGCAAACGAGCAACTCGCAGCGAGAAACAACCCGTTACCATCTCATGCCACCATATACGCTGTGTAGACTACGATTATAGCACGAGTAACATAAGTGTTAGCATTATGCGCCGACAACATTCAGTCGCCACGAACGTCCCATTTGGCCCTTTTGCCAAGTCGGTTCCAAGGCAGACAGGCGGGCATGCAGGCAAGCAAGCGGGTGGTCGTGCAAGAAGCCGACTTGGGTTTTGTCTGTAGGGCGATCTTTAGGACTCCTGCTGCTGCTACTGTCGCTATCTTGCTCCCCTCGTTTGGGAAGCTAGGGGGAACTTCTGCCTAATGTCCCACGGCTGGCTGCCATCGAGGAAGTGCGGGCAGGACACCTGATACCACTGCCGACACCATCATCAAGATCGTAGTCCTCATCACTAGCGCGGCTGCTCTCTAACAACACACGACGCTCCTTTCGTTCGACGTATGTCATGGCCATGTTTACTGATCTTTACTTCGTTCCTTCCTCTATCCTAAGAGCGAGTGACGCGCTCCACGCGTTCAACTGATGAACTTCGCTCGGCCATCTCGGCTATATACCGTCTCTCAGTACCTATTCTGCTATTCAGTATGTAGCAGACAGGTCTGCTGGCTAAGTCACTCTAGCGATTTCTCCTTTTGCTCAGCCTTAGAACGTGGATGTAGGAGAAGGGATCGGTGGCACACTCGAAGAAACCCGAAAACGGGTACGGGCCACAGCTGAAAAGACGATGGCCGGTCATCTATGCCTATGACCTGCCTGTTAGAGTTGTAGCAGCAGTTGCGGGCTGCGGACGCACGCAGGTACTGCACACGTCGCTGTTATGATGGGCTGGCATGCCTGTCGGCCATCCAAGCCACCTGCCTAGTTTGACGTTCTTCATCACAAGGACCACCTCCATCACCCTGAGATACCCATCTCTGTTCGTCAGCCTAGACCCCACAAACATATTGCTTCGTGGTATAAGAGACGAACTGCTCCACACACGTTACTTCCGTTAATCTCACTGTTTGGCCGATTTTCCGATCGTCGCAATGGAATTGAGTCAGAGAAACCAAGATCCATGAAAAACAATAGGAAATTGGCTGACCAGATGGCAAGAAGTTTTGAGATAAACGAAAAACGTAGAAGTCAAATCACTATTCAAAGAAGCTAAGTATATGGCTAAGAGAGAAGATTCTCAACCAACACAGCTGAAGGGGGGTGTATAGCTGACTATTGTCTTTTCTACCACCAGCGCGATGTGCTGTGCCAGCGGTTTGTCCGTCTAACGACCGGCCGAGCGGTGGTTAGAGACCTGCTGGCTGTCCAACAACCTGCTTGCTCTGTTCGAAACCTGCGGTCGAAAAAGAGAGCTGAACCGTGAGGTCCAACCTGGCTGTAGGTCGGCTTGCGATGGATGCCTAGAACACGCCATATGGAGAGCGGTGGTAACACCAGCAGCCAAACGAGTCAAAGACGAGATCGAGGTAACTAAGGAAAGTGAACCACCTCAATGTGAATGAACGCCCAGACTATACGGGTCTGGCGAACGGACGGATCCAACCTTGCCATATGAGCCGCGTATGGTATTCAGAGATGAATCGTCGGGCAGATGTGGACCCGTCAACGGCGCTGTTTCAATTGTTCAAAACTCTTAGGCTGCATCGCAGCAGCCACAAGTTTAGGTGCGGGGGAGGTGTATGAAGGAAATCCGGACTACAGGCTAGCCGGCGGTCCTAGTCTTCTTCGTTGAGCTTCAAGCCAAGCAGGAAGAACTTCTCTGACTGCGGCTCGTCTGCGTCTTGCTTGCCGCTATTCTCGCTGCTGCTGTCTGCGGCACTCCCGAGGGGCCACAGATAGGAGAAGAGAAAGTTCTAAAGGGAAGCGGCAGCCGGGGCTGGCTCGAGCCATGATATTGTGACCGTCCTTTCAGGTTCAAAAAAAGTGAAGCCGGGAGAACAGAGAAAGCAAGAGCAGATGCGAAGAAAGAGATGGCTGAAGAGGGAAAGAGTGGAAAAACGAGAGAAAGGGAAAAAATCCCGAGCACGCCCCGCAGTAAATAGTTCAGTACTGTATTGCAGGGAAGGGGGTCGTTGGCAGGCTAGCTCGTTCTCCTCCGCCCCTATAGATCCTGTCCTGGACAACGGCAGGAGAAGGACGAAAGCACAGCGGACGGCAAAACGTAGCGGAGGCAGAGGTCGACCACAACGTCGACTTCAGATGAATAGGAACAACGGCGGCAGCAGCAGCAGCAGCAACAACAACAATGCATGGATGCCCGCTCTCAATGAAATAATATCGCGTACGTTAGCTAGCTAGTGGTTACCTGCCCAGCTGAATACCAGCTGTATTAGAAAAGCCAGGCACACGAAGAGGAAGCGAGTTCAACAGAGAAATGGAACCGCGATGAAGAAAAGACGACGGAAAGCACAAAAGTATAATTGGTCTTCTTCGTGTTTTTTTTCGTATAAAAAAGCTCCTGCTTATCGACAATGGCTGGTACCATACGTAACCATGCCACGACATAGTCGTACGCAACGGGCAACAACCTATGGCCACAACATTTCAAAGCTCGAGGAAGAATACGCTAGAAAAGGTAATCATTTAGTTCCTTAAGATTCCGGTGATATCTTGATCTTGAACGTTTCGATTTCTGAGCTAAAACAACACCTCATAAAACAGATATAAAGTAGCTATACGGCAATGTGTGTCTATTAATTTGAATGTGAGCGAATAAGTAATGCTCATCTGTATGACATAACAAAATAGTCCAATAGTTTCATAGGAATATGGGTTATTTATGTGTTGGAATGTTCTGATCGTATGTTAGTTGTCAAAGTGTAGGACAACAAAGCCTTCCATAGAAGTACATGTATTTACTATAATCTTTAGTGGTCTAAACACCACGAATACTGAAATAGTCCACTTAGCAAAACCCCAATGCTCTTGAGTTGTCCTGAACATTCTTAATAGCGTTCGTTATGACGATTTGGTTTCCTGCTCGATAAATGATCCAAGCGATGCAAGAAGGCTGGACGGTCCCTTGACTTCGGTTTCTCTTGGCTTGTCGGTTATCGCGAGGGCCAATTGACGCAGCGAGGCCCGGAAAAGTTCGAATCGAGTAAAAGTCAATTAACAATTAGCAACGCCAAAAGGGCAGCTGTTCACTCGCAAAGTGGAAGCAAGGGCCATAAAGCTTGACTCTTTCGGTGTATGAGGTACGCTTGGCGGCCTCGTTGTAAAGTCCATCCGCTATACAGGTTCTGCCCGCTTGCCGATCATGTATCCCGCCATCGAGATTTTCAGCTGTTAATGGTAACCTGTGGTAGGAACAGAGTCGTAATGACGGTTGATTTTTGCTCGCCATGCTACACCTTGTCAATCCTGGAGCAGCTAGCTTTCGCGCTATCAGTAGCATACTAATTTATAAAATTTTGTTGACAAATCCTTATGAAAACCTCATGAAAATGGTAAAGTCCATAGCTGGAAGTGACCAGTGTACTGACCCTATCATGTGCTACATTTGTTTTGGTTTTGGGTATCTTGTCAGCATTCCAAACAATTTGAGTAGATATTACTAGACAACTGTTTCTAGTAATGTTGTCTCCCCAATCAATGTTGTTGAACTCTTCAGATTCAATCTAATCCGCTCTGAGTTTCTAACCATTACTTATTGTTAGTTACCCAAAATGCCATGGAACAGGTCTATGAGAGTTTTGTCTACAAATACCGACATTGATCTTTGCCCGCTAATAGAGCTCCGTGAAAGGCCAGCGGTCACTGTATTGTTACCTCGACCTCGGTCGACCTGTGTCGTTAGTGTTTGTATACTCTGTCCTTTTTGACTGCGAGCTCAGGTGCGCATCGTGCATATATATCTCATTTACCTCCAACTGCGCCGATCCCAGTTATCGTATATTTTTGTATCTGCCCGCTAGACGCGCTGTAATCGTCTTTCCGCAATTATTATATTTCCCTATCTGTGTAACAACTTTGTATTGCATCGATCTGCCTCTTGGCGATCAGTCTTTCCAGATCGTACTTTCTCTTTCTCCTTCGAGTATCTCCTGATTATTTTTCCATCCCACTTCATTTAACATTGTCATTCTTCTCAAAAATTATCTATCCGGGAAGGACGTAACCGTCGCAAATGGCGGAAGTCGCAGATGCGGATTGACAAGATCGCGGAACATCGAAGAGTTGGTCATGGTTGTGTAAAGAACCGAACTCCCTGTAGAGTAATTGCCAAATAATGCGTGTAAGGACAGCACGTTGGCCATCAGGATGTGAAGGAGCTATCGAAACACGAGCGAGTGACGGTGAACCCGCTGGAACACCAAGACCAAAGGCAGCAGAACGCAATTCGATATAACTCTGCCGGCCTGCTAGAATCGTTGGCCGCTGTAGCAAGCGGTCGCATTTGTCGCTTGAGACTGCCGTGGCTGTGCATTCGCCTTCGGAAGGGCCACATACACAGACACCCCAGAAAGCAGACACACTCATCGGGTGGCGCTCGAAGCGGCGGTGCTCGGAATGGAGGAGGGATATAAGACGAGTCTGGTAGAGTTTGTTGGGGTGCCGGCCAAGTGTAGCATGAGGGGTCCGTTGTCGCTCCGTCGCTCGGAGTTGTGGCACGGCCTCTGAGTACAACCAGTTCGTAGTGTGCTGATGGTGTCGGCGGTGGCGGTAACGGTGCAGCAGCGATGCCCCTTTAGCACAAAATAGCGGGCAACGCTACAACCCTTGGCTGTGTCGAGCAGCCCGAACGGAGCTCGTGGCTTGAGGTATAAAGCCATAGTCACCAAGCACGAGTAGCACAAAGCAGATACTAAGCGCGAGCAGGCCATCAACGATGAAAGCGCGGTAACACCACTTCTTGTCATGCTGTTGATGCTGATGCCGGCACCACAGTCGTCGCCGTTGCCCTTGTCGTCATCTTCACTATTCACCGTCCCAACCCTACCATCGTCGCTACCGCCACTAACGCTTGATAGCAGGCGGGGCAGAGTGAGGCAAAGCGGGCCGGATGGGGGGTTGCTGATGGCTTAGGTAATAAAAATAAAATTACGTCCGGAAAAACGCCCTCCTCAAGGGCAGCAGTAGCGGCACCAACGGCCGCATGTGTCGCGGTAGCTCGCATTCACGCACAAGGCGCACGCGCCGACAGAAGCCCGTGGCAGCCTTTGCCGGTTCGGATGGGTTCGGCTGGGAATTTAGGGGAAGGGAGTAATCGAGACAGCAGTAGCAAATAGGGGATGAAAGAAAGAGACCCTGCCTGCTGCGCTACAGGGTCGGAATATCTCTGTGCAAGTGAGGTAGACGATAGGGAGTCGGGCGATCCGCGATACTCGAGAAAGAGAGTCGGGGGCATACTGTGTCACGTATGGCAGCAGCCCACTGTGCCCTCTTCCTGGTTAAATAATTATGATTTTCCGCAAGACCGCGCTGACTGCAAGCAACAGTCGCCTGTGCCGCCTTCGTCTGCTGTCGCTAGGGGAAAAACCGGCGACAGCACCCCTACCAGCACCTTTAGTTTTTCCTGACGTTGTCCTTCCTTCACACCCAACTCTAGGGCGGGAAAGACACACATGGACACTCGAGATTTCTCTGCCCGCCTTGTATGTAATTTTACTCCTGCACCCATTTATCCACACAGGCTTCATACACGTGTTTATAGAACTTATTCAAAAAAAGAAAAACACGCGGAGCATCCACACGGGGCGCAGCTTGGGACCCACTAAGCACAGTAAAATGTTGTGTCTGCGCGTTACTGGCGGCCTAAATCTGTTCATCGTTCGGCCACAAAAAAAATGGCTGCCCGAATCTCTACAGTGTCAACGGTGGCCTTTTAGATATAGTCCACTTCGGTAAATACACACAGCTCGACAAAATAGGTACTGGGATATTAGTTGCTTGAAGCCTGATGAAGAAAAGCTGCTGAACATTGGATGAAAAAAAAAGTGGAGATGGTACTCATATTTTTCAAAGCTGGGAAATTTTTGAGATGAGGAAGGTCTCTCTATGAATAGCTGCAAAGGGATAAAGGGAAAGGAAATAGTTAGGGAACCCCGTAATAGCAAGTGAGACAGAGCCGGGTAAAGAAACAGAGCCTACCGTAGCCTAGAATAGCGAGAAGAATGTTAAGCAAAAGAAAAAACTTACGGGAAAAAAACAACGTAAAGTTATTTACAACACACAAAGAACTGTATGTGCGTGTCAGTTTATATACTACTGTTGCTAATACTACGGATATACAACTTCCACCGCCACAGATAGCCTCTATATAGCGGTAGGTGTCTGTTGTCCTAAGAAACCGATGAAGTTTAACTGGCAGTTTTTGTCTCTGTGTTTAACTTGAATAGAGTAACTGTCCCAACTTGGAAGCTGCTCTCGTTTGGTACTACTTTTAGTTCTTTTGAATCGGCAGGCGTGCACATTCGGTAGGTTCGTTACTGGTCGCAACGAGACGCGTATGCAGCGTGAAAATCCTATTTGGTAGGAACGAGGAAGGACAGGGTAGCGAGGGTAAAAAAGAAGGAACGAATCTGCCACTTTCCAGTGAATGGAAATATCGAATGCTGCAGCCAATGGACGACAATAACAGCGGCGGGAATAATGAATCAGTCAGTCGGCTGTTGGTGCAAGCCAAGCTATGCGAAACAAGAGTCTCTACTAGTGGATATAGTTTGTATGTGTATCGGAAAGGAACAAGGCAATATGTCGTGGAATAAAGATGCGCTATGCTAGCGCGGCGGAAAAAAGATCAATTCATCAATTCAATCAATCAAAGATAAGCAACAAAAAAGGGAGCCGAACGAGGAGGGTGCTCGGGAAATACGTAGCCGCGTTCCTACTTGTGGTCCGTAATGTTGCCGCAATTGCCGAGCGTCACAAGAGAGTCGTAAGCATTGCGAATGTCACAAGATGTTAGTTGTCTATCCATTATTGGTGTATGTAAGTGCGCGGTCAAGCACAGAGTGCCCTGCGAACAAGTCGCAATACGAAATGACCGTCCCCTTAGGGTTTCTGATATCATCACAGAGGCAGCGCTTACATTGTAGATACAAACGCCATGCAAGCTACAGCATTGCGTAGATGCTTCTGCAGCATTTCCAGCTGCATGCTGGGTTCTTGTTACACAGCTGAATAGATTGCAAACGCCAGAGTCAATTTAGCAGTTGCCCCCTGGCTGAGTGGTTCGTCTCGTTCTCTGGTCTTTTTGCACCCTTTTCTCTTTAGAGAAGTTCGTTGACAGGGCGACGATAGTGCATCAGTGTGAAACTTTTATTAGTGGGCGGTGTATGGAAGCAACAAGAAGAAGGGAGGCTGGTTGAAGAGAAAGCATTCTAGGAACGCAGACTACCATTAAACTGTAACGCACTGGGTAACACGTGGAAAATTTTCTAAGCACATTTAGATGCGCGCATTGCTCCATATTGCTACTCCCTGCCTGCCGGGTGATTTCGTCGTCGTTTGTGTTGTTACCGTACGTCGTGGAGCGTTATAACAAGAGGTCCAAAAACTTAGGTTAATGATGAATTATGGAATAGCTATGGAATGAAAAGAGGTAACTCGTGACGAAACAACAACGAGAAATGCAAGGCACGTTTGACGATAGAGTAAGACACGACTCTTTAACAGATAGATACACTTACTCACAGGAACTTAATCGCAACGAAAAAGCGAATGGGCGCTCGGGCGGGAGATGGGGCATGGGGGGGGGGAGGTAATTGAGGAGAACGGGAAAAGCGGAGAGGTAGGTTCATGGAAAGCTTTTGCTGCTTCCTGGGCAAGTGAATCACCACCGAGGACCAGCCGATAACTCACCGAACAACTGCTGAGATGTTCCTTTCTCCCATGATCGAATCCTGTCTAAGGGTCTGTCTACTTCAGATAGACTCCAAGAGGCACACAAGTGGTAGCACGAGACGCGAAATAGGTCTTGCGCCGGTGAGGGGCAACGCTGCAAGACGGTGATGACTTGCTTGCCGAAGGTGAGTGAAAAGTAAACGAGATTGTCTAGAAGCTGGTGGAATTCATTGGACTTAATCAATGAAACGTCGTCAGAAAAACGAACGGAGTCTGGCACCAACCAAACACTGACGCCGACAAATAAAGTCGAAGCCGTTTCGGGCCACTCTCGAACACGTTCGGTTGTTGTGCCCGCATCTGAACAGGAACTGCTTAGAAGCCTCAACACGATTTGTCACGCTTCGGATTAAGTAACTGTAGCGCGCACCAGTCTTGCCAAGAGGATCAACTGACTTAACTGTAGTCAATACTGGCTGAAAACGATTACTAACTTTTCGTAATGGTGAGCGACTGTGTTATCACATTTAGTCTCTCAATCTGTCAGAGGCGGCAGCGAAGTCCAACATCTCATCCGAGATAAGAAAGTCAAAGTGTGTGCGATGCTTCCACCTGCGGTGGTCTTGTTGACTGCGCCGAATCAGCGAATCGAACCACTACACTGCTCGCTCTAACTGTCACAGTGCCTACTCAGCCGCTCAGGCGCAGAGATGGAATTCGAGCTGTGACTTGAGCTGGTGGAGGCGCCGGCCGATCTGACTTTCAGGCCGCTCTCGGGCCTCAAAGTATCGTCGGATGTGCGTCCGTAAGGGGAAGTCGCAAGCAGGAGAGGGCAAGGCCCGTCTCTATGACTACCGTCTCTCCCCCTAGGATCGTCAACCCTCAACGACGCGGGGCTCCCTCACTCAGGAGGGTTTACCTATCCCAGCCCCGAGCTCGCTCCTTCTCTTACTTTGACCCACTCTTTTCCGGGAGCGCTTACCTTCACTCTCACCGCTGTGCCGGGTTGCACCAACTAAAGAGAAGTGGGCCGCATGCAACTAGCAAGTCGTCGACCATCCACTACCTTCATTGGTCTTGTGCTCCACAATTTCACCCCTGATTCCCCTTCGACAGTTGGTCCCATTAGCCGATGGCACGCTAAACTCAGTGCCTTCCTTAGCTGGATAGCATCGAACAGTCGCGCGATGAGTACTGGAAGAAAACAGGCTGAGCTATCTGCACGTACAAAGTAGCGCCAGTAGAAATAACATAGGTAGTAGTAGCAGGAGCTTACTATCAGAACAACCAAAAAGCTGAGCAGGACCTGAAGTTGGCTGCTCGAATCGGGGATATGGGTGACGCTATCTGTCGACGTTGGCTATATACAACGGGGCTGTAGGGTGCTGGAAGGAATACCGTGGCGGACGGTTAGCGCACGGGCAAGGCTAATTATTCGCTACTGACTGAATGTGTGTCGCGTTGCACGTTCGTCTGAGTGACGACGATATGGTAGACCGAAACGATAACGACAAATAGCAAATGGAAAATAGCTTGCTGAAGGAGAAATCGAAAAAGATAGTTAGAGGGAGGAGAGCACACGAAGACATAGAACAGCTTAAATACATTCCGCTTGACTCCCGAAGCGTCTTCTGTTGCTGCCTTTAGTTACCGCGCGCGCCCGCGAATCACCTTTCAGATGCACTGTGCTCTCTCTCGCGGCTGTAGTAGTAGCAGTAGTAGTGCTTAAAAAGAAGAGACTGACCGATGCCTAGCATAGGAAGCTAAACGGAGACTTGTAGAAAAACAGTAGGATAAGGACAGCGTAAAAGAAATAACGACAGAACTAAGTAGCCAATGTAACGAGGCACCATTGGCAGAACACTGGACGAGGACCGATGCCGCTTGACTCTTTGGTCAGTCGGTTGTTTAGCAAGAGGTACGACGAGACAAATGTTATGTTTTTTTACAAAGGGGAAAGGATGCCTCTTTCGTTGAAGGACCTGCTTTGCGCGCTGATAACTCGATTTCCATCGGATGAGCTCTTTTTCTTTTTCGACAAGGGAGACGGCAGCAACGACGGGAGCAGTCGTGGGCTCGAAGCGAGTAGGGCTCTGTAAGAGTACGGGGATTTGGATGAAGAAAGCCGCTGCTAAAGCCAATAGCCAGCCGGAACTAGAGCCAGGAGGAATTCTCTGGCCGAACTTTCGGGCGATCCAACTTGTTTTGGCTGGTCGGCGGTCAAGGACCAGCTTTTTCTTTGTAAAAGCACTAGGCAGTAGCAGCAGGAAGGCAAGCGATTTCGACCATGATGACGAAAACAAGGAATGAGGAATCGACGAACGGACAAACGAACTGCTGGGGGCGTATTCGCGTACGCCGTTCTCTGTTCGTCCCACTCTTTCTGCTTCGGCCGTACGCACGTTCAAGGAGTTACGAATTTTCAACAAGATCGCCTGTTTGGCAATCCAACTCCTACCTGCCTGACTCGGTGCTTTGCCTACTCCTCCTTTTCCTCTGCGATCGCTTTCTTTTTCCCCCACTTTAGTTGTCTCTCGTTCCCCAGTAGCGCTTTCACTACTCGGCAGTATCTGTTTGCTTTCCGTATGCCTTTGAACGGACACGACTATGAGCAAGCATTAGCGTGAGAGTGAATGGTGTCTTTCTCTGTCGAATAAAACTCCGCGCGTGAGTTCTCCCCTCCAGAGTTCCCGTCTTGCAGAAATAATATGGACGAGGCTGAACGAATCAAACTAAGGACGTCGTGAGTAACGGCACTCTGGAGGTGTGCGGCATCTATGAGCGTACGCGCCTCCTTGCCTACCTTTACTCTATCTCTTACCTTGAAACCCCCTGCTCCTAGAGCCTTATCTTCCGTTCGCGCGTTCATCTTATCCGTGCAGAAGCCTGCACATGCAGCTGTACGCGGCGGCGTCGCGTCATTCAATGTTATTCCACTTTGTTGTTGTTGCTGTCGTCTTCTTGCCTTCCTTCTTCTTCTGTCTTCAACTTCTCCATTCTCGTGCTTGCACGCAGCGATGTTCGGCGCTGTCGCTTCTTTTCACATTGAGGCTATTTCCCCACTTTTATTCCCGTCAGGAACAGCATCAGCAGCAGCAGTAGTAGTAGGAAGCGCGCGCGCGCGCGTCTCCTAAAGAACTGCGTCCGTTCCTCACTTTTACTCGAGGGCATGTCCTTCCTCCTTTAAGCTTCATTCATTCATTCCCCTCTTTTCCAGGTTTCTACCCGTAGCTTTTAGTTTCTACCCATAGCTTTTAGTGCCTTTCTCGGCTGTTGTCCGAGATGGTGGGTTGTTGTACGCTCGTCTAGAGGGAGAAAGGGGTCAAGACGCGCGTGTAGCACGACGTCGTGCACTATCCTGCCGCGGCCATTGGCTCCAACGCCGTCTGCCTAAACTTTACTTCGTAACTGACGAGAACACGGCGGGGCGCCGCAGTCGCTTTATAACTTCAGCCTTTCAACGAAAGATAAAAACAGACACAAAAGAGGAGCTTGCTCAGATAGAAACAAACGAACGGTCGCGAAAGAAAGCACGAATGAGGAGCTCCTCACAGAATACAACGCTCTAGAATTAAACGCGACTTGAACATCTCGCATTTGATCGTGGAGAAAAAAAATCGTAATTAAATTGCTATATTTTCACTTTGTTTTTGTTGTTTCTTTGCTTTTGAAATATTTTTTGAAAAACCGAGTATCCAGTCTGAGGAAAAAAGTTGTACACAATATGCAGATACAACGGTGGTAATGAATAATAGAATGGATTCAGTATCTGATATATATGCATATGCATTACGGCAAATTAGGGACCGTTGCTCCGCAGTTACAGCCACGATGCTCGAATAGTGCCAATATAACTTTGTAGGGGCTTTTTTTTTTATTTACAGGAAATATTCTATTTTTATAGGATATAACTATAGCTGTTAGTAAATTAACTGTACAGGAAGCTATCTATTATAAATAGGATTCATCTTGGTTATTTGAATAAATGATTAGGCAACATCCGTCGCTCCGATAGTGCCTTGCCCGATCGATAATTTTTTTCCTTGTTTACTGCTTAGGACATAACAATGATCTACAAAAGCAAGGCCCTGCATAGAGGTTAACTTACGTCGGATTGCACCAAATATCGGGAGAAGGTTCGAGACCGATACGACCGAGTCGAAAAATGTAACCTTCTAAATACGTACAAAGTTTATTTTACGTAATACTGCAACCTCTGGAACACTTTTGTGACTTTTTAACCTGGCAATGCTGAACAGCTTTAATGTTTGGTGACGATTTAACAAAGTCTGAGTCATAGGAATCCTACTTCTTCATGGTATACAAAGCTTTGCAAATATTATATAAAAATGTCTTTCGCCTTTTAAAGCCCGTCGTTTTTGTAAACAACGAATCACAAAACGTATCAGAATCACCAAAGGCTAATAAAAAATATGACGATAAACTTGTTTTATAATTTGTTATGCGTTAGGCCGAAAATTAGGGGCCGAGGTGAAAAATCTGTTGCAAATTGTAGTTTGCGATCCCCCTTTAACGTATCACGGTGTAAGTAAATTTAGTGTTGGCCGCCCTACATAGCCTCTCACACCGGTCGTATATGTATAATCAGAACTAGAGGTAAACTATCGTCTTTGTTCTGCTACTTAGCTGATCTCAGTATGAGTCTGCCCAAAGTCTGGATGCACATGTTAATTCAGATTAAGGACTGTGCAGCTCAGATGGGACGCTCGTCAGCTAAAACAGCGCTCATGACCTTTTTTCCGATCCTCCTACAAGAATGGTAGGCGTAGGCTTAGCCACTGGTCTGCAGGTAAACGAAGTGTCAAACGAACTAATCATAGTAAACACGTGCAGGGCCTTCATTACAGTCTAGACACTGTGAAATCCACCTAAACGAAGTCGTATACGTATGAACATATTGCGTTAGGGCTGTTAGACTTAGCGAAATTGTGAAGGACTATTCCTCTACATCGCGACTCTGGCAGCTTGACTTCAAAACAGATGCTTGAAAAAACAAGTCCGGACCGGGCCCGTGAGCTTTACAACCTTGTCAAAACGATCCAATTGTGACACGAAATTTAGCAATATTTGACGTCAAAGAATTATCAAATAGGAAATGCAGTAATTAAGTCGTAAAATGATCAAGGCTTTTGGGGCGCCGATAACATAAACGTTTACTAGCAGAACACAGATGCTCAAGGTCCAGTAAATCTATTTCTAGTAAATTCCCAACAGCGAAAACATTGTTGTAATAACGTCGCTGGACAAGCGTCGTTAAATTTTTTTGCATTCAAGGTTCCTGAATCTCTCGTGAAGTAACGAAGTTAGATGAACTGTATCCCGCCAAAGGTTGGTCCCTTGTAACCTGTAGCACCGCTGTACCTGGACAGCATCTACGATATACGTCGTAGCAAAACCATCCCGCCACCGTATTCGTGGAGGCCTTTCTTCTGCTGGCAATAGACGCCTTCCATCCGACTTGCCCTAGCCATCCTGAAAGGTATCCTATGTTATGGTACCCCAGGAAAAGCTTTGGTGATCCATGCCGGGGGAGGGGGCTTTGTCACCGACCGATACACCATGCCTGTCTCTTTTCCTACCGGTTTGTGACATTTCCCACTCGGCTCACTCACAACCTCCAGCCCCTCCGCCCGCTTGCGTTATAACGGGCACCATTTTGTTGTAAGAAGCGATGCGACGACTGAATAGCCACTGGTTTTGTGATTCGGTGACTAGCCGAGTTGCAATGTCTGCTCTGGGCATTGTCTGCAGGCCGGCTGGTTGGCCGACTATGCAAGTGAGACACGGACTTCTCGTCCCCGAGCTCACACGCTCGGCTGCGCTAGCTGCGGGTGGTGCACTCAGCACCGCGTCGCTAGGGATACCTAGCCATCTCTCTGTGTTGCAGCGCTCTGTGCCGCGGCCACTGTTACCATCAGCATCCCTGTGGAACCCCATAATAATTCTCCATACCTCCCGAACATGGACCCCTAGCGTTTCTGTGTGTCTACAAAGTCTGCGTCAACCAGCATCAACCAGCCTGCTCTGGCTCCATCGGCTTTCAGAGACTCTCTGCCATGCTCGAGCCCCCCGTGTTGCCACGTTCGCATTCTGTACACACGCACGGGTATATGTGTCGTTGGTGCCTCGGGCCGTTGCTATCAACAACTTCCGGAGCTGCTCGTTTGAAGGTATTGGCCTACCGCCCACCATCCACCAGACACGGACGCCAACAACAATAATAATAACAACGATGACGACTCGAGTTTGATGCCCTCGGGGAACGCGGGGGGGGGGGGGGGCAGCCAGCACTCGGACCAGAAACCACAGGTATGCGAGAGAAAGACCCAGAATTAGCTGGCTTGTCAGCGGCATTAGAGGCGGCGTTACGAGCGGTGGTTGTCGCTATTGCCGCAGCTCTCAAACAGCATCGGACCCCACACGCGCTACGTCGCCAGCGCCCGGCGGTCGCCTCTACTATGCTCGTCCACTTATATGTTGTTCATAGGCCTTCGTTCGTTATCAGCCACAATTCGTGGCGCCTCCTCACGCCAAACCGGAGGGTAAGTCTACATCTTCCGTTCGGAAGTAGAAACTAACGGTATTTTCAACTTGAATGCTTTTTAGATTAGACAAGCGAAAGTACCTCGGAGCAGATGGGCAGGAACGAGTCGAAGAAAACTGGACATTCGGACACAATGCGAGTACGAAATAACGCTTTACGCTTAAACGAGACCCCTCTTCACTTCGCTAACCCCCATGAAATGGCCACGCTCTATCACTTCTCGAATATCTTGGCTTGTTTCGTGAGCATTGCGTTATCGCTGGAACACGTATACGCTATTTAACCTGGGTAAAGAGCGAATCTTGCTAATCAGTTAGAAAATAGCTGGAAACATAGGTAGACTCTGCATCGTGACGCTAAACGTACACGAATGGTAACTTGATTTGATGTCCTCGGTGCATCTAAACAGATGGAAATTCTCACACAAAATAATAATTCGTCAGTGAAAATATTTAAATGAATTGCCGTTCGCTTCATTGGTTAGGTATCGTTTAACAAGTTGTGTATTTTTTTTGTATCTTTACTTGGTTCTTCGTGGTGAGGTCAGTGGAACATGCATCATGAAATCTTGCAAATGAGTACGATTCGTGTGGTACAAAAACCCATATCTATTACAGTTTCTAATAGTAAAGCAAAGCCCATTTACAAAACAGCGTTTCACTGCCTCGATCGCTACTAAGTTAGTTCCACCTTGTTCTGTTTATCAGCATTGCACGGCTGGTAGGCACCTTCACGTAAAGTCTCCAGTCGAACGCAGACTACACCGTAATGACAATGTGCTTCCTATCTATGGATAGTTTAAACGCGTATATCTAAAATCACAGTGGTATCATCGCAGTGCTCAGCAAGATGCCTAAATCCGGCAGGTTTGAGGGAGAACGAGCGTGCGCGATTAAACGTTGTTATGTTCATACACTTAGAGGGACGTAGGTTGTGGCGTCGTCGCAGTTTACTGAGCCTTACCTTAAATGAGATCGAGAAGTGATCCTTTGTACTGGCGTATGTCACTTTTTGGGTTTTGAGCCACATACAGCTGGCCCGTAACAGCGGTTCAAATGTACGTGGGACGCTCTTCAAATAGTTACCGTTGACGCTGCCGTCGCGTAATAGAGTTGTAATAGTGTCGTGGATTTTGCTGACATACGCAGACGGAACAGAGCACTGCCGAGGGCACTCTGCGGATACCAGTCAACGAAGGGAAAAGCAGTGAAGTATTTTCGCTGCACAGAAGTGCTATTCAGCTGCTAGCGACTATAGCAGCAGTAGCAGCAGCTGGTGTAGAAACTGCGTAATTTTCGTTTCCGTCTCGCTGAGTCCCGGCAGTAACGCTACTCTTCAGAACGATTACGCATACTGCAATGCCCGTATTACACACATACAGACGCACGTACACACATGTATTTTTATACATCTGTAGCGTGCGTTTCCTTTGCCGCTGGTCGCTGGCTGACAGCCTGTTTTACTATATAAAAGTATGAATAAGTTCATATCAATTTACAATACTCAATACAATAAGACTCTGCGAGTGTCGATTATAAGAAGGGTTACGAGAAGAAGGGGCAAAGTACGGATGACTGCTCGATGAAATATCATAGGATTTTGTCACATACAAACAAAAAAAAAACACATGGGCTTTCCAATGGGCTTTCTTGACCTTAGTAGAAACAATTCAAATATTAGATTTACACATGCGAGTGTTAGAGATGTTAAAAGTTAGCCGGTGTGCACTGGCGGGCCGTCAACGCGGCTTTTTTTTTACCTGGCCAATAGTTTGTGTATGCGCATGTTGCCGACATGTTCACTTGAAGTCTTTCAGATTTCCGGGGAATGGTCTCGAAAGCTAGAGCAAGGGCATTGAGTCATTTTTGGATAATAAGAACCCTGCAAGAATATTTCGGTCAAATCCTGCTCGTAGGGAGGGTAGGGCAATATATTGTAAATGCTAGAGAACAAAATTTATCTCGCTGTCTGGTATATTCCATGTTTTATTCTTTCTCGTAAGCAAATTTCACGAGTCTCTGAACACAAAAGAGCCGAAAAGTTTTCAGTTAAATAAACATCCGCACATGAAAAAGCACACCTGTCGTTTTTAAATTTTTTTGGAAAGGGATCTATCTTCTTTAGTTTGATACTATTTACGCAATTTTTGAAACTGGCCTGATTGCAACAGGGAGCTGGCATAGGCCTATGTATCAGTAAACTGTCGAAGTGTCGCACTTCTTTTAACCTTCCGGTTAAAGACGTTTCTGACCTAATAGAACCAAAGTCTATTAACCATCTACTGATTGTTCTTTTTATCATTCGACATTCTTAATAAGTGGCCGTTCTCTCAATTGCAGATAGTATTTTTTTTTTTTTCTATTCTACTTCTTTCAATTTTTTTTCCTCTCCATTGAAAAAATATCTCGATAAATTTTTTGTTCGTGTATCAAACGGGGCGTTAAATTTATTTTGAGAAAAAGCTACATTTAGTTGAGCCAATAATAAGAAGATCAGAGTGGTACAAAATAGATCTATCTAGATTTTCTAGTCAATGGTAGAAGTACATTGACATCTAATTAGCTCGTAATGATGACGGCGCTTGCTACGGGATTGGTTTAAATCGTTGAATGTTTAAGGAGAAAACGAGGCTAGCAACATATTCTTGAAAATATTGAACTTTTCGCTTCTGTAAAAGTTCACCATTTTTTTTTTCTTTCTATAGACGAAGAATTGTATTAGGCGGGTCTTTTTAACGTCTATTAAGTAGATCGTTCCCTTACAATTCGCTAATGATCATCATCATCATCATCACTCTGCATCAAGGCAGAATAATATCGAAAAAGGTCCTGTAATAATACCCGCGCTATCATCGTGGCTTTGTGCATATTCGGAAAGGCAAATCCTAACCGGAACGGATTAATTTCGAATATTCAATGGCGTTTAATTGAACAATTCCGCTCACCCGCGTAAAGAAGCGATTCGGTCACCGCTTTGACGTATTTACTTTCGATAGTAAGCGTCAGCTTTATCTGTCGGCAACAAAAACACTACCCATGTTCGTCCAGATCGGTCTGCGGCTCAGCTAATCGCTGATGTAGCATAGCCTTTGTCGTTCGTATGGCTCGGCAATTATAAATCGAGACCCAACTATTGGATTAATCGTTTGTTTTAGAATATCTGCCATGTAAAGATACAATCAGCAATACGTAAGATTTGATCAATGCGGGTCATCTCGTTGTTTTTTTCTGACTTACTGTACGGTAGCAAATGAAAGTAGTGCGAAGTTGAAAGAAGTTTGCTACGTTCACTTTTTACATAATGCACTGAGTTTGCCTCCAGCCCTCTGAAATTTTGGACATCCGTAATAATACGATAGAGACAGCCCTATTTGAATGGCAGGTAGCTTAGGTCAGTGGGTCCAGGGTGGGATTAGGTTGCTTTGTATGCAGCGCCAGACAAGATTCTTCCGGGATGAATTTCAGGAAGTCGGTAAAAAGCGACGCGTTTTTACTGGCAGTGGAACTTTGCTGCGAGATATGTTCTAAACAACTATGTATCATTACGTTTAATTTGTATATTGTCGTGTAATTTGTAATAATAATAATAATACCAAACGTACCCTACGAAGCAGCCAACTGTTTTTTTGTCTTGACGCCTCGTATAGGATGTGGCTCCTTATTGCCATTGCCTAAACCAAACGCGAACTTGTTTAAATGTGTACCGGTAGTTCCATTGAAAATAGATCTCATTGTCAAGTCGATCAATGGCAAAGAACATCTTTTAGAGTCCTCTTACTTTTCCTAGCTTACTTGTCAAGCTTTCCTGACACATAACGATATCTGTCCGGTGAAATGTTTATCGCTGTCTACGATCAGGAAGCAGTGTATATAGATAAATAAAATTAAGACGTCAGTAGCGTTTTTGTTATCTGGATGAGCTGTTTAGATTGTTGTTTGTCGGGTCTTTGCATATTCGTTGTATATTCCTCGAAGATTTTTGAGAAAAGCTACAAAAGTACTGCAAATGCTTCTAGAGCAAATCAACTGCTACCACTGAAGAGTCAGCATTTCTTAGCAATAATTGCAGACAATGCGTTTCCTAGTCAATCCTTAAAACTATTTTTATTTATCTCTTAGCTTCTTACCAACGTACACTTAGTTACATGTATTACAACCCCGTTAACCCATTAGAGATACGTACATGACAACAAATATAATTAGCTTACATTGTTGTTTCGCCATCTTACCATTAGCACGACTAGGCCTGTCCTGACAATACGTGTACTGCAACAAGTCAAAAGTGTAACTTACTTCCTATTATTCCCTTTTCGTACGATTTTACCCACATTTGAGCCACCCAAACACCAATAAAATCATCATCAGCAATACTAGGACCGACGTTATTTCGACGATAATCCGTTGCTTATTCAGCTGAATGTGAAGAGCAACCTCCTTACTTTTGTCGACTGCCATTGACGAAAATAAGGAATAGAGAAACAACTTGTCATGTTTCATTTGCGAACACGAATTAACCAAAATTGGGTTTCTTCTGACAAACGTATGGCAGAAACGAACCGTTAGGGTCACGGCGGCAAGATACCCAAGATATAGGTTCGTTTCGGCGAAAAACAACCTGGTTTATTAGTTCGCGTATCTTCGTGCCTTTCTCGCAATATCATTCTTTCTTACTGGATTTGTTTCTCTGTGAAGAGACCCCTGACCTTTTCTTCACACCGCTTACACAAGCAAACCCCTATTTTCCCCGTAGCCATTCTTCTGTTGCTACTGCCAGCTGGTGTGTCTCGTTCCATTTCCGCCAAGTTTGCGAGATATCGAGCGGCCGCTGGCGTTGGCGGGGCAAAAAATCAGGATGAGATAAGATCGCCCGCGGCAATCCTTTATCTTGGCCTTTATCTCTCAGAGTTGTTCCCTACAGAGTGGTTAGATCGGTCTCGCTCACAGCAGCTGCAACGGCGGCGGCGTTAATCGAGCTCTCATATCGCTTCGAACTACCGGGTCCCAACTTCAGAATAGCAGCATGGATCACAGTTGAAAGCAGGGGTTGGTGAAGTAGCGGCTACTGGCAGTAGAAATAGGAGGATTGGGTAATAGAGTGACTCGAGTTGAGCACTTGAGGGATGATTGCAAGAAGTTGGCCGGAGAGGCTGTAGAAGTTTGAAGGTGAATCAGGTAGGTCTTCCGTTTCCATTCTTCGGAACGCTACAGCTTCGTGGTTGTCGTAGTGATATCTTGTCGTTTACTAACCGTGATATACAGGGGGTGTTCGTTCTACGCTAGACAGCTGGTTTTTTCGGCAGGCCTATCGCACAGTAGTACAACAGCGCGAACTGCTCTACGTACCTATCCGTGTTCGTGTATTCGTGTCTGTGAGAGAACGTGTAGGAGTACCTATATTCGTATAGATCTGTATTTGTTGGTTAGAAATAACACATTCTTTATTCAGAGCAGGAATCTGCGCCGTCGTGAACTCTTGGTCGAGGTATGAGGGGGCGCAATTTCATAGATAACTACACTGCTTCAATCGCATAAGACTGATAACCATGAATAAAAAACAGTGAGACAGTGCCTCCTTCCGTAAGTCGACATGCCGAGCTCAGTCAACCTTTTCAGCCCCCCTCCTCACTCACTTCAGTGAAACGACAGGAAGACGGCAGCAGGGGCAAGCACTAATGAAAAAGAATGCTTTAGGTCAAACGAAGTGAGCTGAATTTGACCTAAAAACGACGCTGGTTCGAAGTAGCTTAAACGCAATTTGTCGACCAGTTGTTTCTGGCTGTACCATGTCTGTAGGAACGTTGCATACAAGAACCGTTGAGGTGCCTTTTCTTTAACAGCTGTGTACGTACATACGGTATTTCATTAAAGTGTACGTACATACGGTATTTCATTAAAAAGCCACATACGTTTTGAAGTTTGCCACATACGTGATGTGATAAACATCAAAGTCAGCATATAAGTGATAGATCATAATTGTTCCCTTAACCGCAGTGGCTTCTCGAACCGATGCGTAGTCACAGCCGTAGAAAAATTATTTGCCAATTATTTCTTTAGTTTCATAGGGCATTTTTCTATACTTTCTATTGTTGACATTCTGCCTAGTGGAAATGTACATTTCGAGCCTTCGGAGACCGCTTTTTTATTGCATGTAAATCCACTGGTAAGACGCGCAGAGCAATTTACAAAAAGGACAACATTGATTTTTTGTTTTTTCCAAGATCACTTCGCCGTACGACACCTGGGCGGAACTCTGCCCACTGTAATTGTTATTGCTTACCGACGTTTTTAATGCGGTCAGTTAATGAGGTCTTAGTCCGCAAGCGACTCGGAAAATACTAAGCTCGTAGCTTTGCTAGACCTATCAGGAGATAACCCATGAAAAAATATATCCAAGATGTTTTAAATATATGCGAGTGAACGAAGTGCTTCGATTCCGTCTTCACTTTTTTCTTTTGTCAACACAAAGTGTACCAAAGAAGGGATTTTTTTTGTGTTTATGTTCATCACGCAACTGAATGTCCTGCTAGGAGCAATGCTCATCAATAGACCTAAGGTCACCAACTGACCGCTCTACGCGGCCGAGCTGCATGACCTTGTGTAATATAGACCTACTAAGTCTCTAATCAAGTTTTACCAATCGTTTTACCTTTTTGACTAGAAAATAACTTACATTGAAATTTCTAGTAGAGTGTTTAGGTCGTTTTAGATTTTACACTTGGAGAACTGTACATACACCACTTTGAATTCGAATTAATCCTTACCATTCTTTTCCGGCGGGTAAATCTACCGTGACCAATAACTCTGGCAAGGAATCAAAGAGAGAAATAATTCGTACGAGTTGCAAGCCAGGTAGGTTCGTCCGGTGCTTGGAACCGGAGTTTCTCGCGTTTATAGTATTGACAATAGCTGCGACTGTTATGAAAATAATACAACTTGCTTGAGCAGATCAGATAAGAGATTTTCAACTAAAAACCACTGAAAGTCTGTCCTATTGTCTTTAAAACAGCGGGCATGTCAAGCTATTTATATTTCAGTGTGACGGGTGGTATCAATTTTGTTTTAAGATGGCGGTTCTCTGCTAATGTCTACGTTATAATAGCCCAAACTTGTTCTTTAGTCGAGATCACTGCGTCTTCTATGGCAGCCATTGCGAAATATTTACTCTGCGTCTAAAACAACACCGTTTGTATTCTTTCCGCACAATTCGACCTTTCGATCGTTCAATTCAGCCTCATCCTCAAGCCTACCCTGTCTAGATCATCATATAAAAACAAATTAAACTTCAAAACCGAGATACAGTACAATACCGGTTTCCTATAGAACTATGCAGTTCGGGTCAAAAATCTAACTTAGGTTACCAAACCGTTACCTTTCCTGCCCTGCCTTAACTCTTGCTTCTGGTAACCTTCCAAAACGCTAGTAGATATTTTCAATCGCTCATTGCAAAATAATATTTCCAAACAGCGATTGATATCGCGCGAAAATTTAAAAAGTTTTCAACCGTTGTAATTCAAAGAGAGAAAACCTTGGCGTTGAACAAACCCAAGACTGAAATCCAGTCTTGGGTTTGTTCAAGGTAGAGTAATATTTTCTTCTACGAAATACAAAATTTAACGACCTCGGTCTTTATTATGTCCTCGCTGTGTACAACACAAGTCAAGGAACAGATAAGATGCTTTCGGTTTCTGCTGTTGATACTGCAACATCTGATAACCACCGAGAGCATAATTTTCTCGCCTTTTTTGCGGTAGGTCTGCGAAGTATTTTGCGTTGCAGAAGTGTTAGCGGTGCACGAAACATATGACCGGTAGTTTATCTTAGACCGATACCGTAACTTAGGCCACTTTAAACTGCGCTTTTAAATTGTATTATAGCAATTTTACGTTTTTTTTCTCTTTGACCGCTTTGTCTTGGCAGACCAATGTTGAGTGCGACAAAGAATAATCAGCTACTTATTTTAGAAAAAAATTAAATTTGGTATCTAAAGTTTTCTTTTCCAAATATTTATAAGCTAAGAAAGTTCTGTGATTGTGTGTAGACTTCCTGTCATAGGAGGTTTAAACACCGGCAAATAAGAATATGCTTCATCTTTTGTATCATGTGGCCGCGTTTTTTCAGCCCACGAGTCTCTATAGGATAATGTGACCATCAAGATGCATTTGCCATTGTGAATTTGCCCTTCTAAAGAGTTTCAGTATAGATACAATACGAATGTTAAGAAACTGGCTTTGTCAAAGTGGCAGATATTGTGAGTTGTTTGTTTAGTAATAGAATCAGCAGGGACAGCAAGGATTATCTACGAAAATTCCAAAGTGGCCGAAGTAGCACTACCTTAGCCTGGTAACCAGGACCAGATCTTAGGACGCATAGTTTAGATAGGTAAAAAGAACGTAGCTATTGTGTTTGCGTTCACAAAAATAACCTAAAATGTTATGTTAGTGTGCCATAACTAATAAGGCAGACTTTCGCAGTTGGCCAAAATGCTCGTGCACGATGCGCAAATAATTAATCGGTCCTTTGTACAACTGGCATGTACGAAGCGTACATCCATTACATCGTATCGAATAGTAGATCACTGGCTCACCTAAATCCACTCTGAGATATGCCTGCTCTCATTTATTGTAATTCTCTGACAAACGCAGCATTGATACTAGGATGTCTGATGAGTAAGATACAATGGGCAGCTTATGCGCAGTGCAGATCGTTACTCAACTGCGTAGTTCCGATGTTCATGGCCACCTGGTCCTGTTTTGTTCGTCCTGAAGTTCTTCTGCTCATCTATTGGTCCGACGGCTGCGGTGGCTGCAGCGGCAGCTGCTGGATAAAAAAGGAACTCTACCCCTGCTCTGTCCTATGATACTTCACTCGTATACCTGGCCGATCAGATGCGTTTCGATGCCCCGCCAGACTGCACCGAGTACATTGGTAATAAGAAGGCCGTACACTTCATGGCCTTACACAGGCGGGAACTCCTACAACATAGACACTCAGTCCAACATACGTATATGGCCAGATAGGCGAAACTACCACGTTATCAAGCTGCCAGTGGCTATCCGGGGGCGTGGCTTCAAGCGTTCACTGGCGCATGCGCCCACCTTCAAGGGGCTCGCTCGCTCGCACGCTCGATGCTGTGCTGACGGTGAACCGGGCGGGTCCTTTTGTATGGCGCGGATCGCCGTACCGACTGCACGGTGCAGCCGAATAACGGTAACACCCGGCCCTGCGCGAGTGCGTCTACGGATATGATTATTTGGCGACTGACAGACAGACCTGGACGAACCAAACCGGCAGATTGGTTATGTGGCGACGGCCGTGGCCAACGGAGTCACCGCCATCTTCTTTCGAAAGTAAACTTAGCTTACATATCCAAGTGCTTGAAACTACTTGATAAGGTTGTAGCCATATTAGTTATGATGCATATATACAGAAATTGAGCAGACGCGGCTTGAAAGGCACAGCTAGTCGTCAATGATATCAGCCGTAGCTACGCGTATTTCTTAGGAAAATGGCCTAACGTAATGATGGAAGAAGTACAATCGTATGCTGCCTGACAAGAATGATAGAAACTGACGGCCCGAGCCACCCTTGTTTATTATTATTTGTCACATATAGACTCAGGACTAGTCAATATGGTTTTACCAGTCGATAGTGTCCCGAGTAACGGGTCTTAAACCAAGCTGGGCTTACAGATTTTCGCCCGCTTCTAGCCGTTGTTAATCTGTGTGCCATTAAAATCAAACAACGTAATGGCACTAGCAGTGCAACATTTACTCCATAGCTTCTAGGATTAACGGCAAGCAAGAGTTCATTAATACATGCTCATGGTGCAATGTTTTTTTTCAATTAAATAAGCAACTAGCACATTTACTTAACAGTAATATCATGTTTGTTACTTTTACATGGCACAGCCAGACACAACAAGTTTCGCTGGTATGAAATGGTTGAAGCTGGGTGGCTCCATCACTAAGTAGACATTATGATAATTGCGTTATACCGAACGGCGATCGACTATGCCAAACGTTTCGTTTCAGAATCGTTGCTAAATCATATACGTAGCCGTTCGTTAGCCAGAGAGAATACTGAAATTTACAAAAATAGAGATATTTTAAATATGGCTAGGCCTCCTAAACGTCCCTAGATGTTTTCACTGTAGTTCTCCATCTGTAGTTCCTCTGTGCCCCTCTCTGTTCTGTTTGTCCCTTGTCAGTTCCTCGTGCAACGGCACTTGTTTCATAGATTTGATAGAGAATACCGAAGCAGCCGTTGTTCTTCGATCTTAGATTTGTTTGCAGAAGCTCCCCGTACATTTGTTCAAAGAGCAACCGATAATCGTTGACATCTAAACAGATTGGACGTATCTCGTCAAAGTTCCAACGGGGATATTCTGCGGCTTTCTGATAGTCGAAATCTTCACTTTTGTATTCTTCTATTTCCAGTGACTCTGCTCAGAGTAACATAATGTTATTTAACTGCCCTTACCGGAACCAGTTCAGAATTTAAGGGAAAACACTATATAATCAATATGTGATTGTTTACTCGTGCGATGAGTATGTTCATGTGGTTCAAGTGGCTGTAAGAAGCGGAAGTTTACCGACATGACGTATTTGCAGGCTTTATATTTTCCCTTAAAACTAATCGTTTGCCGAAACTTACCGGTAATTAGGAGATCAGTAATCGCACATCAGTTAAATAACCTAATTGTTCAACTTCAGTGGGGCGATTTAAAAAGTGCTAATTTGACACTTCTGAAGAGTAGAAATTAACCAATAGGTTAAAACAGGCTTCTACCCAAATTGGCATCTCGATAATGAAATGTCCTTCAGCTGAAAACGATAGTCCACGAAAAACGGGACACGAAATATCTTTGTACAAAGGGTTTGATCACTATACCGTACCCCTCATTATAGAATATCATCTTCAATCAGACTACACTGCACGTAATGATATAATATAATCCAATAGATCAAGACGCACTTACTTGACACGAAAACGCTGGGCGCTCCGAATAGACGCTCTACTATCGATGGAAACGGTATAAGACCATTTGGTACAAAATATAAAATATGCTAATTTAATAACTCTGATGAAGAAGACCATGTACCGCTGTGAGACTCGCGATGCTTTCATTTGGCTCTAAGCTACGTTCCTATTCGTTGAAGTAAAGATGCCGTAACTGGCGCTTTCAGCGGATAAATTTCAATGAATTACGAAGTAGAGTGTTAACAGCTTCCCTGCTTTCAACAAAACGTTCCTATTACACAATCATACCCGATAGAAGTCTCCTTGAGCTAGCGTGCCTTTCCAGGAGTTAATTTTTGCAAAACATAGCTAAGTTCTTGATGATGTTTTTGAGATCATAATAAACTCTCGTGCCGCAGACTTCTGAAACGCTAGAATCAGTAACTCGTTACCCTACAGGCAGGAAGTTGTCAACAATAATAATGTATACTTCCATTGAGAATAGACGTTTTAACTTATAAAAAACATTCCAAGTTTAGAGTTATTCAGGTGTTCCGTACGTCTCTGAATTACCTGATAATTTGGACTAGGTCATGCGCTTGATGTCGAAAAATTCCTAATAACGTTGCGTCGACGAGTAGTTCCATCTCTGTGCAACGCTCGCGTCGGATTGGCGCGGATCTACCGCAGCTGCCATCGATATCGAGGACCAGTGCTATTGTGTAAGTTAGCCGACTATTTTCTACGGTTAAATTTTTAGACATAATTTCTATATAAGTTGAAACTGCGGCCGGATAACGATGTTGAACTACAGCTGATTTAGCTTCGTACTACAATTGTCACTGATTCAGTACAATGGAAAACAAAAAAAAAAACAAAAAAAAAAAACGAAAATTGGATAATGGAATTTATCTGAAGCAATTTGTTCCAATAGATGATCAATAACGGAACTAGTCACGATAGGGCGCAGCGGTAAATGGCAACCCTCCATAACCGCAATTTCAGTATTTAGCCATGTCCCTAGAGGACAAGCAATGATTATAGTTATCCCCCTTGACAGTCCTTCAAATTCGGAACAACTTACAAAGTTAAGAGCAGTCTAATAACGAGGCGAGACGGTGTCATACCGCCAAAAATAATACCATTTGGTTAACAATAATCAAATTAAAGAAAAAAGTAGAAATTTACTAACTGAATTCTATTTCGTTCCTTATTATATAAGATGTCAACTTTACTAGAAATTCTTTGGTTCCTATTGGCCCAAAATAATATGTCTGAGGAGAGAAGGACATCACACTTTGATTCAGTCTCGATGACCTATAGAATACAATCATGTTTGTACAACCACTGATAGACTATTTATTGAAGAGAACTTCAGGGTCAGAACATTTGCCATAATGGTTCTCTGTAACCAATCAGAGCCTAAGATTTCAGAATTACCCAACACCATGTACGAACGAATAGCATTTGCTTGTCAGACTAACTTAACATCATTAACCTGATCGGAAAAATTAACACTAGGCTACTTACTACAAACTGAGCAGGATTACTTCCGAATGTTTTACAAGCAACGGCCTCCTATTTTCGCTCAATACGGCCATTTACGGAACCTTACTCACTTTTCTAATAAACGGGATATTTTATTGCGTTGTACAGCCCACAAAATATTGGATGTAGAAGAAAACGTCTGTACCGGCCTAGAGCTGTTAAATTATTTACACTATCGAAGGGGCTTAGGGAAAAAATCTAATCGTTTACTGTACAATTTAGGGAAAACTGACTGACATAAAATCCTGATCTTTATAGCGCTGATATTTCAGTTAGGATGTAAACTATTAAGGCAACCTAGCTCGCGAAACGAGATCTCCTATTTAAGCTTCTCTGTCATCAAGATTCGCAGTGCATGCCAGCGCTCTTTCAACGTGATTTATATAGAATTCTCAACTTCTACATGTACGCTTATACGGTCGCGTAAATATTGAATCTAAAAATCTCTGAGTTGTACGTTGTTAGTGTGTTATTCCAAGCCAGCAGTGTTTCCTACATCAAGCTGCATTCATTCTCGTTACTGACACGTGCGATAATGCCTGACCCATTGGACGACGCTGGTCGTCGGCGCGGCCCAATTCAATGGATCTGACTTAAAATCTCCATCAATAAAGCATTATACTACGGGGCCGCATATTCGGGAATTCGCTTCGATCTTTCCTTTCGACATGTTTACACCTATGGCCATTCACCGCGGCGCCGGCCTTGCATATATAGCTACTCCGCGGGGCCATATTAGTTTAAAACGACTCGTGTTCGCTCAGGGAAGAACCTCATCGCCACGGTCCGCATGGCCGAACTCAGCGGAACATGTCCTGCGCGGCACTGCCTCGGGTCTACTCCCTATTCCTTAGAATCACTGTTGGATCTCACAGCAACCAGTATTGATACCCGTCGGAAACTCCTACACTGCTGTTTAATGAGTTCGACTTAATCTTGAGGTTTTTCTTAATAATTTTTTTAATATCTCGGACATTTACATGACCCGCACCCTATCCCCCGCTCTCCCGAAAATTTTTCCAATCCCATCTATGTACATCCGGCATCCGATGCATTAACAGAACTCCGGTTTGCCGAGGCAGGTGACAATCTGCACCGAGTTTGTGGCTTGGCCTGTAACGCCGCAGCCAGCAACCTCGAAGGGTTCAGAGAAGACTTGCTTTGCTGGAAGCGGCAGCAGCCCGCTGCTGAACTGGCTCCCCAACCCGACGCAGTACAGCTAGGGGCGGAATGTTATTGCGTTTTAATCCGCGCCCTCGTGCTCTCGGGAGCTCTGGCTGGAGCACACCGGCTCCAGTTCCTTCGAGAGTCATTTTTGGGTTGAACGAGCTCTGGAAGGGCGTCGAGGTAGTGGCCCGAAAGTCTCCAAGGGGCTTGACGAGCCAGGGTAGAGGGGGGAAGTTTCGGCCGAGAAGAGCTGCTAGTTAAAGTAAGGCAGACAGCAGGCAGGCAGGCAGGCAAGCAATGCGGCTGCGCTGAGGGCAGCAGCAACAGCAGCAGCAAGTCTGGGTAGTCCTGGGCGCCTAGCACTGCCTGACGATGGGTGGCAGCAGGCTGTGCTTGGCCTGGTGGTTAGACAGTTCCACATAACATCCCTCTAAATCTTGACCCGCATTTCGTTCGAGTTCCACTGCTCTCTCGTTCCGTCCTCGTTCTTCGCACTGACTCCAGCAATCTCAAACTTCTCTGGCTGTTGGCTGGATGGTTCGTGGTGGATAAGAGTTTTATCGGCTTATACCTCGTGTTTGGCATAGGTCGCGGACACGGTGGCGGTTCGACGATGTGTTCACTCAGCGAAACTGCTGTAGTGGTACCATAGTGGTAGCGCGACAGCAGTAACCCAAAGAAGTGACTACTATCGAATGGCATGGACGTGTTACGTGGTATGTTACGATGGTTAGGCGTATATATAGGTATATCCCTAATGCCAAATATTCAACTTAAGCAGCTCCGTGTCACTCGATCGTGATATGCTTTTTGAACTAGCTACGGTTGAAGTTCCATACATGACATTTCGGAGTCACTAGTTCCTTGTGTTGTTTGTAAAGGTAAGCTGACAAAACTAGCAGTAACGGAGACAGACTTAACGTTACCGGTTGATAAACGAACATATTCGGTTATAAATATTGGCCGTCGACGTAAAATACGTCTAAAAACATTCAACCAATTACTACCTGAGCAATGAATGCTACGGTTGTTAGCAAATGGCAGTAACTGTAGACTAGTGTTATTCTAAGAGGAGCACAATGGCTATCCTTTAGTTGAATAAATCAATATTAGTTTGTGTCTAATAAGATTACTACTTAAATTTTATGCCCTTTCAACACCTGAAATCACCGTTCGTTCTCCGATGGTTATTCAAAATGCCCGATCTTTCATAGGTTTTGAATGAAAATCTTTTCGGTTTCAACTGGTTTATATGCGTACTTATTAAAAATATGCTGCCTTAAAGCCCTGTGGTTCACGAGCTACTCTGTCTAAGCTAATTTACTATACGATATACAGTTTTCTAAGAGATATACTCGTTGCGGGTCTAGTACCCTTTAATAGTTGGTAATCGATGTTGTCTACAGGGAGGAAGTGTTTTCGTGGTGGATCCCGCTGTGCCTGCTAGAACAGCGCAAAGTTGCTGATGCATCCGCGTAATATTGGAACTCTGTTTGTTGTCCTACTGAGTGCATTGTTAATAGGATTGACCCTACCGAAGTCGTCCTATCTCTCGATTCGTAACTCTACCGGTAATTGCCAGTGCACATAAACATCGACTTCGTCCTTTTTGCTGTTTCTAGCCGCTTTACGTTGTAGGCTTCTGGCGACTGACCTATTTAGATGCTATCAGGATTAAGCGCCGCGCGGCGATTGTAGATAGAATTCAACCGCCATAGCAGGCAATTCGAGAAGTGAAGCTTTGCATTATCTCGATGGTTTTTTTATTTCCGTCATCATACTTATTCGAAGGACTTCAGCTCCAGCTTTCCTTACATAGTGCAGACTTATGGTGATGTAACGCCATGTTTCACTAGATTCGACTTTGTAAAAGTCGCTTTATTGAATTGAGGGCAGAGTGCAAAAATCATGTTTCGGGTTGTTTCGGGTTGAATTAGGATTTAACGGAAGTTAGGCTTTCAAGCTTCGATTGTATCTTCCGGCCTATAACTGTTAGTTCTCTGTGAACCATTCGAAGTTCTTCGGTGCAAGTACTTTCATCTTATTCTGGAAAAAACTATATTTTTTTTGCACTCAGAAGCTTTTGCACCGGAACAAAAAATGCGATTGCATCCAGTAGAATATTGGCCAAGCTAACCAAACTAGCTGTGTGACAAGTTACCAATTATATCAGATCAGACGAGAAAATTGACGTCGTCCCATGGCATGGGGGGGGGGGGGGGTGGACTGTGACTTCGTGACGCCCAGTAGCCTACCTTCTCTCTGACCACATTCTTCCTGTTATTACCACAACCGACCCATTACTATTTGACCGAAGAGCTGAGTTGGTCACGCCGTCTCGAAAGCGATGTGAGTATACTTGAGATCGAAAAAAACTGCAGAGCCTTGCGCTGAAGTTATCCTTCACACTCCGAAGCCTCCTGCAGGAAATATCCCAAGATGGTACTCCCAGGACGTAGCACAGCTCTCTGGAAAGAGCGGCAACCGCGGTAGCGAGGGCGATTACACACATGGTCCGCATCGCTGTTAATATTTACTAACTTTATTAAGCGGATACGTACGTGGCCCCGACAGTGTGTTTCCTGGCTGTCCCAAAGTCACAGGTCGACCAGTACACGAGCAATGAGAAGGGCATAGGAGTGGGCATTGGTCCTGCCCTGCTCGTGATCGCCCGCTGAAAATAAGCAGGTTTTCCACCTGAACGCGCGGCTTTTACAGATATTCAAATTAGTCGGGAGAAGCAGACGCCCGCTTAGTTTCGTGTGCTAAATTCGTGCTGGTCGATGTGTTGGTCTCTGACTGTGCATGTAAAACGTGTAGACAGTGTACCTTGCACATAGATATTCGAGCTTTCTTCGCTCCGTCTTAAACGCTTCCAAACGGCACTTCGGCGGTGTCAGCTAGAAACTGTACAATGGGTACAAGTTGACGGGAGTCATTGTAAATGCAGATGTTATGAAGGCACAAGTTTTTACTTGGTAACGTTCAAGTTGAACGTATTTTATAATATTATGTATGGAAAACGGCCTGTAGTGATCGGAGCTGCGTGTCGATCTTGTATACATATAGCTCCTTGGAAGCTCATCTCTAACAACTTTGCCAGCTTCGTAATTTGTACTCATAATTGCAATACACGAACACGAGACAGTGACCTGCTAGCAAGGATTATATCAGCTATGATCAAAAAGCTTATATTATAGCGGTACATAACACTCATGTTTTTTGCGCTACAGAGTGAAAAGGAAGTTTCCTCGATAGGTTTTAGCGGTGCTCAAACCTTTTGCTGATAAGGCTCGTGAAAACAAAACTCAGCTTGGATCTCGGCAGCGTAAAATGAGATTAACGTCCGCCAAAGGAAAATCATTGTCGAAGTTAGATCGGTATATACATATATAGATTCAAACAAGATCTGAATTTTAACGGAACTTCCAGTACAAAAGATGATAGGGGATCAGTTAGAGTAAGTCTTCAATTTCTATAAAGTATCCAAGCCTTAGAACATATTATAGCTTTCAGACATGCATTTCTGCAAGAGCAAACATCACAAAACAGAAAATAAGTGTATAATGGCTTTGTCGTTAAAAGAGTACTGTCGGGTGACCATTTTTAATCAATAAAGCAGGTTTCTGCTATTAAAATAGCTACTTCCTCTTGTTTGCGGTCTTCCCCCGTTCGTTTCACTACCTTTTCTGTTAGTGTTGCGTCGCCACCGGATCGTTCGTCGGCCGAAAGACGCACGATCGAGAGGTTCCTTTTTTCCTTCACTTTTCTTCGTTTGTTCGTTAAGGAACGTCGCTTGTTCACCTATTTCTTCGACTTCAACTGTGGCCGGTAATCTTGCCGTTTCTGTCCGCAATCTCTCGAATATTTCACGTTTCGCATTCTCCTGCTCCTACTGCTTCGTCACACAGCCTCTGGAGAAGAGAGCCCGACCAGAGAATCTGGCTAGTTTTGACAGCAAGTCGCCCTTCTAACTACTAGACTAGTAGTCAGCTAACAAGGCAAAAGGTGACTGAGCCTAAGCCAAAGCAGAGCAGGCCAGGCAGCGCTGGAATGACGAGCGGACCAACACGCCAGCATTACCGTATCCGACTGACAGGCCGTTGCCGTGCGCTCGGCTATTCTCTCTCCTGAGAGGCATGAGTCGGCGCAAGTAGAAGGGTAGTTTGTACATCCGTGGGGCTCTGCGAAAGCGTTTGCTAAAGGGGGTAAATTGGGACAAACGGGAGAAGGTGACGGGGAAATGTGGGGCTTCGGGGGGCTAATCGGAAAAAAGTGGCTAACAACCACTATAGCGTCATAGTACGGTACAGCACAAACGATGCAACCAGCAAGTCACAGTGCTGTAACGATACCACCTCTGCTGGTAGAAGCTTTTGCTACTACTGACGCTGTTGCTACCAGTGGGAAGAAGTAAGTGCGTCTAGAGAGCTGCGTCGCTGCTGCCGCCGCGCTGCTAACACTGATGAAAGCGTTCAATTACAAAATAACACCAGGGCGGCGTGTCTCCCATGGGGCGGTGGCGCGGGGCAAAGGGACTGGAAGGGCTGGGGCTTATCTTGCGGAACACGCCTCCTCTTAAGCGTAGGGGTAACTAGGAAGGCGAGGAAAGTGCGAATGAGACGAGACTCACAAGCGAGAGATATGGGCAACGCAGCGCTAGGGCCAGAAGCCAGTGGAGGCAATAAACGGAGGCGAAGCTCCCATGGCGATCACGATGACGCCAAGGGCGGCCGCAGCGGCGTCAGCAGCAGCGACGGCAAGTATAGTCTTTTCTTTAAAAGCTGCACTGCCAAAGCAGAAGTAAGGAAAAGTAGAGGCACTGAGAAAGAAAAACTGCACTCTCACTTTTCATCTCAAAAAAAGTGAGAGTGCAGAGAAGAGAGACAAACTGAGAGAGACTGCTGAAAGAACTGTGCCGACAGCAGACTCGAGGGTTACAGAGGTGAGGGCAGATAGGGTCGCCTTTAAGAACAACGCACTGATATGCCAGCCAACCAGTCCGATACGCTGTTTGTACCCAATGCATACGCATGTGATGGACAGTACAACCCGACTATGCACAAAGAGTAGAAACACAACACCGTATTACGACCAATCGAAAAAGATATCAGTGGCCTACCAGTATCCTTTGTAAATTGAACGCCTTTTCATTATAGTAGATTTTACGTCGGAGTCCTCACACTCGTTCTCTCTCTATATAGCTCAAAGCAAAAGTGCTGCTTTTACAATTCGAGGTTGCTTTGCTTGACTTAGCTAAAAATGCAATATACTTCGGTCAGAGCCTATCACTCAGCCCAGATGTGCCGCCTATTCATATCGTTGCCCCGGTCTTTCTCTCTCTTCTACATCTCTTAGATAGCTGGTACACGCTCGACGTTACCATAAACGCTGCAAACACTGTATACGTTCCCTGCTATACGTCCACCACCTATAAAATACCACGTTATCTGCACGTGTATGTCCGCATTTCAATCGACTAATTTTAACTACCGATTCTGGCGAATCGGCTACATTAGTGCTCCGCTGTATGCACGTCGTTATTTTCGTTAAGGCCCGTTTAAGCTGCACGATTCGACTGCTGCCTCTTTTGAGCCGCGTGTTCGCTGACTTAGTACTTAGTCCAGGGGTAACATCCCGGGTGCACGGGACACTTCGTGAGGGCTACATTGGACGAATCGATCAATTTTCTCATATCCAATAATCAAGTTCAGAGATCCCTGCGAATCGCATGTAACGATGGTAGACCGGCCTGTTGACTGATAAACTGCGTTTATCAGTTTATCTGCGTTTAAACAAATTTAACTAGATGACAAGTAGTGTTGCAGCTGTCGAGGTACGACAATGTTTCATTTCAACCATCGCGTTCCCACTGCTGCTTAGTTTCACACAATCCCGGCTGGAAGCAATTTCATCGATAACAGGCCCTTAGATCGGCAAGGCGGGTCCGAAAAGCCGCAATTCTCAGCTGGTTGTTTTGACTTTTCAGCAGACTCAATCTAAATCAGTTACTGTTTTCATCTCTGTAGTCGGAGCCAATATCTCATCAGATAAAGACTTTCAGCAGGATGCCATACTACACTCATTAGACACAGAATTGAAAGGAGTCATACTCAGTCGAACTTATGGACCAAATCATTTACTCATCTTTGTCCGTGAGCATCCAGCATCCACTTATAACAATTTGATATACTAAACGTTAGATATATATGACCGCTCTTTGAGCCTGGCTAGAGCTAATGTCTTGTGACGATTTCCGAATCTGAGGCTAACAGGGTTATTCAGAACCACATTATATAGCAAGTTACCGCGGTAAGTTACTGAGCCCAACTGTTCAGCGATTGAACTTGTGGCAAGCGAGAGGTATGACACAGATTGTTGCCTATATCTAGTACAATACAATATTCATAAACTGATGAAATTTCTGTACTCTGCATAAACAACAGTGAAAACCAAACACTGCGTAATGGGTCGGTTTTGTCCTTTCTGGGTCGCGTTTGTCACGGCCTCCGTTTGATCGACTTTGGAATCAACTTCCAAATTTTCTACCCTATTTTATCAGACTTTTTTAAAGCTCTAGAGTTGCTAATAAATTGAAACGAGCGCAAATTTGCTGGCTGCACAATTACGTTCAGGAACCCAAAAGTTTCCTAACAAATCGGGCAACATATGAGTGTAATCTTGTCATATTGTTAGTTGTTGCATCAGCAACAATTTGTATTCAGTTTTGAAGCACAAGAGTGCTTTAGATGTACACATGACTAAGTAAAGCGAAGTGTGCTTTTCGATAAGTTACTTTAGCGCTTCAAGTTTGCACCGAAATGTCCGGTTCCGTCGCCTTGAGGAAAAACACTGATTCATTTATTGTATTGCAAGTCATTGAAGAGTAATATTGAGTTTCTGTGCTCTCCTGCCATAGAACGTGATACATTTTACTTTGCACAGCCAACTACGGATGTCAGCGGCCACTGCATTTGTAGAGTGGGAGACAATTTTCCCGGTTAATCTAAATAACAGTGGTTTTCATCGCTGAGATACTGTGAAAGTCTTAAGCATGGTATAGCCACCTTGCTTACATCTGCAATGGACATCACTAATAAACAGGATTGTAGAAAGCACTCCTCCCTAAGGAGTTTCCTTAAAGCTTTATGTCCCAATTCACTTTGCCTTCTACTTCACTTTATATTTGAGGCGCCACGAAGGTACGAGATTGAAATTTGTAGAACGTTCGATTTTTAGAGAGCCCACGATCCGCCAGAACTGGTTTTATATTAGAATGGTTAATATAATTATATGGCCCTCGGATATCAAAGAACCGCAAAGCTGTATCTATTTTTGGTTTCAGTGTTACTTAGTAACGTCGGAAATAAGAAGCATTCATTCACTTCCATGTATGCAGAGCCAGGGTGACGGACAGTGAAGAGCGTTCAGCAGTCACCGTATACTCCAATGAAAATATAACTTAGAATACCGAATCGACCTTAAGGTTACCTTTATTTATGGAGAATGTTAGAGGACTAACGCGCTTTCTGTTTGCAGTGCGCTAATAGAGACTTCTTGAAATTATCCAGCGCCGTAAAGTTGTCATACAGATCAATGAGCTGGAAACTTCGAATCCTCTGAGCAAAGGTTTTATACAGCCAAGGTCCGATGCACAAGTTAAGATCTGCTCACATTGTCTTGAAAGCTTTTACATGTTCCAGTAATAAATGAAGCTAGACCCACTTAGTAAAATCGCTTCATCGTATTGTTTCTCATTATTTTTATCCGTTTCGCGGGATTAGAATTGATAGCATTTCGCTTATTGTTTGCTCCTGGCCGTCTTAAAGCACCTTACTGAAATACTGAAAAAAAATACTCGTATGAATGATCGACCTTGATTATAAGTTATCCACCACGTCAGGCTACGGCGTTTCTGTGATTTTTACGACCTCAACGCACTGCTTCAAGGTAGCTTGACCGTGCCTCTTTTGCTGAGCTTTTGACCGAATAGGTAGATTCAGGCGATGTCGGCTGCCAGACGATGAACCCAGTCAGGCAGTTGGCGTTCGCAGGAGCACATGTAGCGATTCGGTGATGACCTTCAACTCTGAAGCGTTTCGAGAGCTTGCCACCCTTGCTTTTATAATTGGCAGTCTTTTGATACTATCTAGGCCAATGACATATTCTGTTGGCGTCCATTTTAAAGTGGCTGGAAACAATAGCGAGCTTTATACTTCGCCTTGAACAAAAATGCCCAGTTGGATGTGTGACTGTAGTTAAGGTCTGTATATGATTCGCAAATCTAGATTCCAACACATCTCCTATCTGTTCCAAGTGCATCTTTCGTCCTCCACTAAACCCACATCTAATTCGGGTCTATTAATATCAGATGTCTGCGGTTCAGCGCATCAGCACCGTGGCCATGTTGCTGGTGGCCTGACGTGGCTTATTTGCCTCTTATATGGCCTGTGTGTGTTTAAAGCTATCATCGTATTTATTCCTCCATTTGTTTTTCTGTCTTAGCATCCGTCTGGTGGCCACACCGTGTGTATTATTATTTTCACTGTTAGCATCATGTACACAACGTATATGTGCAATGGTTTACGGGTTAGGCTGTGTGATAATAGTTCTATGTTACTAAGGTATCCTCTCCTTATCCTTCCAGTTTCACCTGTGCGGAGTTGAATCTTAAGGCAAACTCTTCCGTTAATTGTCCTGCTCATCTTTTAACTTCAAGAACCGCTCGTGCGCCTGAATCACCTGATAGTGGACTGATGGCAGCAACATTTGAGCTTTAGCAGTCTGGAAAAACCAAAGTCTATCCTTATTCTAGGAAGACATCTGCGATCTCCTTCACCGCTTACAGACCACAAAAAATCTTTGCATGTCTGTGCTTCGGAAGCATCTTCTAGAGCAGGACTAAACTAAGCATGAATTAACTTACAGGTCACTGGCAAAAACGCTACTTTATCCAACTTTTTTGGTGTCTCAGATATCTGGGTATCTCTGTCCTGGCTCTGTGTGCTATCGATCTGCATGCTTGTTCCGCTGTGGTTGTCGTAATTTACAATAATAGCATCTTTTGTTTTGAAATAAAATTAAGTTTCTCCCGAATCGATTTTATGCGGGTGCGTAAAAACAATAGGTGTTAATAATTAGAGACAGACTGGGTTAAAGGCTAACGATCACAATAGAAACTGAGAAAAAAACAAAGCTAATTACTGATAGAGTCATGGCTGCTGGCGACCACGGCCAGCGGTAAAAACCTACAGCGTATGTACGTTAACTACAGTAGACGGAACAGTAAGAACACGGATACGATGTCTCCTTCGTAGGGGGTACAGTGAACAACTTTAAACGAGCTCTGAGGAGCAGAAGCTTCGTGAGTGACCTGTCATGTGCAGAATTTATAAATTTGCCATAGATCAGTATTCAATAATGTGTAAACATCTAGTAGTTAGAGGTAACAAACCTGTTACCGGTGCCGCTCTGGTTCTGATTGGGGTAACAACGCGAATTTGACGTAAGACCCCAGCGGTCGTCTGCTACGGTAACGGACCGGGCGACAGGTTAGGAAATTCAATTTGCGTGTGGCCTGCTTTAAGATAATTATCGATTTGGCAGGACCGATAATCCCAGTAGCCTGACAGATTTTTATTTTTATTAAGCAATTACACCTTGTATGACTGAAAAAAGCAGTATAATTCGCTATAATACGACGAACCCCTTACACGATCTTGTGAAGTGAGTCAATATCGAATATCGAACAAAGAAGAAGCTGAACGTCCAAATAAGCAAACGTCAGCCTTATTCCGATTGTGCTTTAGAGCAACAAACGTACCGCACCCATGTCTCTCGATATCTTTAGGCGCTAGTTACACAGATACATACAACAAGATGTCCGTCTACCTTATGTTCAGTCGTTCATTTCTATAACAATTCACAGTGTGGTATTTAGTCTCGTTCGTGATCTCCTAGCTTATCCGAAGCCTTCAGCTGGAGCGGGGCTCCCCGGGGTACACTTCGAAACCGCACAACGGACCGCGGAACTTCCCAGGATCATCAACAGAAATAGCTCAGCAGCTAGAGGCCGTGCTGTTTTAAAATCTGATTCTTTCTAAATAACCGATTAAGTCTCTGGTCGGGCAAAACATTATAAACGCATCACACAAGACACCGAGAAGCTGGGAAATTTCTATGGCGGATTCTTCAATTTATGTAAAGCTAACAGGAAGCCGATCTAATGCAAATTAATCTCTCACAAGGTCTAGTAGAGGCTTCACATTTTGCGCATATAGATTTTTATAGCTAAAGCTATGGTAGACCGTATGGGAACGTACCTGAAGTAATTAATTTAATTAGTGAGCTGTGTGATCTTAATATATTACGTGATAATAGCCAAATCGAGAGAAGTATAAACACACCTCAGACGAAGATTCAATGACCGTTCCAAAGTTCTTTTACTTGATCTAAGTAGATAACAATATAGAGTTATTTCATTAACCAGCTGCAATTCATTTTTACGGAGTTTTGACATTAAACTAAGTGTATTGAGTTATGACAGAGAAAAAGGTTGGCATTACTGCTACGTAACGACGTGTTTCTAATGCTTTGCGTCTCATGAGATGAGCGAAAATAGGACGTGACAAGACAAAACCATGTCACCTTTCAAAGAATATACATATTAGCTGACATCAACGCGTATGATAAGTAAAAAGTACAATTAAGTTTGCCGACGTAATCATCCACTACGCGAGCAAATAGGTAAGCACCCACATAAGCTTGCGTCATTTAAGCGTGCTCTTCGACTGTGTCTCTGTGTTTAGCGATATGTACATTCCCTGCTATGAAGCACCGCGCGTGCTCACATGGCCAAGCACACGACTCATCGGAACAGAGTTAGTGTCTACATAGCGACAGTGTTGCTGCGGCGCTTTCCCTCGGCCCGCCTATCTTTCTCGCCTCCGCAATTCTTAACCGCTCAGAAGCTGCCAGTGTTCCCCGCGCTCCTTCCGCCCAGTCTTAGTCAAGTTCGAAGGGATCCGACGTCGCTCGGGCCATGCTGGCGATAGATAGCGAGCCAGCAGCGGTTAGCGTCGGTCTGTTCGGTCGCAAGTTCTCCTTTCTTGTCTCGCTGATTTTCGCTGTCACTCTCTCCTTGTGACTCCTTGTCGGTAGCAACGAACGTGCGCCGTTTGGCCAGGCGAGCGGAACGCCGGAGCACTGCGCAGAAGTTAGGACACTTGATCGCTGCTGCTCCAATCGGCTCAGCTCGTGCGTAGGCGCTGGCAAGTCAAGGCGATCTGGTGACGACGGGCGGATTGGAGCTGCTGCTGTGACGCGGCTCGTATTGTCTCCTCCCGAGTTATTTTTGAGTGTCTGCGGGCGACAGCCACGCCGTTGGCAGTAGCAGCTGGCGACGACGATGACTACTACTCTGCTAGTATTCCGCCATGCCTGCCACCCTGGATGTTATTGGGTGCTTGAGTTTCCCACACAACTACATGATCGGGGGTCTTGCAGCCGGTTGCAAACTGGGAACCACCAATCACTACGAGCGGTGTAGCCAAGCAAGTAAGGCACACAAAATTCTGCGGCACAGGCTCACCGCGACCACTGCTGCCGTCATTACCAATCCACAAAGAGTGTATACGAGTGAGAATGAGGGCTGTGGAACATGTTATAGCTGTAGGCAGCCGAGCGCTCTATGCAAAAGCGGCCGGAAAAATAGAATCAAGATTAAAAAAATCAAGTGCAGTATTGCTAGCAGTACGGGTTCGTTGTCTCCGCTACTACCACTACGACAACTAGTTCTACTTTTAGCCAAGTATAAACAGATACTGACGAAGAGGTATATAGCCAACGACGCATAATCATCCATATGCACAGACGATGCGGAGAGCTTGATGGCGAACGGTCCAGCTCAAAAAAACTGCCGAATCTCCATGCACGCCACGGGTAGGGTAGAGAACAATTGGTTACCGAACGAGTCCAGGCAAGCACATGTTCAATTCTTGCGACGGTACCGCGCGAACTAAAATCAGGCGACGCAAATCCATTGCATAATCGTTGTCCGACGACCAGCCATGATTCAGTTGCGATCTGCGGCTGGTCGCCAGCCTGGCGAAGGATGACAACGATTACGGCAACAGCGCTGCTTTTACACATCTATCAATGTTCCTTAAAGGAGTGGTGACGTATTGAAGAATAAGAGGAATTGATTGCGAAAAGGATACAATCGAACGTGCAGCTAAAGGCTGAGCGCACGGACGTCCACTTACGAAAATACATTTAGCGACAACAAGGATCAGCCAATTTGCCAACGTTTTCATTACGACAAATGATAATAGCGAAAAAATGATCTATGAAAAGACAGGAATCGACTTAAGGAGGCCGATCCAGAAGCAGCTGAAGCGAAGTGGAAAAGAACATGCTGGGCTGAGGAAAAGAGGAGGTATCAGAAGGAAAAGTGGAAAAAAGCTTTTTGAAAGAATGGTTGATCTATATGTGCAATTGGAAATGGACTGGATGAAAATGTCTAATAACAAATTAAATCGAAAAGCATTACTTGAATCTTGCGGATGAGGTAAAGGGTCCGTATCGAGATTAAAATCAGCAGGGGTGCTAGAGGGCAACATACAGGTGGACATTTTCCTACCGCTGAACAGGGCGTAATGCACCGTGAAGTGGCCAAACGGTATGATTCTCTTTGTCACACAAGAGACGACCAAATCAATAGTTGAAGTACAGAGAACGTTTGAAATTCTAGTACTGCTCGTCGATCAGTACTCAGAAGCACACGTTCTGCTTAGGTATTCACACGCCACACGTAGTGCCGCTTAGGAGCATAATGATACCCTCTATAGGAAAAGTTAAGAGTCTGTAACTGACTTGCCGAAGTAGCGATCAACGGGCGCTCTCTGTAGGGGTGGCAAAACTTGCGAGATAATCACTGCTAGCCAATTTGCGTAAAGCCGCTACACCAGGACAAAATAAATTAGGGCGATGGGCGGTCGGGAAGGGGTATCATCGAATGTTGACCCAACCCTTTTTCCTGCTTACCTTTCCACTCTTTGTTCACTATATCCAAACCCAATATTGTCTAGTGAACCGCAGCGTCGATGCATTGTTGCGCTAAAGTGGACTTTCTGCTGTCAAGCGTAAGTGTGCCATCGTTCATCATAATACTCTACCTGTCCATTTAACTGGCTTGATAGATCCGCAGCCGCGAAAACATATGAATGTGTATATCTCACATTAAATATTTGTGTGTATACATATTTGTGTATCCGTGTTTATAGCCCCATTGGCCGTGTGTACTTGAGTACTTACCGCGTGCTTGTACACGATTATAATGAGATACGATGGTGAGTATTTAAGTGATATGTTGACGGGAGGCGCAAAGTTAGGTATCCGGCGGAAAGTTTGTTGGGGTGACACGATTCGGGCTAATAAGCTGTGGCTGTGGTTCTGTGTGTGTGCGTGTACTAGCCACCAATTGTGTCGGTTGTGCGCAAGCAAGGGAACGAACGAACGTACGCGTGCATGCGTACAGATCTATCGCCCTACCTGCCTGCGGTCTCTATGATTGTATGGCGCATGTAGCACATAATATGAGTGTCGCCAAATCGAGTCCAGACAAGTATCTGTGAATTAGTGTTTTCTCTCTAGCTTTCTTTGAGTCACAAACATTGCAAGCAGAAGTGTGCGAGTGGTTGTGGGATCCGGAGTGGTTCTAGCGAGCCGGCGTCGAGCGTCGCACAGAGGTGAAAGGGCCGATTAGGCAGCGACAGAATATTGGTGGCGGAAGCGTAGGTTTGGGAAAGAGGAGCCTAGGAGAAGAGGATCGGCAAGGCACAAGCAGGCCAGAGTACGAAGCAAATTGCGCGCAAAAGGGGGAAGGGAATAAGGCTAGTTTTAGCCTTGTTCTGTTCTCCCCTAGGGGCAGAGAACGGGACTATGGTAGAAACGGTGCACGGCAAACAGCTGGGCAGACAAGGTGCTTGGTACTGGGTTCGCGAATGCGTCTAGCCACAATAACGACAGGGACAGCAGGAACAAGCAATTGTGTTCTGAGCCATATGATGCCATGGTGGCGCGCGGTGACGGGAACAACATGTCGTCGAAGAGATTTCAGGCAGCTCGGGAGAAGCTGAGAAGTTGGAAGGGATGTTAACGAGACTAAGAGCGAATGGAGCCTGAGACAGGAGCGGCGGCAATCAGGCGCGCAGAAATCTCCTGGTCGTCGGTGGTTTTGGCAAAATGTGAACCGCGTCAAATTGAATTCAGCTCGATGGGGAGAACGAGCCATCCAGTGAGTTTCCGTTAAAGATTAATTTGCGAAATCTGAGACTAAAGAGACGAAGGATAAGGAAGGCGCAAGCAAAATGCTTGAACTGAATGAAGGTTATTGTCCTTTACAGCAGACTTTCAAAAACGGACCCAGGCAAAATACTCTGGGATATTAATGTATTATATGTTTAAACTGATTTATCTGAAATTCGCAAAGATTTACGCAGGAACTATAAATAGTCGTTCGCAATTCGAACTAGGCAGCCCGCATGATAAATTAAGCATGATAAAAAAAGTAACTACGCCCCGCTTACGGATAGCAAATCCGTTAAATCGACTAGCCTTAACGCTTCTCTCATTTGCGCACGTTATGTATTAAAATTAATTTTAGTTTCATACAAAGTGCGAAATTTATGCAAATTCAATACGTTTCATGATTCCCTATGCAATAGTGCAACGTTTGCAGAACAGGATATCCCTTTTCATTTAAACTTAACTAAATGAACTGTAGAACACAATGTGTACGTAAAACTGCCACTGTCCACTGAAGCACAGGACGAGAACGCATCGAACAGCTACTGCTCTATGAATATATCGGACTGCAATGCCAGCAGTTGCTATGGAAAAACTGTAATCTTCTGATGAAGTTGTGTGCTTGACGTTTAGATGTGTAAACTTTTATTCTGACAGCTTATGTTCTATTGTATGTAGTTCTTACGAGGTCAACACGACCAGTTCTTTGATATATCTGCTACAGAGCATTGGTTTTGGTCACTCAATCGATCAGAAACCCTGTAAGTGCTACGTGCCGTTTCGGATTCGACGTATCAACTATTCTTCTAACCATCCGAGGCATGTTAAATGCCCAAATTGTCATTCTGTTAGACCTTGGGGACATCTTGCACGCCAGTCCTATCCCGGTGCTCATGTTAGCTTTAAAACTCGACAAATTTGTTGGAGACCTAACTCTCCAAGGTGGGTTTAGACAAGAGATTGACTTACTCATACGGTATGCCAGGTTATTGTTAAACAGCCAGTAGAAACCTGATGTTAATTTGTGCGTGTCCAAAGTAGCTCACAGGCATATACCTCTGAATATAAATCGGCGATTCTATTGCTGATATATTTTTTCTGTCGGTGTCTGTTAGGAACGATAAAAAATAAGCAAAATGATGAATTGATTTTGGAAGCCGCAAAAAACCTGATTTTGCTTTTTACAAGGTGCCCTGAATTTGTTTGTTTCGATAATCGCCATGGACGATGTGGCCTAATGAGATCTACGTTTTAAATGAAAATAACTGTTTACAGAACAGGATGTTGTTTTACTTGCTACGTTTGAATTTTACGATTTGTTTGTATCTTCGAGAGCCCTATAGAAACAAAGTACCTAGCAAACACATTTACTCATACTAGCCGGTGACTTCGACCGCGATCTTTCGACTCTCGTATAATCGCTTTAAAGCTGATCGTGCTTTAGATCCAGCGTTCCAGACGAAGGTGCTGCAGCCGCGGTTATCTTATTTTGAGCTAACTGTTTTAGATGGACTCGTCCGTTGACCAAACCGCGCAGGCCATGCCTCCAACGCGACAGATACGCAATCATATGCGGGTGTTGTGTCCTTAAACGTTTTCTCCGCCTCTTTCGGCGAACAGATTGGGCGAAATGAAGACTGGAACAAAATCAGAGAAAAAGACTCAGCGCTAGAAGGGGGCCGACGGAGGCGGCCACTATACAAATCGTCGGTAGGCAACAAGTCTATCTACTACTACTGCTGCGAGGACATTTATTTTCTGTAGACCTGAGCTCTCTAAAGGTACACTTCTCGATTTGCACTATACATCCATAAATATACGTATGTAGTAATTAACATGAAAATATTCCCTCAACATCTTCTTTTAGCTTGCACGCAATAAGCTCACTGTGACCACTCTCCTCAGCTACTACAGCTATCGCGTGTCGCAACTGTACCTCACTTGTGCCGCTAGTCGGAAAAGTTTTGCGGGCATTGGACAATCTGCTTAGCACTGACTGTTTCTAGCGCCGACCGTTCGTTGCGGGTTCCCTAGGAGGTGGCCTTTTGGAAGTCTGCTCGTGCGAAACCTGGACCAGAACCCATTCGAAACGATAGAGAAAACGCAAGTCAGCCAGGCCCAGGTCAGCTTAGCTCGGTTTCTCTCGATAAAGGAACAGGACCAAATCGAGGGGTATAGGGTGACACTGCCGCATCCAGTGAGTCAAAACGAGTCTACGAAGGAGCCTTGACAACGGCAGCACAGACTGAATGTCTGTGTAAACTCAGGCCACTGTGCGATGCAGGACTGACTAGCTAGTCGGCAGGGTGAATTAGTAATTATACGTGTTGTTACAATTTATGCGCCGTCTAGGCTGTGAACACGCCGAAGTGGCCAGTACGAAGTGAGTGTGAAAGCAGAAAACCAGCGGGGTGAGTGCTTTCTTTAGGGAAGTGCCTATCCGAAGCGATTAGCACGGAAAAAACACGGAGTGCGAACCTACGCCCAGCAGAAGCAGATTTTAATATGCCCTTCTATATGTTTTCAAGATGTCGATCTGTCTGCGATTCCACCGGACGTATGGCAGCAGCAACGACATATGGGGCAAGTAAGGGATATATTTGTAAATTATTACATATTCTCTAATTAAGCATCCCATCGTAGTGTAGCGTAAACGCTGTTTAGTGCGGTTACGTTCGTGACGTCATACTGTGACGCACTTCTAAGAAGAACTTAGAACGTCGTTAAATCGCTTTCTGAACTACATCTACCGCAATTGATCACGATTTATGCATTTTCTTCTGTGCTATCGCGATCATCATGGACAACCTATTTTATGGTATGTTATCATTATGAAAGAATTATGTATCACGTCGACACTAATCAACTTAAATAGGGCCGGAAGTGTAATCATTGTATCTGAAGTACGTGCTTCCGTATCCTTTTAAGCGTGGGTGTAACAGGTAGAAATATACATAGAGTGTGATCAGCCACGTACATTCAACTGAGACATGCCAGTACGTAGCTGTATGTAGCAGGTAATTCTATTAAAAACCACCCTTGAAGGAGTGGTCCAAGAATTAGCAAAGTGATAGAAGAAAGCTAGGGCGCACGAAGTAAGGCGAAGCGATGCAGCCAGATCCCGAGGGGCGTTTCCCAACTCTAGGAGTGCTGAAAACCTTCTGTGCCACTTTGGCCATCTGATCGGCTAACCAGCTATTTCCAAGCGTTCTCGTCAATTTGACTTGGTAAAGCGTTTAAGTTTCTAATTTAATCATCGTTTCAACTGGAATAGTAGGCCAGCCAGAGCATCTCGAGCTCTGTACTTAACAATTTCGATTGTGGAACTAACTAGCGCAAGTTCCACAATACTTAACTTTTTTAACTGAAACCCACCAAACATGTAATTGTATGCTAAGGCTCAGGTGAATACGGCTCGTTGTCTATAACGTGTGCTGATAATAAAATCGCGCTCTTCGTCTGGCTTCTTTCGTCGATACTTCGATATCGCCGATCATCGCACAAACACTCGAAAAGAGTCTCGAGCAATGGTCATAGATTTCAACAGAACTATTATTTACTACATATTTATGTGAGTATTCCTATGGAAGGAAGATTTAAGGAAAAAATTAAAAATTAGTAGGAAAGATGTGCCGAAGTATTCATATGGCATACTCATATGACGATTTGTACCGTAGTAAATAGCGCGTTCTCTAAAGGGCTGCAACCCGCACAGCGTCCCTATGTACATCGGACATCTATTAAAACCGCGTTTATCCAGCTTTTTTGACCAGCTAATTGTTTCCGGTGGCTAGGTAGATGAGTCCGAGAAAGATAGAGACGGCACAACGCAGAGAGATGTCACTACATTCTTTCGATAAACTCTGGCAGAGTTCAATCACTGCGCTCTAACCAGAGTAGTTTAAAATGAGCGCCTTTTCCAGGATCTGGAAGAAAAAGAAGTTGTTAAGAGCCTATACGCTAAGTGTGATACCTACCTGAAATAAACAATAGACATTTAGAAGACGCACTTGAAGGCCTTGCAACTACACTCACTCTATAGACAGGCGAAGCCAATACGACCCCGTCCTATGTCACGAAAAAAACACGAAACCGATTTTCAACTGCTAATGAACACTCAGTGTTCCTTCTCAGCACGGAAAAAAACACGGAGGAAACCTTCTCAGCACAATACTTTATGGATTAGCATATAAAAAAATCTGATAACTTTTAATTTGGCTTGCATTGCTTGAAATATATGTTCAACATTTATGCCATCTAATGCCAGGAGACGAAGCTTCATTAGCTATAATAAGTTTCATGTTAATCATCAAGATATCCCAACTTGGACGACAATAATTCCGCTGTATGGATAAGAAACTGCGTACTTTTTACATAGACGTATCATATCATTGCTTATTGATTGAGCCTGTCATCGCCCTAGCCAGTTTTACGTAGTTGGAATACCTTTTGAAGGCTTCGTGTCAGGTACAGTGAGAAAGTTTATTCAAGTTCCATATTCCCAGCACTAAACTGGCGGCCCAGATACGAATAGCTTCCGCTTTCCTTCTCGCCCTCGTTCATTTTCTCTCTGATCTTGGGTAGCTCTGAGCCACCGGAGCACGCACGACTTCACGCGAGCTCACGCCATCGTATTACTACTGCCGGACTGAGCATGGCTGGAGGATCGGCTTGCGATAGCCCACGGCAGATTCTTCGCATTCCCTGTAGACGGGAGCAGCAGGTGCCGCGATCAAGCCTTTCGCTGGCTGGCTGGCTGATTGTCGGGCGGGCGACAAGAGTATCGTGTCTGTCTGCTCCGCAGACAGACACGATTCTTGGCGCTACAGCAGTTCGAAGGCATCGGGAAACGAAGGGACGAAGTAGTGTAGGGAGAATGTAGGTTCACCGTACTAGCTACATAGCAGCAGCTAGACTCAGAAGCGCCCCGCTCGAAGCTCTCCCGACTATACGTACCTGCACTTGACGCAACGGACTACCCTCGTAGAAGGCCGACTCCCCTCTTTGAGCTGCAGCCGCACTCTACACGAAGCGTTCACATTACTGCCTATGGAGATATGAAGACACCTTTGAAGTCATCTCGCGACTATGGGTATGGATACGCAAATCGCTTTGTTCGGTGTGAACTGTGGTTGGTCTGGTATGATGCGCATGGCCGAGGACCGTGCTGTGTGTATGAAGTGCAGATGGATTAGGGAGCAGGCATACATTAACGTGTTGATCTAGGTTTGAATTAGGACGTAACAGGTTGCCAATAATATCGGTCGAAGGTAATTGGACCCGATTCAGTCGAAGCGGCTAGTGGAAATTATATGACTGTGAATGCTCTGTGAAGACATATGATGATATTGAAACATGTGATCATAACTGGGCTAACAACTGATTGCTTAATATCTGAGTTGTAGATGAGAATGATTAGAGGTATGCCTTTGAAGGGGCTGTGGTCCACTGCATTGCAATGACTTGGGCTAATCGGGTCTACTTAGAAAGCGATTCAGCCCATAGATTCCCGAAGACACCGTACAATTGTGTAAGTAGCACAATTAAAGATTATGCTATTAGTATATATATATATATATACTAATTTTTTAGGATTCGCGCAATAAAAAGGTCAAAATTATTTCGTATACGAGAACAGACCAATTGACATTGACTTTAAACACAATTGTTCTTGCCTATAATCGCTTAACCTAATTCCGCTCGATAATGGCATGCTTTAAAAGGATAACAGTGACTGAATGGCGACATTTATCAGCCAGATGATAGAGAAATTTTTGAAACCCATTACGCCCGATGGCGGTAGGCGATCATGTAACGTATCAAACCCAAATAACGAAAATTTGCGTTGGCAAGCGGGTAGACTATAACACTGTAAAAGTGGACCATCGCTAAGGTTCATATATATGATCAAATGGACTCTCGCGCCTTTAACACGGGGCTGGCTCGGTTTAGTCACTCTTTTTTGCCGAAATATTCTGGCAACAATAGCTCTGCATGACTAAATTGCACATACATTTTTCTGTAAACTTAAACTGTAGAAAAATCGCTGGCAGTAGAAAAACAATAACGAGGCTAAATGATGTCTTCAGGCCCAGAATGACTTCCTATTTTACGAAAAGGTCTTACGAATCGAGGTGGTTTCGCAAGACCTATTGATCAAGAGTTTGGCGACATCTAGCGTTATTGCAATAGATGCGGGTGGTATCCGCAAGGAAAACGTCGATTTTACATGAATGCAAATAACAGTACCTCTTGGGAACAGATGTGTCCGTAATGGAAATGGCTGTTACTATAATGGGTTAAGGAGTTGTGCAGAAGCGGACTTTTAACGGGCACAGCCGTCGGTTGCACCTCGAGAACATCCGACACAGCAAGTACGTTCTACGATAGAGTATGTAGCAAATGTCTCAGTTTCTCTATGTTAAGCAACTTCGTCGGCAAACGATGTGGCGGACTTTATCCCAGCTATTTCTATAGTCAACTCATTGAGCGGTCCGTTAGTGAGTCAATACGTTAAACAATAGTGGGCATTCAGCACTTTTTGTCATCTGGAGGTATCTCCGTTGTATAATAGAAAGCACGAATCGCAGGTCTATGACCTGCATCGCTATTGCCTGGGCGACAACAATGTCTGCGAACGGTTCCGCACTTTTGGAGGCCCGAAAAACCGTTCCCATTAGAATCGTCAATGCTTTCTTTGATATGAGAGCTGTGCCTTCTGCAAGGGATTTGAACATCTCAATGAAATTCCAATGTGCGCCCTTTGCCGCGGTCCCGTAATTGCCTCCAATTCGTAGCAAGACTGAGGTCAACTGTCATCAGTCTAGTAGAATAATTCGACTTAGCCTTCACACTCATGTTGGAACAGTGAGCAAGCCGACCGATACGCTTGACTTACTTAATATGATTTTTAAATCGGCAAGTACAGCATCTACATGTGATTGCTCAGTGGGAAAACACATTTCATCTTTTTCGATCAGAGAAATATTTTTCACTCTAACAAAGATTCGCTGGAGATAGATGGTTGACTGGTAGAGTTTTCCATATCCGTACACAATTGCACCATACGCTTCTGTTTAGCTTAAGTGAGCCTAGTGCGCGAAAAGTGACTCTTATGGCCGCAAAAAGCGATCAGAGCCTCATCGCGGTCTAAGAGCTAGCTGACGACACCTGTAATTCGGTGTAATTTCAATCTAAGTCCGCGCAGTTTTCTCGCAACATAATATTATCTCTCTCATGTTCAGTCTGTCGCGTTCTCCAGAGCGCAGAATGTATGGTTGGCTCCAGGTGGCTGAAAGTCCGCGAAGCGGACCAACCTCGCTATAATATTTCTATATCCAAATGGCAGTTTCATCAGCGGCTCTTTTTAAAACCACCTGCGGTGGAGGAAGCGAGAGAGAGTGCTTTGAGCTGACTGCGTCCAGGGTATGCAGTGCTGCCCGTCGGAATGTCAACCTCGACACATAAAATATGTCTCCACATTAAGTTGGCTTAAGATTCGGCTTTAATATACAACCCGGATTAGCACGGAGGAAGATACCCCCTACCGAGGACCGCTACAGTAGAAGGAAGTAGAAACTAGCTCTCGTCGGGATTACCCCATTGCCGCAACGGGCGGTAGCGGGGCTGACGGCCGCTGCTCCACAACGGCACAGCTACGACCAGTGATCTGCTGGCGCTAAGAGTCTCTTCCCTTGCCGACTAACTACAGATACTACATACTCGTATAGGCTGAGCATTAATCATCATCCACTTTTCCACGATTTATTCCAAAGATCCCTCCGGAGCTGCCCGTATCCATTTAGTCAACCCTCCTTGCTAATGTCCCGTCAACTGGGAAAGGCCATCTTAGCTTAAGGCACAGCAAGGTAATCGAGGTTAGAGGTTCAAGAAAGAGGTTTGGGTTAGCGACCTAATGGACTTTCACCCCAGCGGCGGCAGCGCTGAGCGAGCTTCGGTTCGCTCAGCCAAGCGTCTGACAGTCATCGCGCTTTCTTGCGATTGCAGGAATCTGGCAGGCATCTATGCGGTGTCTATATGACGCTAACTGCATTCATGGCTGTCGTCGATGTTGTCGAGATTGCTAACATCTACTCAGCAACTTTGTAAGGGTAACAGGCAGGGATCGCATAGAGGATTGAATAGTATCTATTAACTGTATCTACAGATACTCAGAAAATAAAAACTGTCCGAAAAGATCAAATAGTGCACGGACGTCACCAGTATCAGCGATGGTGGTGGTAAAACTTAAATGTTTGGCTATTTTTATGAAGCGCGCTAAAGACTCTAGAGGCAGTAATTGAAGGTAAAGATAAGTAAGAAAGAGAGAACGTATCAGGGAGATTAATGAGTACTAAGGTTGACCGCAACAATCAATGCAGATTTGGATGAAAGATTAATTGAGCGTAACAAACGATACACCCATGGCTGTGTGAAGAGTATAAAAAACGTGCAAATACCCCATACGCCCCTTAATACTAAATGATGGGTTTATTTACTATATATATTTATTGTAACCCAAAAGGCTTCTAATCTCGATAGTTCTACCCATGGGTTCGATACCAGCCAGCTCATGTTGTAGAAATTATACTTCCGAAAGTTATGTATTTCTTTCACAATTAGTCTCTTAGAGGACATACTGACATCATGTCAATATTTCCTCTGAGAGTACAAGGTTGCTGGTTACCTGCTCTGGTTTTCTGCTCTGACTAGACGTTGTTCAGGGCGTACGATTCCTAATAGCCTATTTGCGCAGTCAAGAGAATTCCATTTCCGCCTGTAAAACGTGTCTACTAGCTAGAAGATTTTTATCTATCGTATGCTTGCTGGTGTTTTAATATTTTCACAGTGATCGGTCGTCTTCGAAAATGTAAAATGCACTTTTTACTTCGTTTCCACCTTCGGAGCGTATGTTCAAGATTTGAAAAGGGAGTGAATGGGTTTAAGGCGGCTTAAATTTAGTTAAATTATTTAGTTAAATATCTATTGGTGTATATAGCCGCACTTGTTTGGCATTGGGTCTTATTGAAGTTCGTTTATTCCGCCGAAAACTTATAGTGAAGTACCTTAACACATAACTTTGTTCTATTCGAACGTCAATGCACCTACAGCCTAGCTATTCTAAAACTAGGTCATAGTTTATTCTAGTGTTACGTTCCATAGTGTTTTTATGTTGGTTTGCTGAATTTATTTACAGCTGTTAGCATCAACGAGCAGTACTATGTTGATCGAATCCGCTTCTTACAACAACAACTCAAACAAAAACATGCGTTACAGATTTTCAGTTCGGACTGATGTGCGGAACAACGTAAACGTTCGTGATATCAATTGAATGCAGCCAACGTCACACGGCGAGAGCGATATTTTAGCCCGAAAGTCTGAGTTTAGGTACAACACGAATATGGGTGGCAGCAGGTTCAGAGGCGGTGACCTCTTCTGCCAGAGGCTCAACAATACTACATAGGTCCTTCTCTTTAAACACCTATAAAGTGCTAGATCGTCGGTCGTAGGCTTCCGACGGTGACAGAATGTTGTAGGCTTTCGATGCTGAGAGATCGATTCAACGTTAGGGCGAAAGCCAACTTCAATGCGTCCCTAGAGCCCACCGGCCAATGCTTTGGCCGTACGACCGTTTGGTCGGTGAAAGCATCTGACGCCAGGCACAACTACACTCCCGTTAAAGTATCAGTGCACCGCTACCATCGTCTTCGAAGCGTGGCGCACGCTAACCCAGAGGCAACTATGCTCTGGGCAACGTGCAGTGGTCGATGCGTCCAAATGAATGCATTGACCGACTGCGGGCAATCGGGCGAGCGAACCAACGTTGACGCTGTGAGGTGGGCGAACAGAACAGATGTTGAAGCAGGTCGGTCGGTCGGTCGGTCGGTCGGTCGACCGTTGTTGCTACAACAGTTCTATAATATGATGTGGCCAAGCCAGCCAATAGTGCGGGCGGTCGAGGGTGGTTCCCCACGATAGTGGTGACGAACGACGACCCGAGGGACGATATTTTTTAAAATGAGCATTACACAGACACGGGGGCATAATATTGACAGGAAGCTAAATTCGTTTCACAGAAGTCGCACGTCTGTCGACGAAATCCATGGAACAAATAACAAAATAGAGGGCTCAAAATAGCATCCCCGCTATACGAGATCTATGAGGGTGGACCGGAAGGAAAGGTTAAAAAGATGAGGTATTGTTTAGTCGTTTATTTCAAGCAGCATTTGAAACACGCCGCAAACATGCAGATGGAAAGCACCCAAATGGGCTAAGAAGCGCGCACCTCTACCAACAAAAGAGTATTTAGCCAAACCGATACTGGGTGATCCTAGCTATTGCTGAAGTGCTCCAGGTTCAAGCTTGGGTGTTTATGTCGATAACGAGTGAATGTCCCCCGTAGCAATCTAAGCAGGTGTTTCGATTTATGGGTCATTTAGATTTTTAGGAATAAGGAGTTACAACGCCTATGCCCGGATAAAGGACACATTGCAAGTTGCGCGATGAGGACTGATTTTGTATGAATTAGAGTTTGCAGTAGTGGATGTCCAGATGGGTCAAACCCGGTTGTGCGATGGGCAGGTGTCAATAATTGAGTTATCGTGCGTAAACAGAGGAAGTTCCTTAAAGGCTACTATTTAAAGGCTCAACTCAGTCTCGACAAAAGATCGATTCGACCATCGTTTGCTTATGTGTCCAGATTATATGGACACACTGCATCAAAAGCGCAACGATCATTAACGAAATAGAAGCAACACTTCCCATATGCCGGTTTCAGCCGTGCTCGGTTGAAATGAAAGACACCTAGAGAAGTCCTTTATAATTCATCGTAAACTTTCGATGGAACGAACTTCGATGGCAATATGGCAATGTTTAAAATTGCAAGCGAACAAGCGAATAGTGGTAGATTTGGTGTTACCTCCCAGCGTTTAACTCAGGTACACATCAAATGGTAGCTTCAAAATCCGGGGTAGTTAGTTTTGTGCTAGGACCAGCAGTTTGAGGCGATGCCTAACTACAGCAGTAACAAACGCAAAAACTCCGAACATCGAAAAAGAGAAAAGGTTAAATTTACCATTTGAAAAATCCATTATTCGTTGTGCTCTAATGCTATTGCAGTTACTTGTTTTTAGTAAGTTAAAAATATGCCGTTCGGCACACATTGTGTAGGTATAATTTTGTAGCTTGCGGATTTCTAAGAACTTTGCGCATAAAGCTTCAACACGATCTTTCGTTACCAGTTAAACAAAGTTATGATGTTGATTGCAGCTGGCGGCTTTCATTGAAAAAACCTTTGTTGCCTCGGTTTGTCCGAAACCCTGGTTGAGATGGCAGGGTATTAAAAAAAAAAACTCACGACAAATCAGTATATTATACGGCGATATTAAGCCTTTCATTTTAAAGTGAAAATGCTTCTGTTGTGCTTCCTTTTAACATCAATTAACGATTCTCTAAGTTTACTTGATTGCAAGTTAGGCTCTTTTCAAATATGGTTTTTGTAATCATGGAAACGCTTTCTCCATAACGCGCGTGAGCGGGTCCCCGTTGTCATGTCAAGGTTTGCTGGACTTTCGTTCAATATAACCCCGTACATAGTAAGCTACTGGTGTAAATCATTCATGAACATGCTTGTTTTCTCAGGCAGTCTACCCTGCACTAATCGGCGCTAGCCCAGCCGAAATGGCTTTTACTCACAAGGGGGTACACCTTTTAGATCGGGTGCAAGCCAATTAATTCTGCGTTTCGTTTCTGTATGGAAGATAAAAAAAAAAAAAACAACTCTTGTCAGATACAAATGCAAAACGATCTGCTGTTTCATTCCTGAAGAAAAAACAACCGAATAGCAAATGACACCGGTCAGATTTCATAAATAGTTTTATAAGCGTCAGAGAACATCTGTCTGATTTTTATAGCATACGGTGTCGCTCGAACTGGCACTGGTTTTTTTTGTGCCGTAAGTTTTTCGTTATGTTGTGTTAAAGTGAGATGTTTTTTTCTGCGGCCATATGCGCACCTGTGAAGTCGTAGACTGATAATTTGAGTTAACTAATAAGCTTCTAGTTTTGGTAGAGATTCATTCATCGGCGTTGAGTTCACGCGTAAAGATTAAAGCTTCGGGAAACAAGCGCATTTTCACCGTCTGGTCTATCTCGTCCTTGACCAAAGTTAAAAATCTGCCGCTGTATGGGACCTGAACTCCATACCTGAGAGGACTGCTTAAGGACCGTTTTTAAAATTCAATAAAGGCATTTTATAATGCCTGGAGAATGCGTTTCATAGCGATTCATTATCTGAGATCGATAAGGGCCGCATGAGAGCACTTTTTTAGGAAGATGGCAACAAAAAAACCCAGAAAACAAAAGAAGACTATTAATCGATATCTTCTAGTTTAGGAGGTATACTCACAAATTAAGGGCCAGGAAACAGCATGTGATAGGTTTTAAGACAGAATTGTCACCAGAAACGAAAGGTGGCGTCACCGATATGAAATAGAAGAAGTAATGCGTAATTCTAAGAGATACGTCTAAATCTCAAAAAGACCATAGTTTGCGCTCGGTAGAGACCTAGGAATGTTTTAGGAAGAACCTAAAACATAGGAACGTCTTTGAAGAAACAGGATGCTTAATAAGGGTCGGTGTGTAGGCCAGTTATGTCGACTGGACGAGGCTGTCCAACAGAAACGGCCAAGCAGACGACGTAGACTCTTCACAATAGTGCAAGATAACATGTGGTTAAAGTTACCTCGGAAGGGTTCGAGTGGTATATATACTTGCACTCACGTCTAATTTGTGTTTGAGGATTATCACCGTTTCGGATCACTGGAAAATGTTATTGCTATCTATATGACGGTGACAAGAGCCTTAAAGGCCGGCTAGACAAGTTTTTCAATTCCAGATTTGAAAATTTCCGAAAAAGGGAAACAATGAATAATAGGTTGTTATAGTTCAAGTGAAACACTGCTCTATTTGTTCGACTTTAACCTATCCCCTAACGTAATATAGGTTGCATAGAATAAAACAAATAACGTAAACCCAAAATGTTCGTGTGCAGCTAGCAGCAGAAATTCTAGCGTCTTTCATAAATAAACGGCACGACGAAAACTCTAAGCACCCGTTATTAATCAGTTTTAGAGAGTAGATTATTATACCATATATATCTATTGATTGAAAAGTTCATCACTTACAAGATGATAGTTGCGTGAGTATGAAAAAAACTTGGCTTCGTCGCACTTCGCTATTATTAAGAGTATAAGATCAACGTAGTCCTGAGGAACTGGAAGAACTTTTCATTGCTTTAATAACCGAACGCTTATCAAGTTATTCGATGAGCAAACTTTGGCACTGCGAGATTGTGTACGCAATGCGACAGTAATACTCTGTAGTGCCGCTCCAATATATCAATCTAAACTCGATCAGATTGCTCCGATGATTCGGTGATGGAGCTAGTTAAAATCGAAAGTTCGTCGACAGTAACTTCATTGCTATCGAGTTCCTTACTTGAAGCGCTAGCTGACAACCGCTGTACCAATCTCGTGTTGCCTGAGCGGAAAAAGTCAATTAGCTGATTTAGCATATCTTATTAAGGAGGAGAATCGATTAGGCCAGCATCAACCGGTCTCAGGTGAACGATATTTCTACAAAAGTCATGGTGCTACCCAAATTAATAAAGGGAGCTGTAAAAGCAGCGTGTCAGATGGAGACGCCGCTCACAAAGCTGGGACTAGTTTAAAGCTATGCAAGATTAAACACCAGATTAGGAATTCACCATACGTTAGTTATCCAAAAGAAACGACCCGAGGCTTGTACGATACCCTTGCCACAATAATAAATACCCGCATATACGGTAAAAATCGCCTACACCGCCATATTCTTTCATTTATTCTACCAGTCTTCGCACATAATTTTACCTGCATGATCAAGAAGTAGGTATTAGTAGACTTTGCATTAGGCCATAAATTATATTATAACCTCTCTAGTCGTTTGTCCGACTTAAACTGCAGCCTGCAAAAATAAGGATTAAAAATTGCAGGAGTCACCTATTGTATCGCCTAGCTTGATTCAAGCCGCCAAACAAATTTTTTCGTGTAAACGGTGCTCTTGGATACCTAGCTTAACGTAATGTATAGCACTTAAACTTATCGAAGTAGCGTTTTACCGTGACTATACTACGTCTATAAGCTACCCTCTACAGGAAGTGCGCCCGTAGTTTACCTAATCCTAAAACCAAAATGTTTCGTTTGTTAAGGTGCCTGAATAAACCCGTAAACCTCTCAACGTGTTTCGGGGGGGAGGGGGAGGGGGTGCAACTTCACAGCGTCAAAGGCATGTGCCGATAAATATCATGCTATGAAGTACAATAGAGAAAGGAGCCATAGGTCGAATTGGGGGCATCGCAACTGCGTGTCTTCCGTCACAATGATACAGAGAACGCAATGGACAGATTCGCGTCAGTTATGTCTGTGTTACTGCTTAAAACATAGGTGTTTAAATATTTTGAGATAAAAAATCAGAGAGAATTATTCTACGTGTTTGCGTTGTATATCTATGCGGCATAGGCTCGTCTTTGTATGGGAGAAATTAACGGCATATTTTTCCTAGAACCATGTCGTTTAACATGCAATATAACTTTTTTTATATTTATATATATATATATATACACACGCTCTTTGTATAAACTGCGAGAAGCTGTGTTATGTAGTCCTTTATAAGTTGTTTGGGACCGGGCCTACGTCCTTTAGGATGATTTTATTTGAATTAGGCGTTCTTGTTTCTACGCGCTGAGACAAGTTCGCACTACAAATATAAGCCAACTGATCTTTTTCGTTTTAGATGAACTTAATTTGTTTAAACAACTTAGTGCAAAAACCGTTTCTACTTCAAAGGACAGTTCTCAGTAACCTTATATCGTTGCCGACTCAATCTAAAGCTTCTGCTTGTAAAAAGCAAATCCAATGAAGGGCATTTTCTTGTTTATGAATTATAACTGACTTGTGGTGGTTCTGTGACAGTCTGTGTTTTCTATGCTAAACAAGCTCGTCATTTATCTACAATTCTAGAAGTTCTACAAAATGGATAGAGTGGAACAGCATTTCTTTCAAACAGAACGTAGACAAGCGTTCCTCATGTGAATGTTTAATAGTCACGAACACTGCGTTCGAGGCTGGTCTTATGTGTAACGATGATAATGATAGACAAAAAGATTGCCTAAGAGAACCATCGTTATGGGATCTCTGACTACTTAGATAGCAAAGCTTAGCGAGAAATAAATCCACTTCTTGTTATACAAATCAAGTCCTGTCAAGTGTTATTCTATCGTCATTTTGTGTGATTTTCCAAATAATAGTTTTAGCTCTCCCAACGATCCTGGTTCCTAATACTTTTAGTGCACCCTCAGGACCTTAATGACTTGTGCTCAGTCTTCAAGAAAAGTCCGTCCTCCACCTAAACAAGAATAAGCGAAGTCAGCGCTTTTTCCGGTGTTGATTCCTGGAAGGAGGCTGGAATTAAAGCCGAGAAGAACCTGCAGATTTGCCTCTCGTAGCCCTCCTTATAAAAGTATGTGTTAAGGTGTGTTTTTGGAGTTAACGACTCACGCTACTGGAAACTTAGCAGGTACTGTCAGTGGAAAATCTCTGAATGTTTCCGTACACCCTGTAACCTTGTCGCTCACAACGTAAAAATACTGCCTTGGTAAGGCTCGCGGCAGGCCTGCGATAAGCATTCTGTACATATAATGCGGATACAAAAGGTTTCCTCAGGTGCGGGCTACTTCGGTGTTGGAACAGCCACGCATTTCATGCTATTGAATGTTAGTGGCATAGGAGACACAGCTTGTCATACAAATTTTTATTCGGAAGATTAAGTATAAGTTGAAGATAGAATTGAAGGGCGCCTAAAAGAGTACAGCGGAGGAGCAATCTATGGATCTGAATTCGATAGTTTCTCCGACGAAATTTCTAGTACAAAGCATATTTGAAAGGTTTGCTTCGAAAAGATGCCATCTTTAAAAAATTCTCTTTCCATTAAAAAACGACTCGCTTAGAAATAGGTACAGTATCCACTTGTGTTTACCTGTGTTGGCAGACTTATTTAATACAAAACGTGCTAAGTATCTTACGTTAATGGGGAATCTTTATGGTTAAGGAAGTGTCGGTACTACGTTTAATGAATTCCGTTACACAAACAACTAATACGTATACACATGAGCCACAAGCAGTCTGGTGGATAGGTAAACCTAGGACTTTTTTTTTGTTCTTTTCTGCGTGGTATACTAATTATAATTATTCCTATGCCTTTATTCGTGCATTACATTCTTGTAGGAGAACAGGAAGTATATAAATATGGTAACCATTGTAAAATAGATCATCGCGGAATGTAAGTTGAAGCTGTTAGGGATTGGTAATTCAAATGAGAGCGTACCTATTTGTGAATAGGAAGCGTATATTTACTGTCTTTCAGTCCGCGTATGTTCTAGCATTTTATAGGTTTTATTATTTCAATCAATTTAATACGATAATAACAACATTTTTTAAATAGAACGACGAAAATAGGTCTGTAATTTTTTTTCTATGAAGTTTAATACAACATCAGTATAACGATAAGGGCCCCATATAACAGGAAACACAAAATGTTAAACGAGAGAGAGACCGATTGGTGCTCTAAAAAAATACGAATCATTCTAAGGGTGTCTAGTAAATAGTACAGGAACAGCAGATAAAAGGCGTTGACCGGTCAAGCGCCGACGTCATGAATCACTATCACTAATGACTTATATTCAGATTGCTTGTTACATATAAAATAATAACATAGATACTAGACAACCTATTAAATAGCAAGCACAGGATGTTACAGTTGTAAAACAGCGTATTTAGCATGCCATAAAAACTATTCTATATAGGTATTCAATGAAAACTCCTTCTTCTGAAAAACACCATACTAAATTATGGATGTATGAGACCATCTGAGAAAGGGTGCTAGCTCGGTAACAGCAGGGACACCTTGCCTTACCAACAAATAGCAATTTTTTGCTGAACAAGTTGATCAGTCGCTCTCTTATTCATTGTAAAGTTCTCCCATATTGGCGTCAGCCCATATGACGTACAACGTGCTTCCTTAGGATCGATAGAAATGAGAACTCACGTGCTTCCTCAGCTTCGGTTATAATTTTCACTACGGCATCACCCTTCGTCGCCTTAGATTATCATCTCTCTGAGCTTAAAAATCTATAGACGTAGCGGACCTTCCCACTGAATTTCATCGTTCCAAGCCTTAGCACGGTCGCAAGTTCATCATCCAAAATAACGTAGTTTACTTTATTCCTAACAAACTTCTATGTGTCAAGTTACCGAAAGCTATAGTACAGTTAATGTAACTTACATTTCTCTCAATATACTCGAGTTGAATTGGAATGTAATTCTGGTAATTTCAGAATACCATTCAAGTTATAAACTTATTATTTGCGAGGCCACGTTTTGCCTTCCTTAACTTAACCATTTAATCCATATGCCTGCCATGTGTAACTCATATAAATAAGTTGCGCACATTTAAATCACAAAAAACCGAACTTAAATAGATAACTAAGACGCTAACACAAGTGTTCCAGGATAAAGTCCTGGCTTGTATTCGGTATAAAGACGAAGTGTAACCCTGTTAAAGCTCGAAACAAAAATAATTCTGTAAAAAAACAGTTCTATAGTGGGCAGTCCCAACATGACCAAAAATTAGGTTCCTGGGTAACACATCTGATTATGGTATAACATTCAGATATAGCGATCAGAAAGACTATGCGACTAATCAATGTTCATATCACAGTTATAGAAACTGATACTTATTTCAAACAAGACCGTAATGATTATGGAGCAATTAACTTGACTTTATTAACATGTGTATCTAACATTAACATACTTATGTGACAGGACAGAATTGTATTCCCGTATTTAAGCGTCGGGGTCCCCCTTCAGAACACAATTCTTTTGTGTCTCTGCTTTTTTTTTTTACTAGGCAGTCGATAATAATATTGCGTAAGAATACATACTTCAGTCTTACGTAAAAGAAAAGAAAAGAAAACACTTCCTCGTCTGCAAAAGGCATTAGTCAAATTCGCTGTTACAAACTCCTGAATGCGTGTTTGTATATACCTCGATAAACATATGGCTGTGTTTTTTCGAAAATCGTTTGGTTAGCCAGAGTGCGTTTGATGCCCTTAGCTCCGTAACGATAACAGTGACACAGACAACGGTGTTTATCCATTGGCACTGCTTATTTAGCATATGCTACATTATTCTAATAGAGTTACATTCTGCTTCAAAATAGAATATTCTGAACATATCGTTACAACGTTGCGGCCAGCCCGTGCGCTATAGGTGACTGTTAGCGTCTTGCAGGCTTATCAGGCCCGTACTTATACTCTGATTGCACAGTAACGCAACGCTATTTCTATTGAGGCAACTGTCTGAAGTATGACCTTGAGGTATAGTCATGTATCGGCATAATAACTTGATCACGTAAGTTAGTGTTCGTGCTTGTAGATTACATGCCGCTATTTACAACACTGGACGCTGACAAGGGATCTATTTGAACGGGGATGCGCACTTCGTCATTCGAACGTTTGCATTTCTATATACTCCTTTAATTATGTACAAGAGGTTACAATTGGCGTACGTTTTTTCCAATAGCTGCAACCTTCTCCTCTTTTAGTATTAATCGTCCTACGTAGATACATTAAGCCCTTTTAGGTAATTTTAGTTCATGAAGGAAAAAGCCCGCACCTGCCTTTATTATATTCACCAGCTCGGCGGCTATCATCTTGAGAAATATTCTAAAATGTTCAACCTGAACCATGGATGGATGGATGAGTGTGTTTGTGCGACCAATTCTGCTTTACGTTTGCCCTGGCAGCATCATAAAAGGCCCATGGCTTCTACCAGTACTACACTTGGCACACGCTCGTCCCTGTAAACCTGACCCTAGAAGCGTCCCATAGTGTGATATCATGATTCGCGCCCTTTCAAACGATGTCCTTTCCTATCCGACGATAAATTTCACTAGCTCGGCAGTAGGTAAGTTTGTCGATTTATTCATTCTGCGTATTTGCACGAACTTAACAATTGCATTGTGTACAGTAAATCCGGTACGATTTGTCCTACACAGAGCGGTTTCCTTCATCTTCGGTCATCAGAGGAAGCCGAGAGTAATCGGGGGAAGGCTAAAAACTTTCTTTTTAAAATAATCAAGGCTTCCTCGTATTTCTCAAAAAGACTCACGTATTCCTCAAAAAGACATCCTCAAGAACTATCGTGTTACGTATAATCTGAAATGTCCACTGACTGTCACTTCGATTACGAGATTGCAGAACGGTATCCATATTAGCTGATAAGGTCACCCCATAGCTCGTTATTTCTACGTCCATAAATGACGAGATACGATCGGCTTGAAACTGTGAACATCACACTGCCAGGAATTTGCTTTCCTCCATAACGAAGGAGCGGTAATTGCCTTCCTTGGTGTTTATTTACGATTTCTCTTTTCTTAATCGCAGTCTCGTTGCTGTAACAGACGAGCAGTGTCAAGAATTGAGTCCAGCGGAGGGGGCGGTGGTGGAACGGGACTCGAGGGCGTCGCGAAGGGCGTAAGGCCGCCCATTGAAGCGATACCAGCGCCCACGCGATCTGCCTCGTCATCCCAGGGGTCCACCCCCTCCGGACAAAATCAGGCAAGCGTATGATCTGGAATTGCTGTGTACCGGACGGATGGCGGGTCACGAAGAGGAAGCAGAGCTTCTTTTGGAAACGGCGCGCAGTGACGTACGCACCATAGCGCCGATACGAGGCATAATGCTACCGCTGAAGTAGCGCAGAAAACAACTGAATCGAATACACCTATACGACAAACAGATACACGCATCATACAAGAAAAACAGATGAAGAAATCATGTTGGGAAAAATCATTTTGCCACTGTCGATGTTCATATGGTCGAAACAAGGATTCTTGGCGTCTCACTGGGGAAGCAAAAAGAATTAGGTCCAATGATGTAGGTCAAAGCATATATAGCAGCTACTTTTGCCGTATCATTAAGCAGGCTCGCCGATATATTTGAGAATCTTCGTATCAATTCCTATATCAATGATACGGTTTCTTCAAGTGCATTTCGATGCAGTGCACCAATAGGTAGTAACTGTTAATTAATCCAATCTGCCACTTGAGGGGCGCACACGTTTAGTATGAACCATATCGTCTATACATACTGTTATATAAAATCTAATCCATCATTTCTGAAGCAAATGACAATAAATAGGGTTTCCATCTGGAATAACAACAGAAACGGATATGTGTATTAAGGCCGGTAGCTTGATGACAATAAGAGCGCACCTACCTGATTCCGAATCGTGCCACGGCGAACCAAGCTCAAGATCGAGCTCGTCCCCATCAACCTCCTCGTCAGCAAGATCCTCAGTGGTGACAGCTATCACTGAATTTTCGGTGTCCACAGCAGCTGCTTCGTCCGACCACAAAGCCACTGATCCTGCTGACGAGCTCGTACTGAACGGTGTAGTATGATCTATTTACGAAACCGCACGAGACACGTAATATATTGAAAAAAGACAGTTTTCATAAGAGATTAGTGTGCATATCCGGTTTTATTATCCGGCCACCCATTTGTGGCGGATTACTTCGATAATATGGGGCTTCAGCTAACAGCCGCAGAACCCTCTAAATACGTTCCGGCTTCGACCCATTGTCGTGAGTGGAATTTGTTTTAACATTATTCTGACTCAAAACAAGGACATTGGTCTATATTATATTCTAGGCTTATTGTGCTTTAGTCTGTTTCATTTGCTTAAAAAATATCAGGCTGATTTTGACATCACTTTTCTCCCATTGGTCGCTTGTCGTTGTTCTCCCTTGTTTTCTGTCTGTCTTGAAAAATAATTGCAGGAATGTATCGTAAAAGTTATAAAGGGTACACAAATTTTCCTGAATGTTTTACTAATTCTACCTGTGATTGTTCGCGGTGGGGTAACATTGCTCGGGTGCGTGGGCGGAGGCCGCATCGTAGATAAAAGTTGAACCCGTGGTGGTCGTTTCGAAGGACGCGTTTTTGGACCTTTTGCCACACCCTTATTATTACCGGGCCGGCGAACTGGGTTTGTTAAACCAGCCACCTGCAGACAGACAGACAGACAGACAGACGAATTCGCTGAATTAACTTTAACCACCTTAACTTAAAACCATCGTTAGGTATGATCCTAAAGTGTGGATGGCCTGGTTTCAAATCAGTTGAAGTAAGTCTATACAAGTAATAACAGTGGATGATGAATTATAAAGTAGTACACAAGCATGTTTGTTTTTTAGTTCTATAATAAGCTATTATCTTGTGTACCATATATGAATATAGTACTATATTCGATTTCGATCTATGTAAATATGCGGCCCTTTATAGGCTACCCAGATCAAGTGGCCGGTAAAGGCAGCATTTATAATACTAGATATCTAGTTCATGATTTTTCGTAGCATGGGAACAATGTTTACCGTTATGGCCTTTAGAAACCAGGTTAAAGACGTCGCAAACAACAGGGTCCATTGTTTACGAAAATATATAGATATTTTTGAATTTCGCTTGATACTGGACAAGCACTCAAGGAATGGACTAATGCCGTAAGATAAATAATTCAGTAATAGTCGCCCATTACGAACATTAATGTTGTCGATAAAACGTTTGACGATTACATTTGAGCAGGTTTTTTTTAATTGCAGGTTCTTACTTGTAAACACACAGGCCGTACAAGGCTGAAGGGCTCTCGGCACTCGCCCAGATTGAATAGACCGCATGTTCTGGAGCCGTCTGTCCAGCCCATAAGTGGAGCACCACTTTCTCCTAACGTATCGAAGAAACGAGAAAGGTCGAAATTATTGCTACCATATTACTTCCACTAAGAACTTATTAGTCGCTGTGGGTACAGAAAAATATTAATCGATAAGATTAATATGCTTTGCATAAACCCACACAACCTAACTTTGCCATTGTCTCATTTTGCTATATATGACCTAACTATGAATCAATAGTTGAACTTTATTTTTTTTTTACAATATAGTAAAGGTATATAGTTTTCTGTAAAAAAAAAAAAACAAAAAAAACACAAATTAGGCCTAACGTATATACTTCTGACATTGAAAAGACGGGCCAATAGCAAGGTTGGGTCGTAAGGTTGGTTAATGCAAACTTTGGTCTAACCTATAGATAAACCTGACCATAAACATATAGAAAGTTGTCTATCCAGAGCTTTCCATAATGAACTCGCCTGTATTTGGTTTTTGCGAGGAGTTGACGCGCCGATGTAACATGCTGGCTGAGTATTGGTTGTTTTCGTAAGTGTTACTACCCTTTAAATTAGAAATGTAATTATGATGAATATTGTTATTACTATTATCATGAGCGTCGAGTGATCGTTTCCGCCAAATGCGGCTCTCGAGTTCGAACTGCCACAGTTCAGAGCCCTGTTGGGGCCTTGGAGTAGTTGTATTAATATGAATATGGTCGCGCATCGTTCCAGGCCATAACCAGAGAGATTGCGTTCCGTCGCTCCACGTCAGCGCCTATAATTGATTCATGCAAGGAACGAAAGGCCACGCAATAAAACCACTGTCTGGGTAATTCTCAATGTACCTGTTGATACCACGAAGCGAAGCGCGATCTGTTCTCTCTACTTGACCTGACAATTGTTTTGAATCTGATTTTATTCAAAAATAGAAATTCTAGTTAGCAAACCTCATCGCTGGGGCTGGGTTTCGTAGTTTGCGTTGTATGGCTCCATTGATCGACGATGCTCCAACTGAGCTCAGACTGCTCCGTTGAACTTTGCATAAGAAGCGAGCAGTTGCACACTGAAGATGCTGAACCGAAACGCAAGATAAATGTAAGCTTGAGACAAGGACTGTTCGTGACGACAAAGCAGGACAATTAGAAAATCTAAATTTCTTTTCAGGACAATTATCACAAAGTGTGTACACAACGAAAAGGGCTGGCATTAGGATAACAGTGGATTATAGCACCGTCATCTGACTATGTTCAGTTTGAAAGGTATCTTGTATGAGCTCGATTTTCATATATCTTTAAGTTGGTTAACTTGTGTTTTTCAGTTTATACTGTTATTTGTATAATTTGATTACGGAAGATGAAACCGTGAATGCGTGTAGGACTCTTCTCAATCATCTACATCAATAAGATAGTTATTGATATGCATATCGTGTAGACGCTTCGTACTTTCTGTCGCCTGATAATTTATATCTTGTCCAATTCATACAACAAAAAATTTTGAACAACAGAGCAAGTTGTTACCATTTCTAGGTCGTTCAATGAGTGCATACAGCTGTGACCCATTGGACAAGAACCAATAGTACAGTCGTGTCTCTGGACTGATCGAGTAGTTCAACGGCAGTGAGTTCGTGGTGGAGACGATCACCTAGAGACCACAAACATCAAAAATACGCCAATGATTGCGGCAAAACATACATGTACCAGAGAAAATAGCGTAGCTATTCCTTACTCCTTCGCCCTTCGCCAGTTAGCGTTGTTATAAAGTATTGATAAGAGCATTAGATCCACGTACCAAACAGTATTTGGCTCGAACATTCATTATACGAGCTTATACAGGACCGCCATAACGCAAGCTGTTTGATGAACGCAATAGCTGCTACCAAAAAAAAAACGACATTTTATGGAGACCAGACAAAACGTATGCACAAACTGAAGGGAGAGAACTTCCTGAGGTCGTCGTTAGATTAACATCTGTCTCGGCGGCTCCGCCATAGACAAACGCATAAGTGTTTGCCTAGCAACTTAGAAGGTAACCGCTATCTTGCCAGGGGGTGAGCTCAATTGTGCTTTCGGCTCATCGCAGAGAGGTCGTCTAAGCGCGTCCATTGCAGATGTAGTTGCTAAGGATCACGGGAGCATAGCAAAGAACCCGAACGACAATGCAAAACCCTTACAAATAATTTAAAGTTGTCTATGTAGGCCGCCATGTCTAGCAGTTCGTGGCAAGGTAAGGAAGCAGTTCGCGATGTTCCTTTGCCTTATTTGCGTACAGATGGACACACTTTTATTTCAAACGAACCTTAGCTTATTATTGAAGAGGACAAAAAATATGAAAAGGCTAAAAAGGACGCATTGCAATTATAGACAATCGCGTGACCTCTTCAGTACAAATTGACTCATAGCGAAAGTGCTTGTAAATTTGTGTGCTATATGTAACAGCTTTGACAATGTCTGGATTTTACGTAGCTAAAAGCAAATAGTAACGGTATATTATATGGTCATGCGAAAAAATATTTTTTATAAAAATAATTTGTCATGTCGTCGGGCATATCGGAAAAAAGACAGTTGGATATAATGATTGGGTCTAGCTGACCCGCCCAATTAAGCGCACAGTGTAACGTCTATGCTCAGTCACGATACGAAGTTATAAACAAATATTTGACTAGAAATGATTTGATACGATGACTGCCTATGTAACTAGCGCTTGAGTAGAAACTACCGACATTATGTTGCATGCTTTTGGTAGATGTGTTGAATACTCTATAGAAAAAAAAAAAAAAAAAAAAAAAAAAAACCCTGTTTCCCATTGTTGAGAAACAATAGCATGCGTTACATATAAGTCATTGATCTTCTTTTCAGCTTCTTTACGCTTCTGTTTTGGCAAACGGTTTCAGTGGACACACAGCCGATGCCCACTGGCGTACGTTGCGTACGTGCATATCTGTATGCTTACAGGTACAGAGTTTCATTAGAATAGGCCTAATTTCGCTGCTTTCAAATAGTTTCATTATTAAGGTTTAGAGGTTTTTGTGAAACCACCTTAATCTCACGTCAATACGCAAATACTCCATATCTGACAAGGATTGCTAACAGTAACCTGGCTTTGCATGCTTCCGCCATATTACACCACCAAAATTACGATACGTTGTTAGTGGGTTTCAGATGTAGCACAGAACGGTCAGGATGCTGTGAGGTTATGAAATTTCATCATGGTTTAGGCCTAATCATTAGGTGTCGAAGAGAACTAATTTGAAATGGTCGGTGTAGAGGAAATTACCAACGCTGTACAACACGAATTATCTCATAGCCCATTTTTTATTATTAAGAGTGCTTTTTAATAATCCGCAAACGCTATATAATTGTTACTTCATCTGACGCTTATCCGTACGCTTGACTTCCTTCCACACAGCCGGGCTATATAAATGTGCACTGTGATAACGATACGTCGATCGACAGCGGCTGAAAACGGATGGCTCCGGTGGAGTAGATCTGTCGATAGGCGAGCCATCAAAGGATTTAAAATTTCAGCATCGTTGAAACATGTTTTTATGGTTCTTTTCAAGAAGAAACTACCTATATTGATGCTACGTAGTATAATCCCTTATAGCTATTGTAAACCCTGCCTTTTTAGCCACTACGGCCAGTTCCAATTCATAGCGAGTTCCGGCGAAGCATCGACTAGTACAGTTCGTAGATGAAGCTCTAAGGCAATACTTATACGTATTGGAACCTTAACGGTATCTTTGTTCTATGAAAACCTTAGCCTTTTGCCATTGTCTGATTCAGAGTTTTCGTCACGTGCTCGCTTAGCAGATGTCTGCGTAGGAGGATATCAGCCAGCAGGTTTCAGCTTAATCCTAACGAACAACCAGCGGTAGCGTATGCTACTATTGTTCCATTAATTTTCCGAGAAGACAATGGGAAAAATGATCAACATAAATTTTTATCCATTGAGCGGTGATGAGGCAAAGGTCCCTCAGCTCATGAAGGCTAAGATACAAGAGACGCTTCCATGATTCATTAGATGGTTGATTAACTGAATGGCATCAAACTCGTTGGAGGAAATCAAACTGTTACGTATCCCTCAGCTTGCCAAAACACTTATTACAGTATGTAACTAGTAGGAAAACTACTTCTATGCTTTTAAACAGCTTGTTCGCAGATAGATGCAAACACATGTGTATATCTGTTCAAACTATAAATACTTCCTATTACATATTTTGTGATGTTTTTGGTTGGCGAGTTTGACGAGAGCAGATTATATTATGAGGGAAACGACATGGCTGGGAAGACCGTTTCTGTGGTAAACGATGCCAACATTTTTTCATCAACTCTACGTAAACTGAAGAACGAAACGACGTTTCGGGCAGTAATCTCGAAACCGTTGAGCACTTGTGAAGCGTTTAGAGGCAAAGGTCGCTTACTTTTTTAAGCTCTACGCAATGGGCACAAGCTTAAATATCCGAAGGTAATTATTTTTACTTATAGTTAGTACTCACATGGAATATGAAAGTTGATAATAATTTTAGCTAAAGACTGCGTGGTGGTGGTAGATGGAAACAATTTCAACAGTATAACAGAGTAAGTATCGTAAAAGGGTGATTTATATATATTGGGCGATATAACTCTAACAGTAATAGGATGCGTTAATTTGAATTGGATAATGAGAGAACCGAGGCTTTTTTTTTTTTTTTTTTTTTTTTTATCGATATTTATTAGAATTAAAGCATTTAAATGCTTAACAGTCAGCGTTTGTAGAAGAGTCGCCAGACTTCATTTCCAACTGAACAAGTTCGCCTTTAAACTCGTTCCCGCTTGAAGCCACTGGGGCAGAATCATGTTAGATTTCATCCAGTGCCTTTTTTTACAAAATTTATGGATAAAGATTTGAGCCTTGATAATCATAGTCGACCGACGTATAGGGGTGCTTCTTTACTAGACAGACCGATCGATTGGCGACAACTAACAATTAGATCGGTGTTTTGAATCGGGTGTCGTCTTTGTTCCGAAAAGAGGTGACTAATGGCGTAAAACCATAGAACGAATTTGGAGAAGACTCGCTTCCTGTGTGCCCTGTAATATATTGTTAGTATTAATGGTAATTCAGAGTAAAAACTAGATTAAATTAACATGCCCATTTAATTTGAAAAAATTACTCATGAATTCTTGTTTCATTAAAAAGTTTAATGAAGTTTACTAACCTTCAACGAGCGGGTATCATGTCGTAAAAGATGTCTTTTGATTGCCGAATACACGTGCACGGCCCCTTTGTAACACCAGACGAGTTTAGCATCTTCAGGTCGAGACTCCGCTTCCGTTCCACTCAGGTTCCACCATCTATAGAAGATAGACCATATACGGACATAATAATTATAGAAGTATTAAAGCATGCCCCCCAGATTATAGCGTGCTTATCCCAATTCTCACTCCATCAACGTTTGCAGCTTACTCTCTATGTATCTATCTCGTAAAAGCTCTAGGGGGGAGGGATTTGCTCTGAACGGTCGCTAGTCGGAGCAATTATCCAGTATCGGAACCAGGAAGAAAGGTCACAAGGGAGCTGAGGCTTCGACCTTCCTGATACGGATATGTTTCAAGTAAGCCTAATGTAACTGGACAATTACTCAACGTGGACCTTAAGCGAATCATATTGCTCGCATATCTCTTTATGCAGCTAGGTACCCCAGACCCACCGCTTCGTCTGCATGTTTGTAAACTTGTTGGGTACCTAACGTGTTAACTAATTCCTGCGTCATTACTCTCGATAGTTACGCGATTTTCTCTACGCATTTTTAGGTAAATTTTAGGGAGTTTCATCACACATATAGTGAGCCCAAGCAGCATACTTTAACAACGAGTTCTGCCGAACGAATAGGCAAAACAGGTATGAAAACTGCCAAATCAGCGTTAGGAGACACCAATATCGCTTGGTCACTAACCAAGCTGACTCAATTACGCAGTATCTCACAACGTTGAGCTCGGTAAACTGTCGAAGACTTTTCTATCGTGTACACTTCTCTTTCAGGTCTCATTCTCTCCAACTACGAAGACAAGTAATTTCTTCACCTAGCATCATATTTTTGCCCATGTGGGAAATTCATTTAAGTTCACAGTCAAAATTCGACGATACACATAAACCATTTGGCACGAAACAACGACAATTAGGGAAGTGTCAATAACGCGATTTAGACTTGTGGACTTGCCCATTAGGTCAACTGTGTATTGTCTCATTTTGTCATTATCATCTTCTTGTAGGCGGTAGTATAAAAAGTCAAAATGACCCATTTTCGAGAAAGTCATATTTGCCTTTTTTTTTTTTTTTCGAGATTCTTTTCTACATCATAAACCTTACTCAGACTATGGTCACGAGCATTTTTTTGTGAACGCCTTTAGGAAGCGCTGTTTATGCAAAGATTGATCCGGTTTAGTGTGCAGTCTGCTTCCGTGGGTAATCTACGTTTTCGACTACTAACACTCTGGGGGAAACAATTCTACCAGACACAAATATCACAGTCCACACAATCATAGTTACTTAAATAGTATACGAACACCCTCTGCAATTCTAAACTATACAATAGAATGTCAGTGTACGTTTTCTTCGTGCCTATTTGCACGATACATGGACTCTACTAGTAGTAACAGGTACATTAGATTGTGTCATGCATCCACTGCTGCATAGTATCCCAGCCATCGATTTCTACTTCTGTGCCGGTCTTTGCCAACTCCGAGGAGCAGCGCGACTAGCCTACTTTTATCCATCACATTCGACGAACTAGTACCGGTAGAACCCAGAGACCCGTGCCGTGCGAGTGATCTAAAGTGAGTCGGCCTAGGGACGTTGCGCGAACGGAGTTGAGGCTTGTGGGTAAGTCTGGAGCTTTTGCCCCTAGCTATCTGGTTTGCAATTGAAATACCTAGGCTATCCTAAGCTCTTCTGAGCTACGTCAACTTTTACCGTGGGGCTATCAAAATCGAGACTGGCGGAGTTCAAACCGACACATGCATGAATAATGCTTTCCATTGTGCTCTGATAATCTTTGCCATCTCGATTAACTTCTTTCCAAATCCCATCTCCAATCTTTTGTCAGTCACACGTAAGATGATTCTCTAATATAACGGTAGCGAGAAGCAACGAATCTGATTTCTGGGCTGCTCGAGACTCCAAGCAAATGAAGCTAGGGTCAAAATCAACGGCGCTAAGAGGCGTGACTGAGGCAGACGAAGTTTGCCATTAGGCTGAACTAACTTTCAGAGATCTTGCAAAATGCTTGCGATTCGAAACGTGATGCTTTAAGGCCAGAAGCTGATCGTTGTCCCATAGGGATAATACTTACCAGATAAATCTTGCGCGAGATATAAGGTTCTTTCCACCATTCGTAATATTAGCACGTATTTTTTCTATACACGGATAGTTTTCCTCGATGTATGCCGAACTAACTTTCAATAAGTAGATAACCTGGATATGAACAACTCACATGTAATTATTTAGGTCAATATACATATTGAGCTAAATAATTGCTATAAAATTTTAGATAACGAAGATAGTAATTTTACGCGGATCAGCTCATGCGATTTATCCGAAATTATTCCTACATAATTACTTCCGTAGATAGAAACTCTGCTGTCCTTAAACTTTTCGCCACACTCCTAGCATAAAGTTGCTAGCATTTTTTTTTTTATAATACCGTACTACTTCTACTGCTAGTGTGTATAGCAGTGGTAGTAATCAAAGTAATCAGTGACTTCGTCAAGGGGTGTAATTTGGCTGTTTCTGATCCATGGCACTGAGTTGTTACGCACCACCCTGTTACGAGAAGCCGGCCTTACCGCCGCGGATGGGTTTGGGCGTGCCAGGTGTCATTTCCCTCATTGCCATTGAATCGCGTAGCAAGACGGCCACATCAACGACCGCCGCGCTGCCTTAGCCTGTGCCAGCCAACGTGGTTACAATTATCGCTGGCGAAATTATGGATCCAACTTCAGAAAGGCACTAGCTACCCGTCCTGTGCTTGAGAAGGAAGTGGATAAAGTACCCAACGAGTGGAGTGGTTTTCTCTCAACCTCACGACATAAAGTCCCAGTCGAGCGAGGAAATACGGAAACACGATGAAGAAAGAAGGAGGGGTCTCGAGAACCAGAATTGTTGTTGTCGCCGTCAGCATTGTCTTTGACAGCTCTCGTTTCGAGAAAGAAAGGGGTATCATTAGCGGTTGGGGTACTTCCTAGCTTTCCCAGCTATTTTCCTTCAAGAGAAAGGGAACCTTTGAAGGCCTAACTATTAATGTATATAATATATGTGCGGTCACATGATATTGATCTAACCAACTGCTGGCGCATCCATCCACTGTCGCCATACTAGCTATTCCTTGCTGTTCCGACCTTCTCGTTTGGTAGTATGCCCTACAGTGAAGCGTTTTCGCAGTACGGGCAAACGGGATACCAAAGCAAACTATTATATTCTATCGCACATCATTTGCCTCCTCACTCGGCTTTCCAAGCAGTAGCCACTTTTCCATCATGAACTTTGCAAGCACTACACACTCGAAAGAATGCCCTTGTCCTTCAGCCTCCCCCATATCGCTCCCTGCGTTTGCCCTCGAACCATAAAGATGGCCCACTTGCCACCCCAGCGCCGCGCAATTTGGCCCGTCCACCAAATTCCCGTATTCCTTGCTTCGTTCGCCCTCAGCTAGCAGCCTTGTTTCCCAGCTGCCTTCTCGGCCAATCGGATCTAACGTCTTCTTGAATATGCCCGTGGGACAGATTCTGCGTCCGCGTCTTTGAACCGGGCGAGCTGTCCGAAAGCCTTGGCCCGAACGAAGGAACAAACGAAGGCAAGTGCGAAGTGGAGGAAAAGTTTGGTTTAAGCAGAAGAAAACGGCGACGCAGCTGCAAACTTTCGGTAGAAAGTCCAAACGCCTGCAGGAGTCGCACAGGCAGCGGTGAAAGTCGCCTTTCAGCTAAAACGGTAAGGGACTTTACTTAAGGACAAGGGAGACAACACCTTTACAAGAAAGGCGGTGAGATGCGAAAATGAGCCTTAGCTATGATGCCGTTAACCCTGCTGATAATATTTTACCGACGATGAAAAATCGACAGGGAGGAAACGGTAATTAAAACAAAAGTGCATTTGTGACGATTTCAAAAGTACGGTCTGGGAGTGCTGCTCGCTTAAAACAAATCAAAGGTCTAAAATGCAGACAGCAAACATAATGTAATATGTAGCTGCTTTTCCATCCCATCGGGGGGTCGGGTTTTCAGACTCTGCCACCCACACCTTTGATAAAAATGTCTTCCTCTCAAGAGATTGTTCGGTGCCGAGTTTCCGAAAAGGTAGTTGGCCTATTGTTTAAAAGTTCCCCTTACACTTGGACATATATTAATTCTGCTTTTTACAAACAGGGGCTACCTTTTGGTGGGCCGCAAACTAAGTGGCGTTTACTTAACGTTTTCAAATTAAACCTACTTTGCTGAGGCGCGATGGTAGACCAGAACGGACGAAGCATTGGCTACTGCAATGACTTGATCTGTAGGAAGTTCGCAGCGGACCTTCCATCCATCAACAAACGATGATACTAACGTTGAGCGGAGTTCAGTCCAGCCACCTAAGCAGAATTAGAAGAACCAAACAGAACAAATACTTAGAATTAGGGTCAGGACATTTTCGCGTCAGTGATAAAACCAGGCTATCAGGTATTTCAAACTATATATATATATATACTTCAGTTATCCTTGTTTTCAGGCGACAGATATATAGGTAAAGTTGCAGTATTCTGACTGCCAAATTCGAGGCTGTCAACCTGTCTGAAAAGCAAAGGGCCCTAGGGGAATATACGTTTTGTTGCCTGTTAAATGATTTCGTGTGAGAGGAAATAGGATATGTTTGCGCTCGTATGTCGATATAGCGGAGCTTTCGTGTAGGTAAGGTTGAGAGGAGCTAGAACGTAGCAGCATGACCGTTATAAAATAAATTCTTCCATTGCAATACATTTCGACAATGAATCTATTTGAATGATAATCTATCTGGTTGGCGTAAAATGGAAGATCTGACAATTTTAACCTTCGCACGTTCTAGCTACGATTGTAAGCATCACACAACAACAACACTGAACAATCGGCGGGTTGATAATAAGAATGTCATATGCGTCGCTTTAACTGCCCCTATCGGAACTTTTTTGCATTACTCCAGTGTTTTATTTTCAATTATCTTAAACTGCGTCTCTCCGCTCTTAAACGCGAACCAGCCCCGTATTCAAAATCCCTACTTATATTTCCTACAGGTATAGCAAAAATAACAAGTACGACAGTGATAAACGTAATTCAGCGCGGAGTTATTCTCTTAAATGTACGGTCCTTATATTTGGATAGAGGGTACATAGCAAAAAAGATCAGAATTGCTACCTAATTTCGGCTTAACCCATAATAGCCTCAATAGATGCCAATACATCTGCATCGAAATTATGCCCCAGTACAGAAAGGCCGCTCGAAGTACGAGAAGCGATCATTGCATATTTCGATCGTGGTGCACGTGGGGATCAGACCCCAGAGGGCACCGACACCGACATCCGGTTTCTTGACGGGCAGTGGAAAGTAGGAAAGAATATAATCAGCGGAATCATAAGTGTCTAGACCTTAATTAAAATTGCATAAAGCAAATGCCGTCTTCAGTCGTGCCGTATTTCTCTGCCAACACGCTAGCTCCTCCTAGGAATTTGGATGTTAAGTGGCTATTCATTTTCCAGGTATTAGCAGGATGGTAAAAGGGGCGAAATCAACGAATATTCATTGTGGCTACAATTGATTTAATATATATTCTTTTCGGAGCAGGTGTCACAACCGAAGGCAGTAGTATTTGCTCGGCTTAGATCGCCTCAGATCTCAGATCTGAGGCAAAGTTACTCTATGCTACGAACTTCGTCGACAGTTCGAAAAAGTTATGAATGAATCCAATGAAAATGCAAATAACTGCAACACACGAAAAATGTAAAGCGTTTCCTTCAATCTAAAAAATGTCGCGTACATTACACGAATAGCATACTAACTTTGCCATTGCACGCGACGGCTGATGTCGGATAAATCAATTTTTCGCATCGACATCTTCCGCTTTGTACGTGCAGCCTGAGTCACTGTCGTCCCTGAAACTTACGACGCCCGCACAAAATGCTGTCTCCGGAACGAGCGAACTACGAAAATTCGACGACACACATAGCTCCCCCTCTTCCTCCCCGAGGCTGCTTCCTGTACTCAGCAATGTTGGATAGAACATAGTCACTTATCGCCAACGCTCGATAGTGAGCTACAATGAATAGGATAAAGGAACGTCCGGTCGATAGAGAAAAAGTTGGTTTACAAAGACCACTGTCAAAAAGGTCTCTCATAAGATGACTAATTTCAAGGGAGGCTGCGGGGCTGATTATAGAGGCGTTCGGCATACTTACCGTTAAATGCAAAACCACCTATACACTTACGACAACATTGATTATATTGAGCGTGCCGAATACGATTGCCTATTCGTACGGGATGAAAATTCTAAACTTCAAATGTTAAAAAACCTTAATGGTAAACAGAATATAGTTCAACGGGCGACCAACTTCAGCAAAAACTTAGGTTAGAATTAAGTTATCAGCGTTCAATAAAATAGGTTTTTCTCACTTAGTGATTGACGCGTGAACGCAAATATAACAAATTTATTGCAAATAAAAAAGATCGCGTGCTTCAAATAAGCATGTAATTTTTCGGCTTTCCTTGTTTTACCTATTGGTCTTTTTTTGATTTATCAGAAACCAAATATCATTAGTATAGATCATGAAATTATAATTTTTTATTCTTTCTATCGTATGTGGCTAAATGTTTTAGGCTAGAGAAGTCATTCCATCGACTGTAGACTCAAAAAAAACGTCGACAAAAAAATAGCTGCTGCTGCTCTTTACGGCGCAAGCGGATAATAACCCTATATGTCTATGCTAGGTAAAAAAGGATGAGCTAGTCAGTTACTATACCATTACCTGAGTCAGCTTGGTGTACCCAGACAGAGCTGTTGCTAAGCGCGTAATACGTCCGTGAGGTTTCGGCACGGTAACCGCTCCAAGGCAACAGGCGACAAGGTAAGGCCACGTCTTTGCCAGGTCGAACATGAGAAGCCCCCTGCCTATTCGAAACTTGCCCTGCTCCACCTTGTCGACTATGATGGCCTGTAGTCGTAGGTAACGTTACAGCTACCGCCTTGGTGATGCCTGTTGAGCTTGTCACTGGAAAGGGAGCGAAGTGCTGTTGTAGTATAGGGTTGGAGCTAGAAGCAACTCTGCGTGGCGAATTGCACAAGGATTTTTATTATCATTTTTGTGCAACTGAACCTATTTTCAGTAGTCCATTGGATATTTGAAGGATTAAATAGGACCATCTATATATAGTCTATACTGATTATCTTCTGTTCAAAAAATTGCCGTCGACACAGGTAATGTTAGTCGTAAAATAGTAAATAATAATAATAATAATAAAAAAATAAATCTATCGAAAAACTATATTAATGATAATATGCCCTAACAATAAAAATTTTTTTTTCTCTTATGCTGGCGACCTTCTTTGTCACCACTAATCGATTAACAATAAGTGCTTGAAATTTATAGGCATTAGTCTTCTTAGTATGTCAATGGCAGTTACGTCACTCCGCGTATTATAGAGCATGATACTATAGAAATCGAGCGATGACTTGCGGAAACTTGTCAAACTTTCGAAGGTCTAACAATATCCAGATTATTAACTGCTTGCTTCCAAATGAATTAGATTATTGATAAATTGATTTACACTAGAAGACGTAGCATAGCGTTTCTAGTTATTTTCTTTTTTTATTAGGTTCGTTTTGTCGCCTTCGGGCCGTAATCTGAGGAACTGAGCTTTTGCACCTTAAGCGCTCCGCGCGACCACCATCCTCAAATTGATTCCACGATCCTTAGCCTAAACCAGTATGATAACAGTGGAAGACAACACGCAAGCATGATCGCTATCGAGGCAAAACAACGAGCTCGATCTATATCTACCAAAATATCATAGTCTGCATCCGTACTACTGGCTTGGTTTTTATCTGTTGTTGCGAGTTGACACAAACGCGTTGCAGGTTCGCCTTCCTCTCCCCAAAACGCTAAAAAAAAACTGGCTGGGTAGCTGGCTGGCTGGCTGGCCAGTCAGTTATTTTATATCGCCCGTCTTTGTGTTATTAAATCAACCAGTCTACAGCTTGTTTGTTTTTTTTTTTTTAGTAACCTATTATATTCAACGAATATGTATGTATCTGTGCATTTCAAGAAGGACATGCTTTCTCTAGGTTTACATCGAGTAAACAAAACTGCTTTCAAGATAGATTTTTCCCTAACTTTTCTATAATTAGATATGAAATTTTATTAGTTAGCAGAATATATATATATATATATATAGTATTGTCAATGAGGGAATACGCTCCTTTACTAGCTATCAGTCTAGCTCATCATTGAGTCTTATGCTTTAGGCTTCAAATGATTATGTGTTTCAAATCTCACAATAGCTAAACGGTCATTTGCTTGACATTTACGAGAGTCTCATTTTACCTGGCAAGATTAGGTTGTTATTTAACTTTTCCATACTCTTCCATTCCATCGTAGATTACCGTGCCGAGCTCAGTGGTAGCTTCATTCAGTTTCCAACCGGTCACTGACGTTTAACCATGAAAACTAGATATAGCAGACATAACCAGTCACGGCTGCGTGTGCTGTCGCTGCTGATCATTACAATCATGCATTTAACACTGATAAGCGTGCTAAGAAACCAATCATCATCATCATCTGAACTGCCTGCTGCCATATCCCGCGCTGTTCATCTAGGGACATGTGTGAGCGGCCGACGGGAACGCATTCACACCGATAAGGGACTCTACTCTGTGAGCTCAGGATTTTGTTGGGTTCTTGCGGGAGTGACGATATGGTGACAGCGGCTAGAAGCAAAATATTTAGCACAAGGAGAAACTACTCATACGAGAGAGAGAGAGAGAGAGAGAGAGAGAGAGAGAGAGAGGGGGGGGGGGCATTGGGATCGAACGACCCAGCGCCTCCGCTGTGCATATACATGTAATGGAGGATATTGTGCGATGACCATTGCCTGAGCTTTCTCACTGCCGTGCGTAGCATGGAGCCTAACAGCGGCACCAGCTGCTGCCCCATTTAATACCTTAGTCTGCTGGACGTTAGCGTTGTCCCATTAAGCCTTTAATCTACACCTTTTGCCTTCTCTATAAAATATCCGTGATTTGTCAGCAGCGTCAACTAGCCAATAATGTTGCCTAGGCTAGCAGCACTGCCCGCCGGCAAACTGCACCAGTTGGGCACGATAACTCTAGCATTGCCGCTGCCCTTGAATGACTGCTGAAACCCTGTGCTCCGAAAGAGGACTCAGGGGATCGCAAACACATACGCCCTTAAGAGGTAAAGCAAGTAGAAACGAATTTCCTTAAGTTAAGGGATCGCAGAGACAATAAACATTGCGCCTAGCACATAATATGGGGCGAAGAAGTCGGTTGTGTTGAAGCAGTGTGCGGAGATGCTTAAAATGCTTAATATTGGAGCTTATATATGCGGGATAATCGGCTGTGGTTGAGAAGACAACTAACCTCAGTGGGTCTTGTTAGGCTCAGAAGGAGAATTTGAAGGGACAGCGAAAGGAAAAATAAGGTTTAGCACCTAAACAATGCTACAATGTATAGCAATAAATCTGATCATTAAACGAGTAATGTAAATGTTTGCTCGAACTCAAATTAGCATATTGCTACATAAGCAGGCTGGCCCAGGTTGTTCTGACAATATATAGGGCTTGTCTCTGAAGACTTTTTACTTTTTTCGTTTTTCTTTTCCTACCTGCTAATCGGACAACACGAGAACTGCTACTGGCAGTAAAAACGATGTAGAGATTTCGAATAGTGATCTACACACGTCTGTACGACCGATACACACTGGCTTTTCTGCATGGTCATCATTAAAAAGGCAACCGTGTCATATGTACGTCGTACGACAGACACGTCTTGTTTGTCTGGTATCGGTTGCCAAACAGTTCCGTTTGTCTCAGACTTGCACAGTCACGTTACTAGCGTCTAATTCTGAACTCTTTCTATTGATAGGTTGTCCAACACGTCACGGTGGAATACGCAGCGCTTGAGAGTCAAGTTAGCAAATTTCAGCGTCTGTCATTGCATCGTACGTGTGGATGCGTCTGCCCGCCCGGCTCGTCTCTTTCCTTCTATACAGCTGCGTGCCATTGCGTGCCAATGTGTTAGTTGGACACTTGTCCGTCCTGTGGGAAGGATCACAAATCATTTTATGCCTTCTGGACGAACCCTCCCGGGCCACTCTGGCACAACCTGGCAGCTAAAGCGGAATGTGCGCTCACTTGCAGCAGGAACAGAGCTCTGCCACCAAGCGCCGCGGAAACATTTCTAAGTACCTAGATTTGATTTATCTTTTTGTATCTTTACCGAAAAAATCTATAACGACCCGCTATAAATGTAACGTTATAAATGTTTTAGTTCATTTATATATTCATTGCACTGACAGCGGTCTTACCGGACTGAATCCGAGTTGCTTGCGTACACGACAACTTTCGGCGGCGGTTTGGCATCATTGCGCACCATATTGGCCACAGACCATAGTTCACCATAGTGCGGTCATGTAGATACCGAACAAACTACCTGACTATCTCCGACCCGGATCCGTGTTATTGTCAGACCACGCTGAAAAACCATTGATTATGGACGGAGGAACCCCATGTGTTGAACGCCAATCCAGTCACCAGATGATTCCGGGCAAACAGAACCTTGTCCTGATATGGTTTTATTATTTTCAGCCTTTACGAAGATTTTTCTGAAGCAAATAATTAGCGGTGCGTTTATTTGAAGTTGGATCCTCTTGGAAATGGGATTCTGAGATTACTGCTACGAAGTTCTGCCACAAAACGCCTATTCTACCTTATTGAAATCAGCATTTGATACGATTAACTCTCGGTGACTCTTATTGGCTTTCCAATAGAGCCACAAAGCGTACAGCTTCTCCAATGCGTCTGATCTTAGTAACGTTGGAAGGACTAGAATCATTACGTTTGATTCACGGGCAACTGCTTAAGTTGTGAATGTTTATATCAGTGTAAAATTGTCGCCTCTACGATTGGTAACGACTATTCGCACATCAAAAACACTTATGCAGAAACCAACGATGCCCACACGCATTAGGAACCCGGCCTGATTTTTATACTTTGTGCATGCGTCTACAAATTACGTTACATGATTTACAGAACGGCTTAACACGTATATTAGGGAAAGTGGCCGGCCGAGGTGGCCGAGTAGAGCTCTCAGTACGCAAAGCTGTGTTAGTCGCCCACATTTTGCATGTGTAAACGCAACTTTTTTAATCGTACCGTGTGTAAGTTTACATATTTTTATATGGCCAGATTTGTAAGGTAGGAACAAGTTCCTGAGAAAAATTTAAATCGGAAAAGAAGCACTGCCTAGCTAAAAATAGACGGCCATATAAAGTGATATATATGCGTTCACGAAACTAATCCGACTACTGGTACGATTGCAATGTACTACAAATGACAGTTGCCCACCATGCTTGGATTACCGGCAAACCTTATTAGTTGAGCTTGGCGCCCTTGCCTCAAACGCTTTATATGTGTACGATATGATTATGGTTGTATTTGGCCAACCTAAGCTATATATTGAACGCGGAACGCACTCTGCCGTTCTTTATATCCGTTAGTATCATGGCCACGATTAGTCTTGATTTCAGATGTTTACGTATAAGCGCTCTGCAGAACTTGACCCACTGTAGAATCCTGGCGCGGGCAGACTGCAGGCGAAAAAAGGGTCATAGTATTCGGCGGGACGCTATCGTTTGTTTGCTAAAGGAGCCGTAAGGCGGCTCGCGCCTGGTTGTCTGGTTTCCGATTCGATTCATTGAAAGCTTTGCTTCAACTGGCGTTCTCCTATAGTGGCAGCTTTTTCTTGCCAAAATCTCCTTCTCTGGCAGAATTCAGAGATCCAACGTTTCGTGTCTACTCGTGGTGGTAGGTCCCCTCGCCTTTCATGGCAGGGTCCCTTATCCCCCGAAACCTGCCCAATCTCATCCGCCACCTATTCTGTCTTATCTAACCTTCACCCTCGAAGGGCGCTCTTTGGCCTAGTCATCGTTAGGGATCTAGCTTACTTGAATCTTCTCGGGAAAATTTAATTAGTACGCATGAATCCATTAGGCTGTGTCTTCGTAACGATACTACAGTATAATGGGAGAAGAAACCTGTTATGAGGATACTAGCTAACAATTTCTAGACAAACAATGCGTTACGCCCTGGTTATGGGGAATTCGAGGATTGGGTTGCAGTCATATCTAATAATTACTCGAATTTCCATATCGAGTTATTATTCTATTTTTGTTTCAGTAATTAACTTTTTGATTCGACCTGGGTAGCAGAAACGCGACGTGAGATGTATTCTCGAAGGACGCAATAGACACCTTAGTTAGGGCCGATTTTACCTGTGGCATGTGAGCGAATCATTTAAACAAGTTGGCAAATTTACCCCGAGATGTAGCGCTATATCGTTGACCAGTGCTGAAGTCCACTTTTAAACATCCGCCATGTTTGACTTGAAGTTGTCGTGACTTGTGACCCTTGTGCCGAGTAAATGATATAAGCCACATGTCTGACGTCGTGCTAGAGGGGATGACTGTTGTGAATATGGATTAAACGTTGCCATAATTGTTCAGTATGCTGCTACTAATTAAATAACTCATATCGGGTGGTCCTGAGAAAAATTTCCTTTTCTACTCTGGTTGTTTTTTTATTTAGGGTGGCAATGTATGCTTTTCCGCGGAACTGTCTATACCAAATTTTCCGATTAATTTCCTATAGCATAACATGCTTCGACATACAACTTGAACACTATGCAAAACCCGCCTGTTAGTGCTTATACGTTTTGTGTTTCCCGGCATCATACTAGGAGAAGTCCGATGCTCAACTTCTGTTATTTTTTACCGGATTTTTTTTATATAGTGAGGTATTTGCAAAAACAAGCTATGCTTGATTAGTCTTGTTCTCAGTAAATTGTTCCCATTGCAAGCGTATGATGCGTTGTCACAAAGTGTATAAAAAAAAAACTGTAATCTATGGACTCGAGTTGCTTCTTTAAAGCCATTTTAGCAAGAGTAAATATCAGGGTTTTTCAACGACCCGAATCACGTTGCGGCATACCTTTGAAATTTTCTGAATTTCTTCTTCTTTTTTATTCTAAGAGCCTTAAAAAAAGGTCAAGAGTCCACGCGGAAGGACATTCAAACGTTTTTGAGTCGTGCTTACGATCATTCGCTTGGTTCATTCCGAAAGTACAATGTACTCACTGTATGTATAGTAGAGCTGTTTCATCTGTCAAATGCTAGAAAATATGGCTCGATGAGCAATAATTATTAGCATTGTTATTATTCCCTTTTTTGATTCGTCTGATACTGCTGATGATATTTTACGGAACAACCTCGAACGGCTTTCAGTCAAGGCGATATATGAGCAGAGCTACACAGAACTCAGGCTTTCAGCTTACCTCCTCGAAAGAAGGTTCGGGAGTAAATTCTGTCTCAGCTTTTCCACATAATGTTGAGTTTTCTAGTTCGCCTTCAGTAGATCATGTGGGTTTTACTCCGCCACCTGCCCGTTCGATGCCACCTGCCCATCTAACATCCTTTATGAAACAGCTGCTTTCCTGGACCCAATTTACTTGGCTACCAAAGCACCTTTTCTGTCGTAGTAGTGCTGAATTTGTCTTTTTCAGCTTGCAAAGTGCAACACCACAGAACTTCCGTTCGATGGCTAGCGTGTACAGAGGAATGTATGCTTTTTAATTTTAATCTCTTGCCCAATCGGCGATCGCCTATCGCACAGGAAGGATCTAATGAAGACTCAGACACTCTTCAGATATTGACAATTATTTTAGATATATACGAAGTACGAATTAAAGTTAAATGTGTATCTGTTTTTCGCTTCGGATCGCTCAGATCCCACAGCGAATTATCTAAAAATGAATAAAGTTATAAATTATCTGAAATAACAATATTTAGATGGCCATTTTTTATAAAAGTATGGTATGAACTACTTGACTGACGGGCGCTTCATGGAGTTAACTGGACTAACTTACGCGCTTAGGGAAACATCCCTTAACGTTTCAACGCCAGTTTCAAACCGGCAACGTACGATCAATAGTACTGTTCTCTTTAGTTGTTGTTATGTTGTCGAACAAAAGATAAGTGGCTCAAAATTCGATTACTTGGTAGCCAGAAGCACATGATCCGAGTGACGATCTAATCGAGGGAAAAAGGGTCAATTTGATTCTGCTCATCATTGAATCTGTATCAGGTAATAGAAATACCTGAAATTCCGCTTAATTTCTCCTTCAGACCATATTGGGCAATGAATTCTCGCCTCACCGCGAACTCTTCTCGTTCCCCCGATAAATACAATACAAATGACTATAAGACAACGAAGGTAATGAGAATACTGAGGTATCTGAAATTTCTGGCGATTTTTTTACTTGCGTTTAGCAATGACAGATGATGTTGGCTAAGGATTGTTCCTTCCTACTAATCGAAAGTTCCCTTTGATTGTTGAAAGATTTATGTATGCCCCAGCGGGAGAAAACATTGACCCTGACTGAAGTTTCTAACGTATAATATTTCAGCACCGTCATGCTAAGCTCGAGCAACGGAAGCGTCTTACTGAGACCCCAGTTAATCCGACCCCTAAACTTTACTATTACCCTGTGGCGCTGTCGCGTAATCTCGTTATCTATTTCACCGTTTTAATACGAGGTAAGATTTAATTTTTGCCAAACTCTATCCAAGCTATCACTTAGAAAAGAAAGCAACGTTTCGATATAAATCTTTGAAACATTTTGATGTTCGCCCAAAGAGGTCGAACTTCAACCAGTCACCTACCTTCTATGACAAGAAAGCTATGGCCAAGCAAATACTTAACCGATCGCTAAAATTAATGTATAGCTTACTTAAGGTTAAGATTCTACTTTCACCTTCGTTCGTCTGCCATATTCGAGCGTTTGAATGGAGCAGAAGACGAACGAGCTGAAGGAATCCTTCGTGCTTCAAACTTTTCCTGTTTAGCTAAGTCTTAACGTATAAAAACCAAGTGCACAAATAACCAGCTGCGGTCGTCACAGTCAATAGCATCCCATATATAGACGGAGTTGTATGTACAAGATGCCATTGTTAAGGAAAACCGCTGCTGTAATTATTTGCTGGTATATTTGCCGATAACTTTTCGATCTCATGGATCAAATGGGAGACAACTGCTAGTTTTGCAAGGATCGTTTATTAGAGATCCTTATGTCGTTGGCCCGCATATCCCCATCAGGTACGACTATAATGGGCCACCCATGATTCTATACAGAGAAGCCAATTAAAGTGATTAAAGCTGCCAGGGACCGCTGTTGTAACCCGAGTTGAAGACTTCCAAAATTCCTTCAATGGTATTGTAACAAACATCGATATACAAATGAGCAGCAGACAATATAGTTGAAGGTAATTGAGTTTGTTGGAAAGCTGAAGCAAGTAAGCCAAATGAGATATTTTCAAACACAGAAGCACTGATATTGTTTCGTGCGAATACCGGATTATTTACGGGCACTGTTTTCTGCTTTTTTTCTGATAGGACGATAATCGGTTATGGGGCTGCCTGCAACGGGGCCTATTTAAATGGGTGTTCTGGTAGGACGGCACTTCGTGTTGGGCTGAGTGTACCCAGTTTGTGTCACTCAAGGAAAGAGAAACACTTTCTGTGAATACGTACCTGTCTTCTGGAACACTAACGATATGTTTAACGATTCGTCGTACAAACAGTTTGCCGACTCGATCATGCTTTAGATTGTGACCTTCCTAGTAGCAAAGCTCTGTTGAGCTTTAGACGTCGCAAAGGCTGCATGGGTTGAGGAGAAGGTGTAGCTGGTTTGATCAGTATGGGGAAGTCGTAACGATGTAAACATCGTCCATTTGTCCAGAGCTCACTTGGACACATTTAAACGTATGTGAGTCTTGTGATTGTACATAATTAGCAGACGTGACTTCTTAAGGGAACAGTGAAGTGCTTACGACAGTCTTCAAACCTATTCCTACCGATATGCCCAGACCGGTCTGCCAAAGCTCGGTTATATGCACGCATTAGCATAGTTTTCTTGAAATACTGCGCATCAATTGTGGATATACTGATACATTTCGAGATGGTATACGTTTCCTGGCGATATTTTTTCATCTTCGACAATTCTATTCTTTGACTCTGCCGCCAAATAAGTTTGCCCAACGAAAAAGAAGCAAGCACGCCTGTAGAGGCTTAAAGGGCATGAAGTTTGAGCTCTTCGCGAATTGAGAATGTTTAGGTACAATCTGACTCGGATGTACTATCAACGTCTGAGTCAAATCGCCGATAGTACTGTCGTTCGGCCCTGCTTTATGAGAATACAGATGTTACAGCTGTTATCAAGAGAAACTTAATAAGGGTGGCCTATAAACATTTAGTGTGACAAGCTACACCTAGATGCCATTTAATTTTATTGATATCTTTGTATAGTGAACAGTAGACGGCGTTTTATATAAATAATAGTGTATAATATAGCTAGAATTAGTGGCTTTTAGATGAACGAAACCATGATAGAACATTGAGGTGATTATTCTGCTTTTCATTGTGTAGCAATGCGAAAAAGATACTTCTGCTATCCGAATAGCCCTACCTTCCAAGATTTGGATCAACGTTTTCTGGTTGAACGTAATGATTTGATTTAGAATTAGGATCTAAACATTCTAAATACAAAATGTATAATCGTGTTTTACGTTATACACACGCTGGATGTTACGCTGGAAGCTATTCAGGCGTACTCACTCCAGCAGTTACTCGATACCCTCACATTCTACCTAAATTCACGACAAGGAAGAGATATTGTGTCACAACTACCCAGAAAGAGCTAAGCGGAATCACGGAAATGACTCATAGGTGATATGCTACAAGCGAAAGTCTCTGTGCCCCGCGTTCAGTCTAATGAGGCTCACTATTCTACTTCCATTTGAACTAAAAATGGTGGCGTCCGTTACCGTTGCTGGCGTTATTCGTCTTGCGTTTTTTCCATGGTTCACACACAATACAGGCGTACGTACGTTCCTTTTTCATCGTCTGCCTTATCGCCGCTGTTTTTCCTCCTGCCATTAAATAAGAGCAAAGCCCTTGAGCGACGTTTACTGAGCTACTGCTTTAAGCGTATACTGTGCTTCTTTAGGTATGCTTCTCTCTCTTTAGGTATGCCTTGTTCGTTGGGTCGGGGAGCTAGGATTTGCTACGTAGGCCGTCAGCTGTAGTACTACTGGCGCTGCTTCTGCTAGCGACCAAGTGGGACCAAGCGGTCGCCAAGTCTGGAGTCTGCTGTAGTTGCCCGTTGTCATCTTCGTTGTTCTGCTCTCAATGAATGGCACTCCGAGAGTTGGACTACAGCGAACTCAGTTTGGCTGATATAACAGCGACAGGGATACCGAAGAGAGGCTTTCTCCTGCTTTGTTATACACGACGTTTATTCTGTCGATCGGTCGGTGGCCGGGTCCAAGGGTCCTCCAGGCTTTCAGCCAAATCAACTGCCCGCTGTTCGTTCAAGGCCAGTCTTGCACCAGTGGAACGTTGTCTGCCAACAATGCACTAACTCTGCCAGCCACGCGAAGGGATTCAGGACTATTTGCTCGGAATCCCAGCATAAGTACTGCCATCTCCTCATTTCCGTAGCTGAATCTCAACTGAGTCTCTAACCATGCTTCACCGTGGCTCTGTGGAGGTACAACAATGAATAGCTGCAGGCCGACTATGTCATATATTTTACACTTGGCATGACTGTATCTTCTTGTTCGTAAATGTGGAAGTGCATGTGTGTATAATTCGAGAAGTGCGTACTCTGTGCTTTATGCGTTCATGCCTCTGTACTTGCATGACTGTGTATGTATGTGTGTGGATATGTGTTTCCCCGTATCTATTTTTTTTTGTATCATCTTTTCTCGTATTTGAGAAGGAGAAATAGCGCCACAAAGTTAAAGAAAAATGCTATAAAATGTCTCTCGCTCTCTGTTGATTTGTTTTTTTCGTGGGGTGTATAGTATACGTTGGAGAGTACTGGACGCTGAGAGTGTGCGCGGCAGCCGCCCGCTGTAGTAGATATGAAAACGGAAAAAGGACGAGGCCAACCTTTGCAGGGCCGTTCTTTCTTCAAGACTGCCTCGCGCACTCGTAGAGCGCCTTGACCCGTGGCCTGCATTGGCGTCTATACTGGACCTCTACTCATGTCGTATGTTGGGTAGCTGCAAGGAAAAAACACGCTGACCCACTTTCACCTACTTTGCTGCATTAGAAAACGCAGTGCTGGCAGAGAGCGTACGTTTCACCTTATGCCTGTCTATATATTGCGTTCTCCGAAGCCGACACGACCCCAAAAAGCACTAAAAGACTCGACAGGCCAGCAGCATCTTCAGCGCGCGCGGCATCTCCCTTGTGACCCTTAGTGGCGTTCGGCGGAGTTTCCCGTACTTCCCTTAGGCCGCTGGGAGGTTAGCCTCAACGTGGCTAAGAAGATAGAAGGGCAGGATCTCCCCCAACGCCCTTTTCTCCCTCTCTATATTTCGCGCCTCAGCACTACCATACATTGGTAATGCAAGGGAAGGCATCGGTGGTCGGAACGACTAACCGGCCTTTTTCGCAGGCCCAAAACAACGGAGAAACGATCACAATCATCGCTTTAGTTGGCTACTTTCCATTTCGGTACCTCATCTCCCATAGTTATACTCAGAGAAGTCATACCCCGTTCTAAAGGGCAAAACGGAAAGCAGTTGACTCTTAGAATCAATGATAATGTTTGGATAGTAAGAACAGTTGTGTTCAATAAAAACTCTTAGATAAGATTTTTTTCAACGCCTTCGGCTATTCCTACTGTGTAAACAAATATCAGATTTGAATCACTCTTTCGATGTAGGATCAAGAGCTTTCTTCCACTAGAATGCGTGACCATGGTAGGTCATACAGAGCCTACCCAGGGTTCCTCCAACGGATTTATAAAACGGCGTAATGACCATATGCCACGGTAGGCAATTGCCAACGATGAAACTTAACTCAACGATCGCCGCACGTACACTAGATATACTGATTACTTAATTGTAATTATTTTTCTACCGTTACTTGGCAGAACATTACTAAAAAAATGAATATGGAAGTTATTAAGCGGTGCTTCCAGACCTTCGGCGCACGCGTCGTTAGTATCCCTTTTCGGCACAACCCTGAAATAATCGGTTTGTTTATTTGAACTATGTACTCTTTTGATGTAGGCGGATGACTCTTACAAAGAAGGGTTAGGTTGACCGTATACACTTATAATGCATCGATTTGGATTGTAAAGCACACATAAAAAATGAATGTACCTAGAACTAAGCACCTCGTTATTATGAGCACGTACGAAGCACTACTACGAAATTGAGCCAAGAAATTGGAGTAGTTTTTAGTTACTACTCTATATGATTTCAGTATGCCTTGGTTATATAGGTAGGTTTGTATTAATCCAAGAGCACGAATAGGCTACCTCATTATGAAAAATTGTTTTCGCTGTATTATTGCTTCAAATTAATTAAATTTAAATAAAGTACGCTTAGTCGGATTAACAGTAGCAGCTTTATGTACTAGATGTTCCTTTAATTAGTTAAGACTGCCTTTAGAGGCTACGATGGTCGCCTGAAATGTCAAGCGAAGTTCAAATTCCTTGCCTTGCAACTTGCTAAAGGAGGCGATAGCCACAAATCATACGTGAGCTCTGACAAGTACCACAATTCCTATAAAAAAAAGCTAGTTTTACGAACACATTCCTCCGTTAGCTTTACTTGAGTTCCAAACTGTATGCTCCAGAATACAAAGCAAGACTGTATCAATCTATTCATACAAGGGAGGATTGTCGGATCACAGGGTGACTACAACTATAAAGCTTTCCATCTAAGGGCGTGCACGATAAAGAAAGCCTAACGTAAAAACGACATCATCAGGCGTCATCTTTGGTGACTAAGCTGTATCACCGCCTCAGGCATCATTTTCATTATGAAGGAGAAGCGACATTGCGCTCTTGACCAGAAGACATCATAGTCGAGCCACAATTTTGCTGATACACGTTAGGCCAACATTTGGTCTTATTTTAGTTGTAACTAAAGCTGTAATGACAAGACCTCTCTACCTGTTGTTTTTGGGTGATCTGTTCACATTGTAAACTCACCTCAAAGCTGTCATCCTTTCTTTGGCTGGACTTTCGAAAATGCACCTTAAATGCTTTCGGCTCTTAAATTGTTTTATTTTCGTCTGCCGCATGTCCGATCTAGAGTCTAGAATCTCTCTGGACCCTACCAGAATCGGACGAAGGAAACAGCGCTGCTCTGGTTTTTGGCGTATGCCTCGTTAGTTGAATGTGCCAGAACGAGGGGGCAATTCCGGCAATTGGTTGCCTCACGGAGCCAAGTCCGCCCCTGTCAGGGCGAGCCCGCTTAGTTTCGTTAGTCAACCAGCCACTCCTGCTGTTCCATATGTTAGCTCGTTAACGTAATGAAACACATGCGCAAGGACAGCCGAGACAACCAAGACGGGTCCGTACCCTTCGCGTTACAGTAAGCCACGGAGCTTGTGTGATACCCACTTGCGTGGATGGACGTAGAGTACGATGTCGTAGAGACACAAAAACATTGGCACGGCATGAAACGATGGCTGCGTTTTACGAAAGGTAAACTAACATAGGGGGGACTGAGGGCCGGAGAAGGGCTGAGGTTTGGACTAGTCTAATGGTTGTGGTAGAAGGAAAAGCTAAAAAATTGCCAGGAAGATTTGAGAAAACTGCGCAGAATCAAGCTACATGAATGTATTTCACTTGTATTTTCACAAGTTCACTTGTATTATTCACTTGTAGCAGCTTATAATAAATAAGCTGCCATACAAGTGCATAACAAATATTTCGATATGGGGAATGCTACATGCTATCGCAATTCATTATGATACGTTGTAGTTTTAACGAGATGACCCAGATGTTTGTTTTTGTATCAGAAAGGTGGTGGGTCAAGTGATTTGAACACAAATTAAAAAAAAAACAAGGCCTAATTTTCTTGCATGAATTGTGTGTCCGATATGTGTCAGATAAGGCTTTATTTTGAAGCACGTTAAAACAAAATATAGTAATAATAGTAATATAATAGTAATATTAGAGCATATGGAATCAGTCAAGCTAAGCCAAATAGGGAAAAGGGGTGACGATGTTACTAGTCGCTGCAAATAAATATATCAACACTTCAATTTTAGAAGAATTATTCATTTCATTTAGTAAGTGGTAAGAGTAGGTATCTTTCTAGCTGAAGAGCTGCAGAAGTCGATTTTTGGTTGTAGAATTTTGGCTGGTTTTTCGCTCTAGCGGCCTTTACATCAGTAGAGGACGCTAGAGCGAAAAACCTGCGCCGATCAACGGATCTGGGTGATCACGGGATATTTCCCTTGGGATACTTAGAACCGAGTTAGATCTTCTCTGACAGCGGTCTGAAATACGAGAATGCTCTGTTTACCGTCATCCCAGCCCTACTCCAGTGGAGCAGACGCAGTTTTCCCTCCGGCAACGGCCCACAACTTACTGGCTAATCCCGTTGGAACGCTAGATTTGCAAAACTAGTATCTGGCGTCGCTAAGGCCAGGTACATTTAACCGATGTCCTACTGCATCGCATCAACACTAGTCTTGTTATTGCATATATATAAAAGAGCTTTCACATGATTTTGCATGGAATTTGAAGCCCAAATCTAACTGATAGCAGTGACGTACTACCGTCGTTCAAGCCTCGTAACGGTTTACATGGGCATACTTCCGTTCTGTTAAAATCCAGTAATAATACGGTTAATGTAAGAATGTATCGGCCGACAAAATACATGTAATTACCGATGCTTTCGTCTGGTTCGTCAGAAGCTCTTCGTTGAAACATTGTCCACAGTTCTCAGTAACCCAAATAATAAGTAGTTGGCGTGCAAACACAGATGATCAAGATCAATTTTTTTAACTGGGCCCAAAATTGCTAAGCGGCGCAGACATCGATAGGCAATGAGGATTTACTTCTTCAGCATCGGCAGCTCTCCATCTCGCCGGCGTCTGGTTAGGAAAAACAGCATTCTACATACTGAGCATAAGATTTGGACCTGTCAAAACACTTTCAGTCCTCGAAACTTGCAGTTCTCTCAGCCAAAAGTCACCCACTGCCGCCCGTTTTTTTCTTCATAGTTTGTTGCCTGTCGTTTTCTTGTCAGGCGCTTACCCGACGGCGTACACCACGCTCTACTCCCCAGATACTACTACGATTACGCCAAAACGGCAACCGCAGTACTTCGTATCTACAATGCTGTCTCTTATACGCTATGCTCTTTTTGTCCGTCGATAATTGTCAATAACAGAGACCAACAGTCTTTGAACATTCGACTTACGTTACGAAACCCCTTCATAGTAACCGGTACCCAGAGCTGTTATGAGTCGTGGTCTTAAGCGGACCACTGAAGGGTACCGATTCAAGTTTGGTCGCAGCAGGAGGCAATGCGATACGAAGAAAAAGTCGGTTACCACTGATTCGAGCGATCGCTTGGCTGCTGGAGTTAGGTAGCTGCGTACAGCTGCTGGGAAAAAGATGTCCGGTGAGGGGGGGTAAGGTGGTTGCTTAGAGATATGGAGTGAGAACGTATAGTCGAGAGAGGTGAACTTGGCCGTCCTACCGCAACCTGGCGGAAGACTCTGCGAGAGACGCCGCTAGTCTTAAAGCTACGATAAAGGGTCAAAGCTGTGGGAGCTTGATGTCAAAGCGATTTTTGTTAGGTTTTTTTCTATTTTGACTTTTTTTTTTTGCAGACAGTCGATATTTTTTTCTCTTTTCTGTTCCTGCTGTCGTCGTTGCTGTTTCCCTTCAAGCTTTCCTCTCTGCATGTGCACCTTCATTTGTTCGGTCGTCGTTCCCGCGCCCCTACCTGCTTACCGCCACTTCTAAAACAGAGCAATGGTAGCACTGATCGTAGTGGTGACGACGTGAAATGGGGAAAGCAATTTGACAATGTCGGTAGCATCAATGGCGGTAGCAAAGGAAATAAGTTTTCGCACGACGAGTGAACTTTCCCTATCCTTCTCGTTTTTTTTGCGGTAGCTGGGGATACTGCCACGCGCCAGGTTGCTGACGTCTGCGCCGTTGCGTTGTTTAAGACTGTCATAAGTTGCCAATTGTGGTAAAAGGCCAAACAGCAGCAAACAAACCTAGTAGAAGCAGTGCCTCCTATAGGAATAGCAGCATGGAATAAAACGACAGCAAATGCCCTCTGGGTGAGTCTGAACCAAACCGGACCATCGTTTCGCTTTTGGGTTCTGGTAGCGGTGTCCATGGTCATAGCAGGAAAAAGAAAAAGAAACTTCGTTTTCCAGCCTGTCCTGCCAACTTGTGTTTCTTCTGCAGACTGTCTTGACTACCACTCTCTCTCCATCAATTCATTCCATCAACTCCATCCGTTCATCCGTCTATTATGGAAGCTTTGCCATGACAGGAGGACTACGGCAGCGTAAGTCTTCTACTTTTCCGCTTCGCCCCTTTTCCTCCTGGATAAGGACTGGCCTCGTCGAAATGAAGTAGACAAAAAGACCATCGTTCATTATTCCCACCCGCCCCTTTTCCATGTCCTTTACCTCTCCCCAATCCTCGTCCGTTTTCTACTCCGTCCGAAAAAAGCAAGTCTGGGTTCGAGAAAACTGTTGACGCCCTGCAAATTCAGCGCACTCCCGACCCGTCATACCGAAGACAGGAAATGCCATTCGAGAACGCTCTGCTATCGACAGGAGTCAAGGGTAAGGGTCTATCCGAGGGAGACCACGACGGGAATTGAGTGGTCCGAGGAAAAGGACAACAAGCCATAAGCTGATCTAGCGTTCTGATTGCGGCTGATCTGTCTTCTGTTTTGGCCAGCGTCGGCTTGATTCTACGTCGGTGTGAGTGCTGACTAATATGGACCACGTGAGGTGTCGAAGCGAAGTGATGCGAATTGTATTTCGGCGAAGTGCCAAATCGGTATCACCAATTGCTAGCTATTGCTCAGCATACAAACAAACAGACACCCACATAAAAATATAGCTAGACACAGCTCACACGAGATACGAGTAGCCACTCAGAGCAGACTGGTCTATTCTACACCGCTGGCAGGCGATTGGTAACGTCTTTCACGGACGGAAACAGCCCCTTTGATAGTCGTCTGCTATAATTGCTGCTGATAGCTGATAACACAGCATGGGGGCTAATCCAGCAGCAGAGAAACAGAAAACAGAACAAATATGAGAGCGCTGGAAACAACTAAACTGAATGGCAACAGCGAATTTTCGGTTAAGTATATTTATGTATTTCTTTCAATATACGAGTAACTATAGATAATTCGCATATGGTACCATTATATGAGTCACAAAACAACACAATGCTATAAGGTCCATGATTCCATTAAACATAATGTATTTCTGGTACGGTGGGAATTCGAACTGAGCTATAGAAACTGCGAAAATCTTCGCGCTAGTGGCTAAGATCGCCTGAAAGTTTCTGTTCATCACTCTGGGGCGCTTGGCCGCGTTGATATTTACTAATATCAACTACGAAAACGAAAGCGGTCAGCTGAATCTTGATGTCGTTTTGTTACTTAAAATCCTACCTATTACTTGATTAAAAGGGAAATTTTTTGTGAGTTGTCCGCGGTAAACGTTTAGACGAAACATATTCACGTAATTCCCTAACTTGGTTACGTAAACGGTTACCTTTAAAAAAGCGAAAATTACTATTGCAAGCCACAACTAGCCAGAAGGCGAGAAGTTCGCTTATATAATGTACTTACCGATGTACATTAGCATTACGGAACCGATTTTTCAAAACTTCTCCTACTTAGCGCAAGACTTCTTCTGCAGGGTTATTCAATTTATTTTTCCGTAAATACGGCTCAGACAAGCAAACGTATGCGTAAAAATAAACTAGGAAAAAGCTTCGTGCTAATAGCAGGTGCTGACAGAACTAACGAAGACTTCGAAGATTAAAATGTCATTTACTGGTAAAGTATTTTAGAAGGTATTTGACGGAGATTCTATTTGTTACTACCTAAAAAAATAGATCCTATACAATAGTGTCAATGAGGTATTGTGACAAGTTAGATGATCGGCTTGCGTCGCCTCGAGGCATGAGGCCTTTAACCTTACAAGACATTGTTGTGGTTGATGTTTCCATACTTACAAACAAACAAACTGTAGTCAGAGAAAGAAGTTAAGAGGGATCGACTTGTCTGGTTACATTTAGCGAGTTTTATATAGCGCGAACGCGTTTAATTTAAACCGTCAGCTTCTTATCCTTTTCAATCAGGTCATTAACAGATCACTTCGGCACGCTCAAAGAGTATATTTTTTCGTTCAATGAAGGGCTGATTTCTGCAGACATGTGAAACTGCTCGTCGTCTTACAAGGTAGCAAAACCTAAATGGCCATTCTACAGCAAATACTCAGATCAACTGTCTATTTGTCACGTAGCACCTGGATAGTCCTAACATTCTCACTTCGTTTACCTACAAGCTGAGTTTAACGGGTAATTTTTCTTAAAGGGTCTTCTTCGTGACTCAAGCCATGTGTAGTTACCAACCAGTTTTTACTGCATTAACTTCCTACAGCTCTTGTATACGCGCGCGAGAGGTATTGTCGAACAGTAGAAGCAGTAGCTCGACCCCTGTCTATCCTTAACAATTCTCCTCTATCTATCATACGTCATTCGTTCGGCAGTATCCCTTTAGTATTCTCTTTTTTCCTGTAAACGTCAGTTTTCGCTTTGTTCATGCCTCTTCTCGCCTCCCCTTACTCATCTTTTTTTTTTTTACATGTCTCTCCTGAACTTATTTCTCCCCAGCTGCCTGCCTTCTCACCTATTGCCTTCGACGCTGGTTATACATTTGCCGCATTCATTCTTGTTCTTTCCCGTTTTGACCGGCAGTCCTGTCAGGTCATCGTTAGTCGGCCTCTTGAGCGTCAAAACATTCTGTCCATTTCCTTAACTCTGTCTCTCTCTATTTTCTCTAGCGTGTGCCTCGTTTCACCAACACTTCAAATGCTGCTTTTTTTCTTTTCTTGTCTCCACCTCCCCTTCCCGCCTCTCTCTCGTTCAGACGCTCACGATCTCGCTCACTTGCTTCGTTTTTCTCATCGCCTTAACTCCGCTTTTTCTTTTAGTAGCCTTCAGGTTCCCTCACTAGAATCCTTTGTAGCGCACTTGCGTACGCGAAAAGCGCTCTTCACTGCAACCCCGTAGCCTTCGTTTTTGACTTTTTTTCGCCCGCCATTTCTTGGTTATCGGAGCGCGTACTTCCTTCTCTTCGAACTGCTCGCCGGGCACTCCAGCTTCTAGCTTCGGCGAAGTCGGAGTGAAAGAAGAAAAAATGACATAACGGACGTCTGCGGGGGAAAAGCGAGCTGGGAACTTTAAGGGGACACTTGGCGCTGTACTAACGCAGGACTGGCCCAACAAAGGGGAGCGAGAAAGAGAGAGAGAGAGAGAGAGCGAAGGAAAGCCGTGAAAAAGGACGCGAACGAGTTCTGCTCCCAGAAATGAACACCAAGCACAAATAGTAGTAAATGACAAATAACAACGACGACGATGACGACAATGGCGAACAAACGTTGGGCCGTCTGAGCAGAGCGGCCCGGTACGGCGTCGAGTCGTACGGCCGCATCCGTTCATCCTCTGCCAGCAGCTGCCATCGGCTTGAGACTCTCAGCTCTTTTGAGGCCTTCTTCTCCATTTACAGACAGGGTAGGTGTACCGATTTCTCGCTACGGCCGCCGCTGTGCGGGCCGCCAGAGAAGCAGAAACGCAGTGTGGAAACGCCTAGAATGGGCACCACAGCAAATTTCTGCTTGCACTCAACACAGAAAAGTGTGCAGATTTAGGCGTGCTTGGATGGGAGAAATCGATGGGGGGGGGGGGGGTTAGAATTATCAATTCTAATCTTTCATCGGTTTCAATAGACGATGTAGATATCGTAGTGACGAGACAGATCTAGCAGACACGCCGGGAAGAGCATAGCTGAGGCGCTTGTATAGTACTGAGAACCACAGCAGGCGGGATTCGCGAAAGATAGACGAAGCACAGTAATTACGAACGCGATCACCCACTATGGAAGGAAAAACAGCTATTGTCTTTGTATGGTGCAATGTCAATTAGTAGTCGTATGTGGTCGACGTATCTGAATGAAGCAAGTATATACGTTTTGAATAAAACCCATTTATCGGAGCAAACACTCTCGGTATTAAAAAATTATCGCTATCGTAAATTCGCCATTTGGATTTGACGTGCTACCCATATTGGGTAGCACCTCAAATTCATATATGGTGGTAAGATCTGTCTTTATGGAAACATTTATGTCTTTATGTGTTTATAGAAACAAACACGGTTTGTCAACAAATATTTGTAAGAAACAACTGTTTTTTATTTTATTTTTCATGCTTATTAAATTAAGATTAAATTATTTTAATTAACAAATAACTTAATGAAATTTTTTGTCACATTTTTTTAGGGTCGTCATTGTTCCATTAATCTTAATGAACCTAATTAGCCCTCCGAAGGCCGAAATCGTATGAATTGCAAGGCACCTCTGTCAATGATTTGCATGAACTTTAACACTAATACAAGATCTTAAATAACCAATTAATATCTCTAATTTTGGATCTTTGGACTGTGACGTGGGCATTAACTGCATGCAAATTAAATTGCTCACCATTAGTACAAAAACAGGTACTAGAACTATGGTGACGTATTCTCTCAATAGAATATTATTGGAGTTGCCCTCAGATAATCAACAAATTGGACCATATTTTTTTTACTAAATATCTTTCGAAGCCAGCCAGATCACTAGATCTTCAATAAAACCGTTGCGTAAACGCTTCTTCCTCCCTAGTAAATTCCTGCGCCGCATGCACTACGATGATGTAGATACTTCAGGTCTGTAGTGCATATTTTATTCATACTTAAAAATGTACCGTAAAAGTAAAGTTAATTGTGCACTACTGCGTTTGTAACGGAGCGCAAATCTCCCACGGGATAGATGTCGGCGCTCGACGAAAATTTAGTATCTAGTTCTACTCATAAGTTTTCCAGTTTCCCCGTCACACTAGCTACAAAAAGATCTCTTAAAAACTAGACGCATTTGGCCAAGTCATGCAGGCTGGTGTTCGGGCATTTCCTTGCTTTTTTTGTTAATAGCCCTAAGGTTCTTCTCTATCAACCCCGCTCCATATACTCATGAGCATCTATTGCAATGGACAGTTGAAGTCTTCCGGATCTCATCTTCTCGGATGCTAAGAGAGGCTGTTCCAAAGGCGCGGTCCTCGTTGGGTCGGACGTTCAACCAGATGGCTGCCAATTACTACTGAATAAAAAAAAACTACGAACACTGTTGCTCGTAGACCATCGTCTCGCTTTGGCTGTGCCTCGGACTCATCCTGGATACGAGAGTGGCACCTGGCGCAGAAGACCTTAATATTCCATGACGCTCTTTTCTCAGATATGGCCCTCATTCGGCCACTTACAGAACGTAGCGTACCTAACAGCGGCCAAGTCCATTCATAAACGCCAGCCTACCGCTTACGCAGTAGCAGCCAATGAAGGAGGCCATAGCACACCACTTTATCCGTAGAGGCATCTCCGACATCTAATGACACCTTTCCACTTATACTGCCCAATAGTTTGGCCCTTATGCATCATCAGTTCTCCGTTGGCTGTCCTTTTCAGTATCACTGGGGCAAAAAGGAACTGCCTCATATATATAGGAGGCATAATGACTTTTACTGATTATAATTTATACGTACTTGTCGCAGTGTTTTCGTGGCTTTTGTAGCTGTTTATACATTCTTTTGTAATATTTACCTCTCAAAGTGTAGGGCTAGGCAGATAAAGCGAGTTAAAAAAGTCTTTTGCTGTGCAACACAGTACATACAAATGCGACTTCATGAGGATGCACTATCCTGCTAACCGGCGAAGCGCCCGTTATGAAAATATGTTGTTGAATCGCACCGAGCTTTGCTGTGTCCAGTGGCCTCACTGTGAAACCCCTTCGAAGGATTAAATAGGTTTTTCTGTAAGAATTGATGTCCTGCCAACGAGGTCCTTTAATGCATTTCAGCAAACAGCTAATTTACGTATAGGTTCGATCTGTGCCCTTGTCAGTCAGTTGAGTGAATTCTCTCAAAGGCGACAGCCGACCCTGAGAACAATAACAGCTTCGGTTCTACTAATAAATAACAAAAATGAATAGCAAGATATTTAGTTGACTGAGTGAGTGAGCTGCTTGGGTAATGCGGTCATGAAAATCAATCTTAGGAACAACAATTATACTCTGATCCTTACTTGGTGTTCCAGTAGAACGGTGGCACCATTCAAGAAGAACGAGAAGGTACACCTACCAAGGCATCACGCCAAGGCTTTCACGTCACGCTCATTCACAAAAAGTCTATGTATGGCAGTATATTAGATGATTTGCTTCGTGTTTAACTAACCAGCATAACTTTTTATGGTTTCTAGATTCAACCGTTGTCCGCGTCTGCGTAGACATTTCTTCTTCACCAAATATAATTCGTATACCATATACAAGCACTGCTGCAGGTACATCCCGTTCATAATAGATTGTTCTGTGAATATAGCTCGTACTAGCGCTGGCGAGTTTTTTTGATCACATACAAATTTCGAACTGCGACGCTTCCCCTAACCACATGAGCATTTTTCTCAGCAATTATTCCTATCAGACCAATGAAGACCGTTCTACGCCGATCCTATTTAATCAAATAATTCAATAACGTCCTACCGCTATTCAGTTCAGCCTCTTCTATTTTTTTGGTTCGCTATCGCCGCCACTTCCACCATGGACATCTGCGGTTTCAGCAATTTGAAGGGCCCTTCTGATCATCACAGTCATTACCATTACTATCGTCGCAATCATCATTGCCTTAGTATTTAAACTTTGATATTGTATTGTGCCGGTGACAATGTTGTACTGGTAAAGCTCGACTAATGCTAGCATTATCATGCATCACATCCGGCCAAATCTCATTTGCAGAGACAGGAAACACTCATGTATCAATATACTCGTTTTTTCCTGGTCTCGATTAGCCCCTTTACCACTGCGTTGGGACTAATACCGCTAGCACGACAACGGCACAATACTGCCATAACCAGTCTGACGCCTGCAGTGGAGAAACAAACCAAGGACCCCCCCTCCCCCAGATTTCACATCAATTTGGCGTAATGAAATCATTGGTGGTGGCTGCCTGCTACCAAAAGGCCCGTAGGACACGGTTCAGGCCATGGGCACCTTTTACAGGGTAGCCAATACTTTCGCAGGGTGTGCGTTCTGATGGATGACGGCTGATTGAATCGGCTGGTATCCATCGACAGGAATCGCTTCCTCGCGCCACTGTTATTTTCCCTGCATTGATGGAGAAGTACAGAAACACAACGAAATTGACGTTCGCAGCAGGCTCGGCGACAACGATCGTTTTAATGACGCGTCGAAGGGCGTGATTAGATATTTCCCCAACAAAGCGACAATCTCGAGAACGAACCCAGTAGTCAACCCCACACAGATTTCCCTTCAACCACTTCGACCCCTACCGCCTCTGCAGCTTCGGTTATCAAGGCAAGGAAGAATAAGAAGCATACGGCCGGGGACGTAAGTTACGAAAGATTGTTCGAGCCGGTCGCCATGGCATATGTGTAGCTGTAGTAGTAACGGTAATAGTAATTATGGGCCGCATCGATGGTCTATCTGGCCACCAAAACGGGCTAAGGCTAATCCCGTCCTCCGGTGTTGCGTTCGATACCGTGCGTCTGCCTGTCGATCCATCTGCTTCTTTATTCGGCGGGGCGGACTGAAAGCTGTGAATTCGAGTCTCGCCTAAATCGTACCCCAGATGCCTGCATCGTGCTGAGCGAGTCATTCGTTCAGCGGAGTCTAAGAGGAAAAGCGGGTTCGATTGGGGATAGTATAGAAGGCACGGGCCGTTGAAGGACTGGGCCCATTGGGAGATTGGAGAAAAGAGGCTAATTAAATGTCAAATGAGACCGAACAAGAGAAAAACCGGTGAACCAGGACTGTCGCGACGGCGGCGGCAGCGCCGTAGCTGATTGCGTAGAAATGGACCGGTTCCGTTCTTGGACATCTCGCTTGTTGTGCGCATGTCGTTCACTTCGGAGCTCACTGAGCTACCAGCTTCGATCTCGGTCGAAGCCGACTGATGTGGCTGCTGCCGCCGCCGCTAGTTCAGTGGTAGGTCTCAGTGGGACGCGATTTGATTACAAATGGCTCTCTTGAGGAGGAACTTCTTCGCGAAGGGAGCTCTATTGAGGAGTAACGGTTGATACGAACAAGTGGCTGGTGGAAGTTGGGTTATGAAAAGGAAAGGAAAGAGGAAAGAACTTCGCAAAAAAATAAGAGGAAAAAGTTGGGGATAACGAACCGGGAACAACTGGCAATTTGAAATAGCAGGCCTTCCGCAACAGCAGCAAGAGTTTGAAGGGTCGGAAACCACTGAGATGGCAGGCGTCCCGCAACAGCAACAAGAGTTTGAAGGGTCGAAAGTCACGGGGACGGCGTGGGGGAAGGCGATCTTCTAGGTTTTCCTTTTTCTTTCATTTTCTCTTAGTAATGACGTCGACGCCAAACCAATCAGCTTGCTCAGCCGATGTACCTACTGCATCGAACGCCCGCGTAACGAAGCATCGATACTGTAGTCACGTGCTATTCAGCGTACGCTGTAGCTGAAAATGTATTAGACTTAATCCACGGCGTTAGTTATTGATTTACATCGTTTAGATACCTAATTGCTCATGATCGTGATGTTAGGAAAAAAAGAGATGGCATATAACGCATATACTAGCGTTGCTTGAAAGTCGAAATCGCAACTTCTATAATTAATCGATGATATGATTATTACTATTATTCTCAGTTAATGATATATAATTAAACCGACTCAAATGGTAAATTTTATTGCAAAGCTACTCGGAACTTCATATCAGAGTAGGTCAGTACACCGAGCCTCAGGAATAGCACTTAGCTGGACGCTTGTGCTTCACCGTATGCAACACTTATTTAGCTTTTGTCCAATCATAACGTTTCATAATTAGACGTGAAGGTGCAGCTTAAGGTGTGATTTGTCATCATTTACTGTGTTATTTGTTGCGTCTTGCCACATCTGTGCTTACACTATAAGCATACGTTATTCGTGACTATCGGCACTCCATCCTATGGAATGTACTAGCGAAAATTTACATAGTTAATCAGATCACATCGTAGTCGGTTTTGTCCGCTCTAATAAATGGCACTTAAACGGAAGCGTTCCTTCTTCTTAGAGTTTCCACTGCTTTTGGGGCAGGTCTGTCGTGTGCGTACGTGACGGCTCGTTCTTCTACTTTGTCTTCTGCTCAAGGCTCAGTCCCTGTGCCTCTAAGCAATGTCCGGGGTGATGTTGGGCGTGTCCTTTTTAATAAGGATCCAGAGCGGCAGCGCCAAGCTAAACTAAATAAACGAAACCTAGTATCCGCTACGCTAATAGTAACTGTCGTTATCTGTTTCTTAATTAAAGCAATGCCACTCGTAGTTTGGTTCTTACTCAAAACGAAGACGTTTCAAACAGACTAGACCCTGCCTGAGCAGGATTCGTCGCCTGCCTTGGTGTCCCACTTCAACAGTCCTGAAGCCAATGGAACGACTACCGGATGCCTCTGTATGGGTTTCCCTCTTCTCAGCTTGAATGGGGTTTGTTCAAGTACTCGAATAAAAAACAACGTACCACTAAGGCTCTAAGAAAAAGCGCCTTCTGCATTCTGAGCCAGTAGCTCTTGGCTGCAGACTATTAACAAGCTTTCTTTCTATAAGCCTCTAAAGAGAAGTGGTTCTGGAGTTACAGTCTACTGCTTTTCCCGACGCAGAGGTTTTTTTGACATCTCTAAGACCCTTGTTCATCTTCTACTTAAGCTGTGGTGCCAGTGTATTATACATTATAAAGCGCAAGAAATTACTGACCTTCTATACATTCTGGCTGACAAATGATATATTTCCACTTTAACGTTACTTCGTAGTCGGCCTTTCTATAATCAGCCTGAAAACTAAAACGCTTTGCTTCTTTGTTGAAAAGTTCAAAAAAGATAATGTTTTGCTTCTTTGAATAGAAGGTCTCGTGCGAACAAGTCTATTATATGCAACCGATTCCACCTAATGAGAGTGCAATTTGTATGATTACAACGTCAACAGGTCGTTCTGGACAGTAAGTAAACTCTATTCATTGTTGATAGTGGTGTTGCAGTGCGTTTCACAGTGGCGCTATTAAGTCTTTACTTACACGCATGTGATCAGATATCGTCAGCAGCATCTATATTCTGTCGTTGCAACGACGAATAAAGGAAGATCTTTAAGGTTATGCACCGACACTAATTAGCCCTAGACGATGCCTTTTAACATCTCGACACCGCATTGTCCTATTTGAAGTCTCTAGGCTATGCGTTGACAGCCAATGTCGTCTCTTTCTTACGTCCTTCGTAAGATTCACCAGCCGCTAACCCAGAGTTTGCACGCGAGCTAGGACGAGCTGAGGACAGCTAGTCCTTCATCTTTTTCGCGAAACGAATCTTTCTTGAAAGTTCTCTGAACGACTTGAAAGGCGGGCGTCTTTTTCCTCTTAATGCTTAGTTTCCTCTTCACTGTTCTTCTGATTTAGCCCCATCTTTTTTTCTGCCTCCTTTATGTCCTGTCCTCCTGTGTAAGTTGGCGTGCTTTTTCCCGCGCACGCGCACATCCATCCAGTCAGAACATAAGGAAAAGAAAGGGGAATGCTTTTTATTCCTGCAGCAGAGATACCCAAAGTCCCAGTTCCGCGATTGGCCACAAGATGAGTCGTCGTCCAGCGCGCGATTGCCCAAAAGAGGATATCCTTTCTGCGGCTCTTCCCGCTTATCAGCCGCCCACCGACTTCATCCCACTTCAGGCGCCGATCCGCTCGTCGCTGACGAGGATTTTCGTCGTTTAATAGTTCGAAGCCTCACTTATTCACAATGGCCCAGAGGCGCGGTAGGGCAGTGGCAACGACAACAACAGCCTTACTAGTTTGTGGTTCTTACCCGCCGCCTACGTCGGTAGCCCCACAGACCCATCTGAGGAACCCGTTGGCGCTTAGCACACTTGAGCAGACGACTGAACCGCTCGGACGACAACCAAGAGGAAAAAGGAAAATAGAGAAGAGGCGGAAAAGGATCAAAATGACCGCATCACCGACACTGGATGGGCTGCCAACTGAACTTGATTGGACTGAGAACAAAGGAAACATCGGGACGACCGAAAAAAGAAGCCAGTGAAAACGGTACGCCCGTTTATGCAGCCTGCGGTTAAGACACCAGGAGCATTAACTGCACGCTCGCCGGACATTGTTGCTGCAAAAATAATAAAGCAAATCATTTGATTAGGATCTTGTGTACGTGCGTGCGTCCCTGAACATCAATTATGTATTAGCCTTGAAAGGGTTCGGGTCAACTGTATGTACGTTATTTTAGATTTAGCTAGGCATAAAATGCCATTTGTTGCTTAGGAACATTTTTCTTAAATGTTTTTTAAACAACATAGGGTAAGATAAAATTCTTTAGATTGAAATACACTTAGACGATTTCTTTTATATAATAGTGCGTCAAATAATCTGTGTAGGTAGCAGGTTGAAACGTCTCTATGAAAGTTTTCAGGTAATCGAACAAATCCGTTACTGTCCTCATTTTGTACTGCTGGCTTGGCCTGTTAACCGGCAGAAGTGCTGTTTCAAGTCACGGGTTGTGTTTTTTTTGTGTACGCATGTGTAAAGTTTATATTGATTACATTGGTTGTGTATCGCATGGGCCCGTTGCCGGTTACTATTAACGACGAAAGATATGCCTTTTTTCAAGCGAAAACGCATTTATGTGCGTACGTGTGTGTGTGTATGTATGTGTATGTATGTATGTACGTATGTACACGTATCTCGTGGTATTCATAGTAGCATTTCGAAATTACAACGCTATCTCTTTTTTTTACAATCATCCATTTCGAGCCATAAGTAGAAGAGTAAAATGGTCTTATGTATTTTATAGAGCGGCAACGTTGTTAATTATATTCGTCACGAAAATGCAAAGTTGTCTATGGCGGCAGCAGTAGCGGCGCCAGCCTTCGTCACGCTGCAGACAATTTGCCCCGCTTCGCTCCAGTGGGCTCTTATGCATCGTGACAAATGGCCACGGCAGTGCCCGACGATAGTAAGTGACGTAAAAACGTACGTTGGGATGGTCGTTAACATGCCACACCAATATCGGTCAGGTTACAACAGCGATACGCTAAAGATCAATTTCAAACTGTTGACTGCCTGGCGGCTTTATGCCGTCCTTTAATCATCGGGACAATTAAAAGAGTGAACTAGTTCTGCATACGTAGAGCAGAGCCTTCCGTTTCATGTATGAAAATAGGGCTCTAGTCAATCTTACTCTCGATAATGAGAGAAAATAGATAATCGGCCAAACACACACACACACAATGAACACCTCTTAGATAAAATAGTATATAGAAAAATAGGTGAAAATAAAGAGTGGCTGCTACAGCGCTTTTTTTAATTTACCCGAAATACTTGGATCATGATATAAAGTGGTACGAGATTCTTCTGTTAACGAGAGAGTTCGATACTGCCGTCAGCTGACTTGTTTTACGTTGCTAGTTAGACCTATACCTGGCCCTGAGATCAGGCCACGATAGCTTTTGTGCCAGGAAGTATATATAGAGTGAATTCGATTAAGTGGCGTCCGTATTAAACGTAATGTTGCGGTTTAATATAAACAGCTTCTTTTTTTTTTTTATATCTGCTCGATAGGCTTGATGAAAGACTGCGTTAGAAAGCGACTATTAGAATTAGTCCTCATTAAGAAAGATAAGGTATTATTACTAAGGTTAATAGCTACTTTTCTGATAACTGTACTATTTCATAGATAAATTGGAGAAAACCCCCCGGGAAAATTGAGCAAGATCTACTACGGTTAAATTCTTGACATGGCTAAGCCTTTGATGCTATACCCAGAAATAGGTGAGTTCGAGGCTTTGTTCACATAATACAAATAGGTATAAATGTCAATAACTAAATGCTTATAAATAGAAAAAACGTCGGCCTAAATTGAACCACTTAATTGTAAACCTCTGCAGACGATACTGCTGGAATTGGCAAAGTGAAGACTCGATAACATAAGTTGTCGTGAAAATAGTACACTATTATAGAACTGTGATAGGTGTATTTATAGATTTTGGAGTAGTTTGAATTATGTGTCGACCAGAATGAAAGAGCGCTTCAATCCTGCGCAAATCGTTCAGACTACGTACCTGGAACGCGGTTGGGAACCGCAACCCCTGTTGTTGCGTCTAAAACGTTCATGATAATGAGTCATTACAATTACTTTTAGTTTGAAGTTATACTAGTAATTCTACTTGATTTCAATAAGTTTTTACAACACGTATTCTTCATGGTGATTCGCGCATATAATAGAATTACGTAGACGGTTTTTTTTATCATGAAAATTAAAGTGTTAAAAAAAGCGGGTGAATACGTCAGACCGACACCGAGCAAAGGTGTTAGTATCTTAACTTTGACTATATTCTGAAATAGTTATTAAGTTAGTCCGCTTGTCACACTATTAATAAGAACACCAAATTGTAACGATCTCCTATGCCATGTCTATATGCTATATTTACGAGCGTGATTTAAACAGTTTCAAAATATACGTCCAGTATCTCCAATTTTGCAACGTAGCTAGGTAATATCAAGCGTATGTTGGCAACGAACGAAGTGAATATTGTCGTTCTAATCAGTACGTTTTCCCTCCCATTAGGATTTCTTAAAAAGTCAATCATGAAGTATAATTGGTAAAGGATGCCAGAAAAGAGGTTAACGTATACCCGAGAAGCTTCGTAAATATCTCCGAAAATCGTAACCATGCAATCGATACGGACGTACCCTTTATTTGTAAAAACGTTGCTGTCAAAGACGTTTATTTAATTAGTAAACTATGATTTTCTATTAGGAATTACGTGCCAACTGTAATGATTGCTATGTTCCACCGCTAAGTACACGGCTGATTTTTTTTTTTTTTTTTTTTTACTAAGATAAAGACAGCCGTTCATTGGTGAAAATTAGTTTGAGTACATGGCTGGGGAAACAGAGGGGAGTATGATATGCAGAACTCAATTCATTTTGAGCAAATCAATGCAGGCCCCATGATTGAATATACTATGTCGTGCCCAGGGGAAAACCGATATTTTGGGGCGCTAACTGCTGTTCTCATAGCTGTATTCTTATAAGCAGTACGTATATCCAAAGAACAGATAGGTGAAGCAAACGCAGTTGAATCTCGTAAGACAAACGCAAGTCACAAAAGTGGATAAAAACGAAGCAGTGTGAAGTGCAAGCTTGCTCTCTGCAATTTGTTTCAATGTTTCCGTAGTGCTTGCGGTTGATGGATGTTTCCGCAACTACTATTCACCCATCCATATAGCTTGACACTGGAATGAATGACCTTGTTTCCCTTTCGATACTAAGGCTGCGTATCATAAGTCTGCGGAAACCGAGAATCATCAAAGCAGCCTTTGTTCCTTTGCCCCTACATTGCCTTTATACACCTTATCTATGGCCTTTGTTTGTTACACGTCATAGAAACAAACCATCTAGCGGTGACGTTTGCACTCGAAAATCACACAAATCACGGTGTTCAACGGCCGTCGAGGCGTCGCTACTACTGTCAGTTGTTGCTTGACGTAGACGGCCCCGGCTCGGTTTGTCTTTCTAAATATGACTTAATCGTAGATCAGCTTGCGTTTTCCCTCTAGATTCTTGTTACACCCCCCTTCCGCCTCCCCCTAGATTCGGATCATTTGCCTCGTCGTGCGTCGGTCCGCTTCTTTCCTTTGTGACTTTATCGCACCCTATGTATCTCAATACACATTATCCAATATAAGTGGAACCGTGTTAGATCCACTCGTTTCTTCAACATCCTTCGCTTTCACCGATCTGCGGCTTGTTCCGCCATGTTTCTCCCTTCGGTGTAGCCATCAACGTCATAAAAATAAGGCACAAAGCCGGCCCCTTCGGCTGCCGTTCGTCACTAATTCCAGGCTCCTGCAAGGCCTGAAAAGCCTTCCGTTGCTCAACGCTTTTATCCGAGTCGGCCTGGTATCTATCGGTCGTCACCACCACAGCCTACGTAGAGGCCTGAGAGTCGAGCCTATCTTTACTGCGCGCTGTTTCTGTCGACAGCAAAACAAAAAACTGGTTCAAGTGCTCGTCGACAACAGTGACATAGCTAGCAACGACACCATTGGCATTGAGACTGGCGGTACAGCGAGCAGTAGGATCGAAACAAGGCTGCTGTCTAAAAAAAAAGCCGTGTTGAAAATTGCTGACAAATCTCAAGTTGCTGTTAACAATGGAATCGTGCAAAGGTTATGTCGTGCTACGTTTTTGGGGTTATATTTAGGTGAGCCGTGATCGGCACACATAATTCAGAGCCCCCCGACCTTAACGTCCGGTTGGCTTTATTCTCGTCCGGTTTCATTTGAATTGTACGTGAGCGTCTCGACCAGTCAACCAACCGTATGCGGAACAAAGAGTAGCCTGTAAGAGGTCTGAACAAAGATGTCGTGCTCGAGTCCAGCACAAAAAGCGTCGTCCTGTCAAGCTGTGCCAAGGTTTTTTGTTAGTGCGCTACTTGGAATAGGTTTCACTGCCTGCCGTATGTGTAGAAACTCTTTTAGTTGACTAGGCAGACAAGCCATAGCAGACAACCAACGAGTACTTCGGACAGATGTAGTAATGTGCATGTTGCACTAGAGCTAATGGGCAACAGCTGTTTGCCCTCAACGGTTGATGCCATCACACGGTGTCGGCGCTACCTCTGCTCGCCAACTCTGATAAATGTATCGAAGCGCTTTGTTTCTGTTTTTGTGCCAATGTAAGCGCTGGCTGGCGAACAAATTTTGATATTTATGACATAGTTAGATGGCGCCGTTTGTTGACGGTATCCATGGGACGAGAACTAATAAACCGAACGTGTACGTACGAACGCAGCGGAAGGCATGACTTTCTCAGTAACTACATCTTGCAGGACATAATGAGTACGAAGCGTTCAATATAGTAATATACAAAAAGATGTTTCGTGATGGAAGGACTAACGCTCTAAATAACTTCTGGCTATTATTCGATGCTATGGGAACTTCTTGTAGGTCGTGTTCTATATCGAAGAACGAAGTATTGCCTACAAGAGTACGCGGAGCGCATCTACATAAGTTAAAAAATAACTAAGCCTTAGAGAAACCTATGTACATATAAGAGCTGGTGATAATTAGCTGGTGTCTTCTAGCACAAGTGAACTTTGGCCGGCAGCACTGGCGTTTTATAGGCAAAAGAAAGCAATGAATGATGTTTTCTTCCGATGGCGCTCCTATCGTTTACGAAATTGCTTTCCTCACCCGACAGAGACGGTCCTTCATACGACAGGCAATCATGAACCCTTGATGCCGATGAAACTATTCCTCCATTATTGACAGGGGGCAACGGCAACGTCCGCGGATTTCCGGCTTTGGAAATTCGGGCGCGCTTTGGGTTTGGCATAAACGCCATATCTATTTTCAAAAATACTGTGATTGGGTAGAGCCGCTAGTTAACTCTAAAATGAGCGACTTTTGTTCACTCTGATAATTTTGACAAAATTTCCTGTTATATATAAGGTTATCCTGTGGATCACTGTTACTGTTTAGCTGCTTAAACGCTATCCCGTTATGGGGCGCCAACTAGGAACTACAACGATGCAGATAACTAACTACAGCTCTAGCTTTATTATTGTGCTGCTTAAGGGAAACCTATAAGGACGGCTGTTTTATGAGGTTCAGACAGGTGTTTTCTTGCTATTCGCCTAGGTCATTCAACAATTGAACAACTCCTTCTTACAGGTTTTTCGTCTTTGGTAACGTCTCTTGGTCTAGAACTGGATCCGGTGGAGCGGTAAGCAGCCATGTTTCCGCTTTTTTTGTCTAGGCTTTTGATGGGCGTTGTTCGTAAGTGTGCAGAGTTAGCATGGAATTGGTAACAGCAACGTGGTGTGGGCTTTTGAAAGGTGTAGGTTTTGGACAGTACAGGGCTTTTGAAAACTGAAAAACCCATGTTCGCCACCGAGTGCGAACCTAATTTGCTACTTAAGCCAAACAAATAGTTCAAGTATAGAAGCAGACGCAGGCAGACATGCGCGGAAAAGGGGAAAAAACTTCAAATCATTTCTAAAACGTTCGCGCTAGCTAGCTAGCTAGCCGGTAGAGCGAAAGGCGAAAAGACGACGCATCTACCGGCTGTTAAGACAGCTGTTGAAAAATGGTAAAAATCGTTAAAATTAAACAATTTTCGCACCCACCATGCGCGAGTACTACTTAGTTGGCAAATGACTTAGCCGTCATACGTAATCACTAAAAGATAACTTCACTTTATTTGTTTGAGAAAAAAAATTAGCTAGATTTGTCATCATTACAATTATTGATATTGTCTTTGTCGATATCATCGACCGTTCGTTCGACCGCCGGTGTGGTACGACCTCAGAGACCTTACGTAAACGTTCGAGATTCGATTGTGGAAACGGGTTCGTTCGCACTGATAACAAATGCTGATTGGATCATTTGGATTGTTACATAACAACGCGTCATCTGTTCAGAATGATCAGAGAAGTCAGACCAAGAATTTTGTCTATCGCGGACTTATACACCACAAAATGCCATATCGCGTTAGGCATGACTTGTCGCGTGCTTTATTTCCGAGGGTAGACAAGCTTTAATATTTCCTCTAATAGTATTTAGCGTTTTCCTTTTTCCTAAATAACCAGAAGAAGAAGAAGAAGAAGAAGAAACCAGGTTTTCAAGAATAACCAGAAAAGCCGAAGCTGATTGTTGTTTTATTAGCCAGTGCGCTTCTATCCCCAGAGGTTTTTGTGTCTGTTTCTGGTCAGTAAATAAATGGGGATAAATAAAAAAATAATAAAATAAATCGGTTATTCGCTTTATTTATATAATATCCTCTGTTTTCAGGCCGAACACGTTAATTCTAGTGGAATTAGCAATATACAGGTTCGCAAAAGACGTTTGTGCTGATAATGCAGTGTGGTTCAGAGCGGAAATGACTGACCAGTTGGTCATCAGATGGGCATCTATTGACAACAGTTAGATAGTTTAATACAGACAGGATGAATCCGTCCAGTTTTGCACGTAACACGAATGCTCCTGCATCTATGGGAATACCTGTTTCTACGTTTTGCTGTACATGCAGGGCTGAGTAGTCCGCTTCTTTCTAGAATACTCAGTTTCACAAACAGGGTCCGCAATGGCATTATCCTGCAGGCGTCTGTTCAGACGAAAGAAAATTATAATTTCCTCCCGTGCGTATGAATCTTCTTTCTATCGTCTGCGCCGCGTTCAGTGCTTCCTGTGATCAGAATGCTGCGTCGGCTTAGAAGTACTCATTCGCGGGACTTGTATTCGGTACTTCTACTCTCGAAGGTGTTAAAGAAAGTAAGACAGATTGCGGATGATAGCGCAGGTTTCGGTGAGCCAACCAGACAAGTAGTACTGTGTCCTTTTGTTGGGATTCGTCCTATCCCTATAGAAAAATGGCAAGACTCGGCAGCCCCAGCCAGGGGCTGCAACCCCTGATTTGCTAACGGGTTTTATATGCTCTTTATACAGCTAGACAATACCTACTCGCGATCATGAGTAGATGCTGTTTAGCTATTTAGCTTTTCATATTTAAGTCAATGTTTTATCTATTTAACTTATCCTGCTGCGAGAGTTCATAAAGAGCTTTGGACATATTTCCAGTAAATCACAGTAGTTGATTATTATAGCGATTTTAAAACAAGTCAACTTGTTTCATTAAAGATAACAACACAGGGATGGACTGACCGATTTAACTCAATTTTAAACCTGCCAGCATACTCAACTCCGTTCTTCAAAATCCATATTCCAAAAAAAAAAAAAACAAATCTCAGGAATAATTTGTAAAGGAAAATTATTCGGTACGCTGTCGAAATACCACTACTCTAATTGTAGGCCTTAGTTCGCCTGCTGGGAAATCCTCTTCAGCATTCTTCAACGCTGACCTTTCAGTCAGTTTATAAAATAAATTTTCCAGAAGCTCCTTAGGGTGTATAGTTCCCACAGCCTTTGTAGACGATGGTGGGTTCGCAATGATTTATCTTCCGTCGCGGTTTCCGCAATCGGCGTGACGCGGCCCCGATTCGTGAATCATATTTCTATAAGAAACTTTTAATCAATTTAAATTTAACATTGTTCACAATGTATTTGAAATATCCAACGTTAATTTGGTCTAAGAAGAACCCAAGGATAATGACGATCTCCAACGTTTGGTTACGGGCCTTCATTTTTGCAGTTAAAACGTCGCCTAACCTTATTTTGTTAATCATATAAGGATAAGTATTTGGTCAACTAATTCACCTTTACAATGTAACCGCACTTCAGTATGCTTTTTTTTTTTTAGTATTTTTTTATCTAGTTTAATACAATAGAAAAGGTAGAATTATATCCAGTGAGGCTAGTTATGAAGGTTTTGGCCAGTTTCGGCAAAGCATCGAATTCTTACATTTTGCGAAATGTTTTGTTTTTGTTAAAAGTTCCTGCAAACGATTGAATAAAACGAAAATTTCCTAAGCGGTGTTTATTTTATGCTCGTTTTTCCTGTCCGGTACAACTCTTCCAACTTTACCAGATGCGTAATACTTAATCGTTGGAAAGGCGTAAGTTATACCTACAGCTCATTCTCTATATAACACTATTTGAGTAAGTTGTAACAGGTGTAATTATTTCGAGCATAGCGTGTCAACGGAATCGACTGAAAAACAGTGCTTCATAATGTACGACTCACTTATCCTAATGCACCGTCACATTTGACCAATGTAAAGACAACGGCTTCAACTTCTAGGATATATCTGCTACTATTCAAGGGAATGTTAAAAAAAAACACATTCAGGATATACTTTGAAGTTATACCTACGGAAGCTATTCATCTCCAAATAGGTCATGCTGTTTGTCAAGAACCAAGGCTATCTCACTGCTTTGATGCCGTCGCTATATTCGATAAGGTACATAAGTCCTTTCCTTCGGGTAGTTCATAGTCTAGCCCTTTATTCCAATTTATGTTGGGATGCTATCCGCATCCTAATCCTACAGGATCTGTCAGATCGAGTTGATATAAAAAAGGCACAGGCCCTGAGCTCAAAAGCAGCGTTTTTTCACCTGTCAGATATTATTGCCTGCAAGAAACTTGCTTAGAGGATTGCCTGAGCAGCGGTTTCTGTCAGGAGCGATTTTTTTCTTTTCAAAACATCCCTTTTGGTCAACGTGGTCCCTGCTACTGACTCTGAGGCTTATGAAAAGCGAAAAATGGGGCTACAAAAACGAAGCAAGCGAGTATTTTCTTCGCCAGCTCAAAAGAGAGGTAGCGGAGGATAGAGAAAGTAAAACATCTGAAGATAGAGACAAGGTTAGAAGCAGTCACCATGCGACCTAGGAGTTGGTCTAGGAACCATCTGAAGACCTCAACACAAACAAACGAAATAACACTGAAAAGAAAGAGCCGTTGACAGCAATCATGACAGCAACGCCAGCGCTACCCGTTTCCATACCGGTCTGCTTACTTTTGCTCCCGCTGTAACGGCCAAAAGGCCCCATTGTAACTTTCGGCAAACCAACTAGCCTAGGAACGACTGAACGCTCCTATTGCGCTTGAACCTCCAATTTCAGTTCCTACTACTCCACTCGGGGTGCTTGTTTCCCCCGTTGGCAAGGAGACCTTCTTTTCGTTTGATCGCCCACTAGAGCCCCCATAATGGCGCTAGAGTGTCCCCTTCAATAACCCGTCGAGTACAATTGCCGCGATCTGTACGCACCGTCGGAGGCCGTCCTATAGCAAATAGAGCTCGGCTCGTCTACGAACAATGAAAAAGGGCAGAGAGGCGAGTTTACCTAGAAAAAAAAGAATAACCCACAAAGGAGTTCCTCAGAAAGATTGAACATCTGCTGCCACTACTATCCCGAGGACGCTCTAGTAACCAACAACCAAGAAAAAGTGGAAGCCTCATAGATGATTGCGTAAAAGAAAATAAAGTAGAAAGCATGTCAAGGAGAGAACAAAGCTTGCCGTCGTCAAGTCGAATGTGCCACCGGAACCACTTTTTTTCTCAGTTCGCCCCTCCCTGCCAAAGGAAACGACCAAAGTCTCCAGACTCAAAGCTCCTCCGCCCTCATCCGGCTTTGCTTAATAACCCCTATTTTACACCAGTTTTTTTGCCCGACCCGCAGCGGACATGTGGGTACGTCTACGCTGCGCTGTCAAAGCCAGCAACGCACGATAGACGCGCGAGCAAACCGACAGTTTAAACGGTTTACCTGCACTAACAAAGTTCTACTGTAACTCTTATTAAAGCACTACTCCGCAGAATAGTTGTCTCGTGATGGTCGAAAAATCACTGCCAATAGTTTGCCACTGACTTGGTTCTGGCACAAGTGTGACTCTGACAACCACGACTACTAGAGAATACCATTGCTCATTTCGGTACAAACGCGGCCAGCGGTATGGATACAGGAAGTGGCGACAGTAGCGGCGGGGGCCACAGCGGGCGCAATGGCGACGACATAACAAGCAGCAATAACATCAATAGCAAAAGAAAAACGACCAGGCAAAGCAGTTTCTGAAAATACCGCAGTACGTATTTACCGAGTAATCTACTTGTTCTCGTCCCTTGCCAACATCCGATGGACAATTTTGCAATCCAGCACTATCTATCTCTGCCGCATATATAGGTCTAGAGTGCCGCAGACGCTGACTATTGAAGCATGGCTACCGCTACTCTACTTCGATGGGCATGTTACAACGGAAGCAGACATTGGCTGCACGGAAGAGACAGATACATCTTTGTCGCCAAATTACTTGTCCGTATGTGCGTGAAGATCATAGAGACATAGTACAAGATAGTTCCGTCCCTTTGAATTGTTAAGATAGTCAGAAAAAGTACAAAATGCTAGACAGTGAATGAAGTAGGGATCGGAGCCGCCGGTGGTAGCTGATGTCCCGCAGAAACGGTACAAGCAGAGGAAGGTCAGACCCCCATTGGCCTCGTTCTCACTTCTGTTGTATCCTTTGTCTGCTAAACCGAATGGATGAGTCGATGTACGCCTGCAGTGCCAACATGTGTCTATGCTGTGTCGACAGAATTCACTATACGCAATCTCAGATAGAGACCAGGTTATAATCGTTCATCATCGAAGTGCCGCTTGCGATAACGAAGAGGGCGAAAATGACAGGTTTATCTATCTATAGCTCTGCTAACGGCAGCCACTGAGTAGTCTAGGATATTAGGACAGCTGGGTGTAGTGTCCCAAGTGGACGAGCGCTGACTTTATATGAATAATGATGGAATCGTTTCAGGGGAACCAGGGAGAGAAATTTATAGCTTTTGTAATAGGAAAATAAGGGAGTTCGTTGCACAGCATCGAAGCCAAGAGCCACAAAGCTTTCCGAAAAAACAGTGTTATTCCTTTTCGCCGGTAGTTTTGCTTCACTCGCTTGCAGTGGTGATACTAACAACTGCCCTTGGATCGATGGATTTCGTAGATAAGTCTGTAACGTAGCCAACTTGTGGGGCATCGCTTTGCGCATTATTTTGCCGCTGATTTCATATGTGGGTCGCACGATACCCACCATTCCACCAGCGTGCACTGTCCCCTTATAGTTGGCATTCGTACAACTACCCTTTGCGCAGTGCGAGGTATGAAATATTCTTTGAATTTTACGACAGCAATCAGAAGGCCCCCAATTGAACGACTTTAAAGTTAACGAGGGAAACAGTTGATCAGTAAAGCTCCGTTTCTGTGTTAATGGTTATCCTTAAGGAGGACAGAACTTATTATTTAGCTATAATAAATTTTGTTACAGTACGGTCCATTATGACAGGGGTTCAGAAAAGAAGCTCCATTCTATGTATATGTTTGTAATGACACACGCAGTGTTCGAGGAGGGATCGGAACATGAAGCGGGTGGTCAATAGATGCTCAGCTAAATCTATGGAAAGCATGCTACACATAACGAACGTATCAATAGGTAACTGCGTAACGAATCTGTCTACGGTTGCTTATGGTGAGTACTGAATGCCTGAAGGACATTAGTAGCTGTGGAACGTCCATGTTGTTTATATGTGAGCACAAGTCTACAGCAGGCTAAGGACGAAGCCGAATGAGGTAGAAGTCTTACCATTAGGGCAGTTTTGATTTGTGTGTACAGCAGTCTCAATAAGCTGTTTTTTCCGGTTTCTGCGAAATAGTCCCGCGCAGACCCTTTACCCTGTACACAAGCTGGATCCATTGGAAGGATCCGGCACGTAACGTTACATACACGAGTGTCTATATACGAAAGGGTTCTTTTACTTTTGATTGAGCTTGTAGCATTTGACCAGCGGTTCTTGATAAGTCGACCATGTTGGCCATTGCCAAGTCTTAGTTCCATTTGTTCTCTTTATAACTCTAGCAATACGACTACTACTAGACGCTGCTGTTAAAAAAAAACAGATGGGCCTTTATAATCTGAGCCTCGGCCATACTCCCGCCTCGATATCCATTCCGTCAGAGGAGGCGTGCAGGAAACGGAGACCAGCTGTTGACCCCTGATCCCTCCTGCTCACTGACCCTGAACAGGCGGCGGTGAAACTCTTCAGCAGACTCCTGAGGTCTTAGCTTTTCCGTATGGCATATAGACTGGCCAAAAGTGCTTGCCTCGGACTCCGCTACAGAGTAGAAACCTTTGAAATCTCGAAACATACAGAGGGGCAACTATAATTCGTAGGAGTTGCTCCGCCTAGGAGTTCCCGCCTAGATCCAGCGCTAGTTGCAATGAGTTTTTTGGACAAAATTTTTTACGATAAGAAAGCAAGTTAGTATCTGCCAACAGATTCTGCCGAGAGCAATGTATGTTTCACGCTGTGATGGCTGTAGAACGCATATTTTGTGCTGAGCGACCGTAGAAAAAGATAATATTTAATTATCATCGCGTGTTGTTTAGTCGAAAATTACGTAGGGACATGAGTCTTCCTTTGTAGATACGCAGTGTAGAATGGCTTGATGGAAATACACTGATAAAGTTTCAAACTGGCGTACGCTGCGTGATACGTCAAAGGCGTTTGGTTACTCAGAGCAAACTCGAGGAATCCTGGAGAACTGAGGATATTTTTTTGGTAAAGTCAAAGTTATTTTACGTCGTAAGAGAAGCGTCTATATAATGAACGAAAGTCCTATTAAAGACAGCACGATGTTCCAGTTGGTGCTGCACTTGAAAATCTCTTGAGTTATATAGAATTTTGCCTCTAATAAAGGCTATATTTCCTTGACAAAATCAACGATCCATGGAATTTAATTCCTGTTACTCCATGCGGCCGTAATAACGTTTAACTGCTACAGCAGTATTGTCTAGGAGTTTCCGCCTAAATCCAGCGCTAATTGCAATGAGTTTTAGACAAAATGCTTTACCATAAGGAGGCAAGTCAATATCTATGAACAAGTTCTGCCGAGAGCGGTGGATTGTTTCATGGTGGCGCAGAATGATAGCTGACCGCAGTTATGTTAAACTACGTTTATCTAATATTCTTTCTATATTAAACACAATCGTTTCTCGTATATACTGTAATCTAGAACTCAAACCTGTGTCAATATCAATCGACACTACCATCGTAGCATATATTCCCTTTAGAAATCTTCACTGGTACAGCGCTACAACAACCATTGAACCTGGTCAGGTGGACTCTGGGTCTGCAAACAACACTAAAGACAACTCAAGCTTTGAAAGAATAGTTGGCGACAATAGGTTGGGCTAGCCATTGCTTTAGATAGCTAGATAACTGCCCAGGGTATTTATCCTATTCATCTAAGAAGCTACAAGAACACTTTTACAGTCTTTCGGAATACTGATGGTTGAAACACAGGTCAGCCACTTTGTCATAGAAAGAATGCGATACTACTGATAGCTATCCTTTGTTTTAGCACCTAGTACTCGCCTTGGAACCTCAGTATCATGTCCTTCATTACGCCCATAGGAATGCTTCAAAAAGCTTATCTATGGGTTTTTATGGTTACGGATATATTATGTATATTCCGTAAGTCCGTTTAGTGATCTAAGTAACGCAGGTCTTACGACAAACGACCGATGGCTATTTTTAGCTGAGTTCCATTTATTGAAACTCAACGATCTGCAGCAATGAAAAACGAAGAGAATGAGACAGATGATAAAAAAAATGTCGAACCGCTTGACCTATATCTTTTGTCATGGAAGGCGAAAACAGCTAGCAGGAGGCTTGTGTGAGAGATAAATTTGTTAAGCGACAACGAAAACTCTGTCGCTCACTGCAAAGCTATTACTGTTGTTATTGTTATTGACAGCCCCATTGTCACTGAGCCTTTCCACCGTCTCCTGTATGACCAGCCGCACGGGCCTTTACTTTATAGGCAATAATAAAGCAGTTAAACTCTACTTTTTGCATGAAGTACTGGAGGTTCTGCGATGGCGGTTCCCCCCTATGAATGCACCCAGGCGCTCCCTTCCATGTCACTACATATCATCAAATATTTGCAAAATATTCGTGACAGCTTAACCTATTTATATACAATTATCTAATCAAAAAGGAGACAACAGACCTTAGGGATTTTTCTCTTTCCTGCCCTACATCAATGGAAGGCCTACAATGGCAGCCATAACGTGAAAGTGCGACTTCAGCTTTGTTCGTCATAAAATCTCACACCTCTCGTGGAACAGGTTAGAGCGTTGAAGCCCAGACCGCGTCCCTGAGCTACATAGTGGTTCTCCTCGATATCTTCTACCCGCAAACAGGTGTAGACCGACAGGAGAAAACAACAAAAGTAGCACATTATTCAATGTGGGAAGTCCTGTATCGCGACCTCTAGTAACATCGAGTCTTCGTCGTAAGTAACGAATGCGGACGTTGTAAATAATGCGTTAGATTGGCCCTTGACGACCGTCGTTGCTACTGGCAGGACCAGGGCGAGCGAAATATGACGAAAAAGTTTATTCCCTTGTCTCAGAAATCTTGAAGTTACCATGCCAGGCAACGACAAAGCCGGCCAGATCCGCTCACATTCACAAAAGAAGTATCTAGGTTCTGAGTAACAGGACATTTCATGGTGAATACTATAGGAGTTTGCGGATGCATACGCTGGGCTAAAATGTAGCCTGATAGGTAGCTGGGTGGCGAGCCTATTTTATGGTATCTCGGATCGGCGTATTCAATGCACTGACGACGATTTAGTCTCGGATAGTAAACCAAGATTCGAATAAAGCAGGTTGAAATTGTGTTGAGATAGTATAACAAACATCTTATTTGGAAATCGAGTGCACAGTTAACAAGTGGCAAGTGACTTCACTTCTTGACACAGAAGGCCAGTTAATCAAGTTAAAGGAAAATCAAACTGAAAACAAAGTGTCGTTACAGCTGATTTAATAGTAAAAAACTAAAAAAAAAAAATCTATACTTAACTGGCTCAAGTGTAACCTAATGTAGATTGCTTTCAGAATATTGAATCGCATTGAAAACCACAGAAACCATAGTGTGTTCTTCATAGCAACGTACTAAAATGCCAAACATGGCTATAAACATCTCACTTTTATATGGCCGTAAATCAACTCACTCTTCAAAAAATTGTCAGAAACGTGCTTCTACTGAGCAAGCCTTTTGTCAGAGCCAAAACAAGGATAAAAGAAACCCTTTATAAAAGTTTTTTTTAGCACTGCGATGCCTATCACATAATTCACCACCTAACCGGCCTACACTGCAGAGGATCGAGTTAAATAATAGAACAAAGAACCACCCCTAGTTCTTAGAAACGTAGAGTTTCTATGGAAATTTCGTGGTAGTCAAGGATGGGTTGCGGCATGTATCAAGCAGGCCAGCAGTACTTCCTCGCGGGCTTTATTCGTTCGCCCGGCCGTGTAACTGACATTCTGAGCTATGTTCCGCCGTCTCTCGCCGTTGCAGTTGCCTATCTCTGTAATCTACTGTTACAAAGTTCCGAGAGTGGCGGGCCAACCAATTCGACTGTCGAGTATGCTGCTCATCAGCATGGAACCGCCTGACACGCAGCCGGTCCTGCTATGAGCTTGCTGAGCCGGGTAAAGCCACCACGTCCTTGCATTGTTTGTCCTATTTTTCGCTTTTCCTCCTCGGCTTGTTGAGGGTAGATTATTTTCTCCACCTCACACACTATACTCGTTTTTCTTTCACACGTCTATAGATTCAAGATACGATGGTGATATCGGAACTCGCGCCGCAACGGGGAACCACGAGCCCATCCGTCCAAGATATACTTCCTATATAGTCTTCCTTAGTTCATACATATGCCCATGACTCATTTGCACCATATGGCGATAATTATTGTAATGAATACAAGCTCACACTATTACGTAATTATCAATAACACCTACTATAGGTACTTCGCAAAGAAATGTCGTGTCTCTATCGTATAAAACCAAAATATGTAATTTACTGTGCTCTAATCATTCGGTTGTTTATCTTATTATAACAATCTGTAGAACTGGCCCTATTTAATACCTTCGGAAGGTAACCGGAAATCATTTTCAGGAACGCTACTTACTATTGTCGTTCCCACTAAGTGGCGTACGCGTGACAGGAATCTCGGGAGCGGAAACGCATCCTGTAGATAGGGGCAGCGACGCGAGCGTCAATAGCATTACGACTTGTGGCATCCTGTAGGTTGACGTTGGTCGATCGGATGGTTAAAGCGAATGCGTCAAGGCAAGGCTGTCTAATCCAAAAGCCTTTAGTGGCTTTCAGCGGCCCGTAATAATGACGAGGTGCAGCTGTGCTGCTGCCTAAAAGGCTTAGAGGTTTTGCATGAGGCACGAACTGGGGCCGACTGAGTGCCGGGGCATCCTATGTGGCGATGTTTCATAGATGAAAGACACAACTGAACGAGACAGGTCGCCAGTGATACACCTGAAAATAAGAGCCCTGTTATTTATTACATTAAAGTTTGCATGTCTAGATAGCTGGCCACTGCATACTTTATATAGGCGATCTGTCAAGGATTCGTTACCAACCATAAATAGTTAAAAAAAATGAGACAATATTTATGATGATAATGATTAGAAAAATCGATGCACTGTGTATGTAGAGTCTACGAATTGCCACTCTCCATAATGTGACTGATAATGTTTTTGATCGATTTTAAGAGCCATTCCCTTGGCAAAGTAATTATCCCGCGTTAACCAATTTGAACATCTATAGGAAAAAATAATTTATATTTTAATAGGACATTTTATGCTAATAGCTGATTTATCTATTTCAGCCCTAGGCGACCTTAATAAAGCATATGTCGGCATTTTCAGTGTTGCCACATATATATATATATATATGTGTGTGTCACCACATTATATTCCATGTAATTCGCCATTTTTAAATATTTATTTTTATGTTAGGCCACTCTGAGGGTGTTTTCCTAAGATTCTCTGCCTTCTACTTCTTAATTAAAACATTAAACTAGGGTATAAGAAAGCGCGTTTAGATCTTGCTCTTGCTTTACCAGCCCCTAGCTCTCGCCTTACATTTATTCCAATTTATTATTACTGCTATTTTTATTGTTACTATTATTATTGTTATTATATATATAGTTATGATCTTCATCAGAATCCATTTCATCGGAACACAGCATACTGTCACTTGTATTTGACATATAGGCCGGCTATATTTATACCATCTACCTTTTAAGCAAAAAGATTTATTATTACACTAATGGTAGTATTAGCAGAAAACCATTGTAACTTGAATTGATGATTATCGAAGTTAACAGAACATCTAGCGTGCAACAAGAATCTTATCTCTGCTCACGATGACTCTTTTGCGAGCCAAATAACTGTCTTGGAACCACATTATGTTTAATATCGAGCATTAGTGCACAGGGTTATCCGGACAAAAGTTTTTCTTACGTGGCCGTTCTTCACTCACATTCGTTTCGTCCCTCGAGGTCGAGCAGCAGCTTAATTCCGCGGTTGGTAGACTTATGCAAGACATGTAAAACTCCGCGTGTCCCGCTCTACGTGGCGCCGTCATCGTTGTCCTTCAGAGAGTAGTGAGCATAAGTCAGCCTCACTGCCGGAGCGGAGACAGCAAGTACCCTCCGGCCAACTGAAGCATGGCCCCTGGCCGCTTCACGAAGGACTGTGGCTGTAGCCAAGCCTAAAAACCAGGGTAAGCCCGTTTACTAAAAGTTCCTTAGACCTTGCCAGTAGCGCCATAGCTAACTGAGCCGTCGACGTTGATGGATGTGCCAATAGAATTCCTCTGGAGACCACTTTCCAGCCAGCTCTCGTTGTGACCCATGGTATGCCTCCACAACGCATTCCATACCCCTCAAACATAAAGGATCTCACTGTTCCCCCCATTCATTCCCCGCTTCTACCTTCGAGTTCGCTTCCGTTGTCTGCTCCATCCAGCCGAGTCGACCGCGATACAAAAACTCTGTGTCCGGCTGTCGTAATCTAAACGCATCATTAGATGAAACATGGAACAAACTTCGCACAGACGTCCTCCGTTAACCACTGGACGGCAATAAGCGGTAGAAGCCGATGTGAGAGTCAACGTGCGCTCGTTTTGGCGGCTTGAAGTAGTTTTTGATTATGTGTAACTACTTCAAGCATCATCGGGAAGAACTAATCGCATTCATGATAAAATTGACCCGGAGTGTACTTTCTCATATGTGACAGCGTAGAACCGGCGTTCACAAGCCTAGTATTGATAAATATTTACTCAAACAGGAAGTTTTCGTGATACTAAGCTATTTTGAGACTCAGACTACCAGCATACGGTCTCGAGTTCCCAATGCCAGCTACGGATACCTGTCCAATTTATATTGTATATATACTATAGATAGTAGAAAAAGAAGGCTGATGTTCTGTACCACCCTATCGCTGGAATATACCATCTTCATTCTAAAAAAATATCTAGATAGCTAGAACATTTAAAATGAAACAGTCTATTGCACTTTGTTGGATGACAACGAACAAACGTCGTCACGTTCGGCAGGCAGTGAGGTAAATAGATGCTCCAATTTAGAGCGGAACAGAAATACAAAACGTGATACACTCATTGACTGTCAAAAAGGAAACTACTAGACCGTCAAGGTCAGAACAGAGGATATATCAAAACATCGATTGCAGTGATTTGTAAAAAGCAAGTAGGCGTATTTAGATGTTTTTTTTTTTAATTCTAAAACAGCGTAACAAAATGGATATAGTTTATTATTTTAGATCAATATTTGTCACGATTGTCAAACTGACGAGCAACAACGTTACGTACCAACGAGCCGATTATAGAATGCTGCGGTCACTTTCAGGCTTTCATTTGTCGTTTAATCTTTGGCGGACTTAGAGTTTATTAAACAACAAGTTTTTGAGCGTGCTGGTCAACCAAAAAACGTGGTAGCGAAATTGTGACTCCTGACGTTGATCCTCCCCTGATCTCACGCTTTCTACTTGATGCCAATATACACACCTTTGCCTGCGCTTCTTCACAAGAACTTATGTGTAGGCGTGACAATTAGAACTAGATTCGCTCAAATAGCTCATATCGCGCGGCTGGTCAATCTGTTTTTCGACGGTCCTAACCGGTTTTAAGGCCACCCCGCCTTTAATTAAATAACAGTACCATATTCTCAATTTTTGATATGTTGACATTTTCGAAATAGTTCTATGACACATTTTTGTTATTAACCAGTGCAGAGTCATAGACGAGTGCACCGTGTTGTACATATTTATCAACGAAAAATCGAGCTCAAAACTCTCGTAGTGGTACATAGTGTTAAAACATTTATTCCGACCCATCGTAGTCAATGGCTGGCCATTACTCCACAGCGGCATGGCCTGAGAAGTAAGGACCAGCCGATAATCGAGTAGAACCCATCTCGTTACTACTCTACATCTTCTGTGTTAACTTTACGTGAATCAATAGTGGCGCTTGACAGAAGCATTCAGTGACGAGCAACTAGACACTTCCTTATGTTGACTTGCCACCTCACGCTCGATGTGCAGACAGGATAACGACAAAAGTCAGTTGTTGTCGGGTAAGCGAGTTTGGCTGGGAAGGAAAAGAAGTTATTGGCAGAGTATATGGGTGTTCTGCGGTGGGGTAACCACTGATGCATCGAGCTGCTAGTGGTACGGGCGGCTCTGATAGCAACAGCACTACTGCTATTACTACATTGTTGTCTGGGCCTTTTGCGTTGCCCCAAGGTTTGTTGGTCTTCAGAGCCCTGCTCGACGCGTGTAGCTTGCGTATCTTTGCGTCGAATGCCCCGCTGAGGCTACGAGCAGGGTGAGTGGCTACGTTGCGTTGCCGCGTCACGTAGCAAGCCGAATAGACTGAGAGGACCAGAGCAGGCTGGCATAAACGGTGACAATGGGCAACGAAATGGCCGAAGCAATGATTTTGCAACGGCAGCATTGTAAACCTCGGCGTTCATTTGTCGACGGCAAAGCGGGCCGACATTTCGAGGCCACTTCTTGAGTGACGACAGTAACATATTTCCATATCCTGAGGTCTGACACTTCGAGGTATTTTTACCAAGGGTTATGTTATCTTTCTCTACGTTGCTGTTGCTAAAGGGGTACAACACAGCATATTGAACTTTACTTAATGCACGAGCGTAACGATGTTCTTGTTAAGAACGAATGATCAGGTCTGTTTGACAGAAACGAATCGTCCTACTAAAATCAAAAACAGACAAACACCAAAAAGGAGAATGATTGTTGCCAGTTGCTTACCTACGTCTGCAGTAGTTAAACGGGAAATCGAAATAATACTAGCTACACTTTTAGTCATAGTGCAGTGCCTATACTTGTTATTATATCACTACACAGCGTATTCGATGCCGTAGAAATCCATTTGTTATTTTTGACCTCGTCGCTATCTATGCAACTTACTAATTCACGCAGTATCACGCAAGTTACCGTACATCTGGTTATGACAATCTCACGCACTGTGCTTAGCTGTCTTTCTATCAAAAGTATACTTCTACAGCGTATTGTTGGTATAGTAACTAGAAAAATTAGCCCAACAACCCGGATATATATACGCTTAAACGGGCTTTAGCATGCGTCAATTATATCCCTAGACATAAGCTGACACCTCGTTATCTAGTCTTCGAAAATCTTCGGCAGTCTTCTTGTAACATTCGAACAGACAGTACACTAATGTATATCGGGGAGATTTGCTCGTCGGTGACACGTTCCAAATGCTATTAATTTTTCGAAAAAAACCGACCAGCGTTCTTACCCATGCGTCACTCGTACGCCAACGACGAGATAGATCAGCGGGTGGGGATCGGTTCAAACGAATATATTACGGGTGGAGTGTAGTGACGCTATCGCACTCACGCGCATCCGTTTCAATGCCAAATGTGTGATGACTGCCAAAGCAATAAGCTGATTACAAATACCACCGGAAAAGACTTCAATGCCAGCTGTGTACACAAATACGACGGTACATACATACATACATACATACATATATATATATATATATATATATAGGTTCTAGCGACATCTGGATAGGATGGGCTGGCCGGCAGGCCTAGCGTCTAATATCTCTTGAGAATATTCGAAATAAATGACAGCTCCTCCGGACGGTGATCATGATAATTTTCATGCCATCACGCTTGGTCGTACGGTCACTTGTGTGTTTGCTTTGAAATCATGAATGAGTACCGTTATGCTATACGTCGTGGCCAGGGTTCGTATTGCGTGCATATGTCTTGTAGGAGTCTGAAACCAGTCGTGTTTTCTACAGCCGAGAAACACCAATAGAAATAGCTGTTCTACCCGCGATAGGGAATAGTGTATTGAAGTTTAGCTGCGTTGCCCTAAACCATAAATCGTGCACATATCGTCTAGCCAAGGCATGTACAATCGTGAACAATGAGTGCATGTTTATGCACCTAAGAAATTGTTTGAATGATGTATGTTTTTAATAAATTATCAAGCCAGCATTTGGGAGCATGCTGACATCGATTATGGCGTGCAGAGGGAGCTTTTTTTTTTTGGGAACATTTCTAAAATAGTCTGTTTATCAAAGTAACAGCCAAGTAAAAGCCTTCGTCGGACTGCAGTTACCCTTCTTCTCAATCTATTATCGCCCGCGGACGTGCCTCGAAGCCTGAGACATTTCTGTTGATAGAGGACCGTCAGAGCATCAATTTTTACGTTTTCAAATGCGAGAAAGCGCACTTGAAGATTCACTTGAAAATCAACGATGTTTTAAAAGAAGAAGTCATCGCAGTACGAAAGGTATACGTCGGAGAGATTTGATTTGCCGCATACTGACGCAAGAGACAAGTTCCACTTAATTCAATCCAAGTCCACGCCGTCTTTGCAAAAGTATAGACGAACGTACGTACGTACGTATCTACCACTTCCTTAACGAGTAACTGAAACGTCACGAAATTTCGAATATGGTATTCGTTTTGCCCTATGGTATTCAGGCCCTATGATTGTACAGTCGTGTTCGTATAGTGTCATGAACGTCCTCATACAAGAAATAAATGATACGGTTATGCTTCAACTATATCTATTGAACATCTACGCATACGCGTCCTGAATAGGCTAAATATAGTACAGTGTGTTAGAACGCTGTCACCGAACAGCTGGACTCATCGACTAGCCTTGACGATGTCCAGAACGACGGATTAGGACAAATATGTTATTGCTAATTTCCAAAAATAATTGACATTTTCGTTTATTGCATTTCTTTTCTAGATCTGATCTCCTTGAGGGTCAAGATTTATATAGAGTTACTCTACAAGATTGTCGGCAAGCTTAATCGGAAGACCTTGCTTTAAGTTAGTATTCCAAAAGCCGGTATGAATATAGTAAGCTCAAGGCACCGACCAATTGCTGATGTCCAAAATTTACGAAATCAACTCAGCTCATCTCTTCCGCGTACGATGAGGATTCTAAACAGGGGCAGACTTTTTAGTTTCGTCGCGCTTCTTGCTATATGGATATACCGGCCCATTTTTGAGGCACCAACCCGGGACCAAACGATATAGTCTCAACAAACGTCCGCCTCACAGAGCCTGCTAAGATCTTTCGAGCTGTTCGTAATACTTGACCACTAGCAAACGAAAAGCATTAGAAAGTAAGAGAGCGACAAACAATACAGAGATTGCTTAGTTAACTACCTAATAAATACGCCTAAAATTTCATTCGTTCAACTGCCAGTTCTGTATGACCAGTCCTTCTTTGTTGACTAATAGCATGATGGTATATAACAGAACGATGATATGTGGGAGCTTGCTTTTAACATATCCACATGACTTTATCAAGCATATATGATACCGAACCCTAGTCAGTACATTTCTGAATAGCCCATCGATGAGGACTAATAGCTACTACCACAATTTCACACGTACATTTTATGAATTTCATCATTTTTGCAAATGGTAATAGGACGAAGTCATTTTGGAAACACGGTCATATTTACAAGCTTTGCTGTTGCTGCTATTTTGACTGTTTTGCTGGGCATAATGCTTTATCTCCGAATCTTCCAAATCCTCTTAGGAAATTGGCGGAGTCAAAAATCTAATGTAAATCACTTTCGTCTCGGACAGACCCTAAAGCGGGCCGTTACAGGGCCTAAGCCAAAGGCTTCGACCGAGAGTCCGCAAAGCGCACCACAACTGACCCGGGAACTATTTGAGCGTTTCGTTTTTCATTAGGACAACTAGGACTGTGTCATGCCTACATCATAGAATTATAGTGGCTGTTAGTTTGTTACTGCAAGCAAAATCTTTACTTTTTCAAAAAGCGAATTTCACTAATCTGGAAATCCAGCAAAAATCACAAGCTTCATGGAGTCACTAGTAATTCTACGTTCACCTAATTATTATGCAAGTTCTATAGATAGCTTGAGTTTTCTTCAACAATCTTCCCTATAGACTGGCGTACAACTGATGCACATCAATCGGCGGCCCCAGACAGAATCCGGCAAATTATTCAGGAAATCCCGCAAACAATTGGTGTTCAATAAATTGATGTATTCCGTTGTAGAGACACCCCGTCAGTCGTTACTTATTCGTATTCAAAAAATCTTTATACAGCGTTTGAAACGAAACGCAATCGTACGTCTCATAAATTTTCAAATATAGTGTTTATAAAGAAACGGTTTTAAAATAATTTGTGGTGTTTTAGATACAATTTAACTAAATTCTATGATTATCCAGCTTGACTTCAGCTGTTGCATAGTTGCAATTGAACAGCTTTGATCGGGGACTCCACGGCGGTGAAGACTATAATTTTATTAATCGAATTAGATCCTCTGAAACTTTTAAATCATCTCTGATATGCCTACCGTGTGTGCCTACTCCAATTGCGTTCGTACTCTGCTCAGCGTATGGTTCGTTCAAATAGCTCATCGTGTTATTAAGATTTGTTCGGACACCTTCAGTCTAGCAAGGCAAGCACCCGATAGAAATAATCAATGCAATAAATGTCTTCATCACATTAATCGCGTATTTAGGACATACGAAACGCGTCCAAGGATCAGGCAAATATTTTTTACGTTTAAAAGCAATATTTTAAACTAAATATGGGCGACTTCGACTTCTCTGATAACGTCAGATTCTTCGCTTCTGCTATTCTTCTACTAACACCAGAATCTCATCACTGTAGAATTTTTCTGATTCAAGTGACTTTGACATTGTCCTTCCATTAAATGCAAATAACCGTCATTAGGGTAATTCTGCAGAAATCAAAACAGATAATGGTCTGAACATGCAAGATCCGAACCATACGGCGGGCGCATTAAAAGTTTCCCGCTTTAACTTAGCCATCTCTATTTTCTCACGGTGACTAAGGATGTGTGTGATCTGGCTTTGCCGTGGCACAAGACGGTGCCTCAATCTGTAATTTAGTTCGGGCTGGTTGTTTCAATGGCGTGTTACAATCTCTTGACGGTGAAGGGCTGAATATATCGTTATGTCAGAAAGCGGCAGCCTATAAGACACGATTCTTTTCCACCAGGCACTTAGCATCACCTTTTTCGGCGTCAAGTCGGAGCCTGCCACCGATTGTGGAGCTTTTCTTGCTTTGACGATAACCTTTTTCATCTACTAGTGTTGTACGAGATCGGCTATTCATCATCCATGATCAACCGTTTAAGAGATGGCCCAATTTCATTACGTTTCTATAGAGTTTCGCAGATGTAAACACGATCGAGTAAATTACTTTGCGTCAATCCGTATAGCACCCAAACATCATCGAGCTTCTCTTCATAGCCATCTTTTTTAAGTGGCCTAAAGCTCTTTTGTCGTAGCTGTTTATATTTTTGACAATGTCATGGCCACTCAGGTCAGTCCTGTTCAGCTTTCGCAATAAATTGTTCCTGAATGGTCGACACTACGGAGGGCACCTTTCACATCGAAATTTCGAGAACAAATGACGGGATCACATTTAGGCCGTTTCTTTCGAGAACGCCTCCTAATTGTAAACAGAGACTTCTTCACAAGGCTCGGTAGCATTCGTATGTTGGTCGTAAAGTAACACTGCAGAACATAGAGAATTTTTGCCGACATTTCACCCGTACGCGAGGCGCTCTATCTCACATCTGAATAAAGATGTTTTAACAGCTTTAATATATTTACTGTTGTCAAATACCAGCTTCAGAATGGCGCCAACGTCAATTCCCCTGAGAGATGTGGCTTTAAAGCCATGTGTCTAGAAATGCGTCAATACGTCCTCTACAGTTCAATATATACTGCAATCGCCATAAGATACATAGGATCTCCGAAACATGGTACAATAATGGCTATAAATGTGGCGGCATTCGCGACTCAATACACCGGCTCGGTAACTCCATTAGAATCCCTGTCGTTTCTTTAGCAACGCTTTGTCCATGGCTACCTGACATGGCGTGTCATGTCAGGTAGGCATAGACAGGTAGGCGGTCCTTCGCCCGCCCGAATCAATCCGGGCTCGTTTTCGCCACGATGTGAACCCAATGCCTATCCTCTTTTTAGTGTCAGGTGACGGCGATATTCGTCGTGCTTGAGGTCGACGACCTGCAAGGTCACGCCGCCGACCCCCTTAAAAGGCACCGGAACCCACTCTTGTAACCAATAATAATGCATGCCTGTCCCGACCGGCCGGTTTTCTATGAACGGTCGAGCTAATATGGGTGGCACGGGTGCGCACTGAATCTAACGGGCTATTTAGATATACATTACGTGCGTGTCAATGTCTTTTAGGGACCTTGGGGCAATACTCCAAAAACGTGCTGTTTGTTTCGGAGCACTAATTGTGATAGTTATAATTGTATTTGGCCCACTCTGTGGTAGGATCGGTGATGTTAGATCGAGCGGATACGAAAAAACAAAATTTTTGAAATGCCTTCCAATAGGAAAACACAGGCACGCTAGGATCCTTTACAACGAGTTGGGGCACTGAAAGCCCCATTCAGGTCGGTGTTGAGCAAAACATTGCCACTTGCTGTTTGATACTGAGCCAAAGATAAAATATGCCGATTATCTCTGAAGAAAGTAGATGTGTTGCTGGTCGATGCGATTAGTAAACATGGAGATGTTCTTTTTCTTACCAGGACATCATATCCAACGTTTATCTTATTGGAGGTTCCAAAAAAATTCCTGTCAATACTCGACGTTAGCTGTTTGAAATGAACAGAACGGCGTAAGGATTGTTCGTTCCATACGAGTGGATATCTATTACAGGCAACGGCATAGGTTATTAGATACGAGGAACTACGACCTGTATTGAATGGAAAAGAGATCCCGTCTGCCAGTCGAAATGATAGGACAAAAAAACTTAATCTATTTGATAATCACTAGAGCTTGCGCTCGTAAATATAAATTCCTTATTTTCATATGTAATACCGAGATTGGTCACGATCCAGTCAAACAGTATGAACGCAACGACAGGAAATGATCTCTAACGGAAGAGAAAAACAGCTGCTATTTACGCCTGAGGCAATTTTCGGCTACTGTTTTTGACTGTAGTATTACTTTGCCATCTATATTGCACTAATCTAATGGCTTACTATTCTATTATTGGCGCTGATGATGCACGAATCGAAAACACCTTAAAGGTCGTCATTTACAAGCGCCATAGGTCGTCGGCACACATACATAAAATCGTATTGTGCGCTATTCTAGTGTAGGAAAAATAGAAAAGAATGCTCTATTGTAAGGCCTTTTATGATGTATGTGACATTAAAAAATAGACGCGTAGATAATGAGCAATGGGATATGTATTAGAGCTCATTGAACATCTAACAGAAGCGTAGTTACAATACAAACGAAACGTACGCTAAAACGATGGGGAGTGCCTGCGTGCATGAGACTCTGCTGTGTCGCCTTTTCGGCTTAGGAAAAATGATGATTCGCAGCAACAGAAGAGGATATAAACATAGATCGAAGATCATTGAACAGAATAAACAAGCTAGGTTAAGTAGGTACGCTTAGCTGCTTTTCTGAGAAGATCGTACTTCAGATAGCTACAACTGAATTTACCACTAACTGGTACACGTTATGTTCTGGCCGTGAAGACAGAAAACTATACCTATAACGTGCGAAAAAAATTGCAATAACTTCAGAAGAACCAAAGGGCAGTCTTTAGACGATTACTGGCATTGCATTTTCCCTGTCATATTTTCCGTTTAATATCTGCTGTTGCCATAGTTGCCCGGATCGACGAACGTGTTGGGAAAAAAATACATAACCTCTAATTACATTTCGTTTTCTTATTGTGGGTCTTTCTATACTACTGAAACAACCGATGTTGCGTATGTTGTCAGTATGCTACTACTATCAACGTGAGCTGTAGCATTTCGCTAAAGCTCTGCAGCAGCTGACCCATAAGATTTTTTCTCATGACTTTAAAGTGGGATAGGAATACGGGAAACACAGAATTCGATTATGATTGTATGTGTTATGAACCGTTATAACGGTAGTAACATATCGCTTGGGTTAATATAGAGTCACCTGAACTAACAGCGGTAGCAATTTTACAAATTGAACCACCCCGGAGTCTCCACTACCTCATCGATTAAATTTTCAGCATAGCACATCATAAATTGCCATGAAAACATAAATTCCGTATACCCCTCTTGGTCTGGACTGATCTACGCTGATTAAGTGACGCTCTACAAGTACGTGGATGCATTGCACTTCAGTCAATTACATTGTTCCTTACTAATAGTTCAACTGATCAGGAAGCGATAAAACAAACTGATCCGGTGTCTACCCCCTTTGGACCTCGCAAAACCTATAATATCAGAGCGTAACATCTATATGATTAGACCCTTATTGGAATCAATATATATATATATGTAGAAGCTCTAATATAGAGCCCTTATTAAAATTTTGTCTTATACGACGAAACACATTTTATATGTTGCAGTTATGTACATTATGTCATTCTGTTATTCAGACTATAGATTTACCAGCATTTGTCAATTAAAACAAGCGGAGGTGAGTCGTTTTTATTTGCCTTTTCTTTCTTACGATTTGAAGATGGATGTGAGGCTCGAGACCGTTCTCTTCTTAAAAGCTGATCCTTCAGCGGGTTCATTCATCCGTCCGTTCTCTGCGGCGTCGTTGCTCGTTATTAAAGTGACCGTTCTTATTTTGTCATGTACTGCTAGTATGTTTGTCGTTGCCCTCGTACACTGATGGTATCGTACAAGCGTGTGCTCGAAATCCGGCTAGTGTTTTTGGCCACCAAATTTCTATATGTTAGCCTTCCTATAACGGTTGTAGTCCGTACCGTTTTTCTGAAAATACCTCTATACTCCTTTGCATCATCAAGGGCTAAACAAAACAATAAAAACTTGAAAGCTCCGTAAACCTGACCAGCAGATCGCTTCGTACACAATTATTACCCGCCATCGTCTACTACCGCCAGACGTTTTTCTCTTCAAGCTGTTCCTTTTTGAGTTGTTCCTTAAGACCGTAGTGGCCTCGTCGATACGTTGGCCCGTTTGACGTGGGCAAACCTACAAGCGGCAGTACCTGCATCCAACATAACACACGCCAGCACCATTCACTTATGCACACGATTTAGACGTCTACATACATAGAGGCGAAAAACATGAGCTAATGGAGAACTTACTTACGAAGTTACACATGAGGCAACAATGTCCACATAAAAAGGTGAGCCTGCAGAAAGGCTCCAGGTGCAACTGCGGCGGCGGCGGTGGCGGTGGCGCCGACAAGCGAAGAATTCAACCGGAGTTAACACAATCATTGAGCAGTGCCAGCCACAATAGTAATAACAGTAGGTTAACAGCAGCAACAACCTCGAAGGCAACGGCAGTGGGAGGAGCAAACGCGATCTGTTGTAGACGCGAGACGAGAGCGCAGCCTCTCAGATGTAGATTTCGGAGGAAGGGAGATCCCCGCTGGATGTTGTGTACTTCTCCGTGTTATATCAAGTATGAGGGAAATGGCTGCGCAGGAGACCTCACTGTTGTGTTCCTATCTCTCACTGCCTTCTGTTATTGTCTCGTTGCCCTGCAGCCTGCTGCTTATTGATATGTCATTATTGTTATGGGCTAATATTGCTGAATGACGGCCCGGCCTACGATCTGCAGGTGGACTGTGGCTGTCTCTAAGAGTGAACCGCGTAGTACAGCGCGCTCTCGTTGAAAAAAGGACAAACGTCTGAGACAACGAACACTGCAGCCACTGTAAGCAGGAGGACACCGTTTGCTTCCTCCGTGCCTACTGCCCCCTGATGGTTTGGCTTTAGTTTGTCGTTAGCTCGATCGGCCCGTTCGGCCCCTCCTCTTCTATAAAATGCTCATTTGACGTAGGAAGGAGGGAAGTTGAGCGAGCGCAACTCTGAACGTGGCGAGTCCGAACTAGAATTAGAGGAGAAGGGACTTCAGGTACATGGGCATGAAAGCTCTCGCAGCAAGCAAGGTAGAGGGGCACGCGCAAGATGCGGCCTAAGCAGACCATCCAAACAGAGAGCATCGTTGGATGGACCGCGGGGTGAGTGCGCAGGAACGGAAGTTAAAGAGTCAGGCACCTAGCCTCAGGATTCTGGACACACGATGGCGCCTAGCGCTTAGGGAACCCCAGACAGACGCCCCTTTTTGGTCATACACCGCACACATGCCTTGTTCGGAGGAGAGGGCAATCCTAGTACTGCCTCCACTAAGAACACGAATATCTACAGTGTTTCGGGGGAAGAGAATTGAACGAAGCTGATTCAAGGAACATCCGTTGGACGGCGCCACCCGTCACTTCGTAGAAAATAAGTTCAATTCCCGAGGTTTCAAGGCGCCTACGAGCTTTTACCCAGCAAGTACATATTAAGCTTCATCAAGTCGAGCTGTTGATCGCTCTAACTGTGCGGCCATGAGCGCGACTTTTCGGGACTCATCGAGTTTGTCGACTGGCTGATGACTGGCGGCTAGAGGCTGCGTGAGCCAAACGAACCAACGAGCGAACGGGATCGGTATCAGAAACTCGGAAAACGAAAAGATGCGAAATTCGCGTAGGGGATGATTGCAAGACGGGATAAAGGCGGTCGAGTTCACTGCCGAAGAAGAAGACGCCGAAACATAAGGGCCGGCCTCCTGCATTCCCGCATTCCTTCCGTTTCTCTGGAAAATCGCCAGGCTGCAAATGTCTGCAGATGCAAGCTAAAGTAGTCTGCGAAACGAACAGGGCCGGAATAAATTCTGAAGACGACGCTGGGGTCTGTCGTAGCGAGCGTAAGCGATTGGGTAGATGGGTGTTTTAGCAAAGTTGAGGAAACACCCGCAAACAGGAAGCTAGGGGCTCCGATACGGAATATTGATCGAAAAGGGGTACCAAGCGGATAAGAATTCGGAGTCGAAGATTGTATGAATCTAGTAGGCCTCATGGAATCTAAGGAAAAGGCTTTTATGCGGCTGATTGGCACTTGAGAACCGCCTTGCCTCAGACGATGTAGGATCCTGTGCCTGCAGCCGGATTCGGTAGCGATACCCATTCAGTGGGACAGTGCACAAGCAATTTAGTTTAAGCTAACGCATGTAGGGGCAACTACTTCCTAAAATGCGCGCAATGAGGACAGATCGAGAGAAAGAAGGAGGAGTGAGAAGGGAGAAAACGAGCTCGCAAAGAACGACAGCGACGTTTTATGGTCTCGGAGAAAAGATCGAAGCGATGCTCCGCCATTGTGATTGCGCCTGCTACGATAAGCCAGTAGGAGGTACGATAAAAGGGCATCAGATGCTGGCTCCCTTAGCTCGGGATTGTTCCCAACGATACTCCCAGTGCTTCAGCATTAAATCAACGCGCGACACAGAGAGACATAGAAGAACGAAGCACTTAGCGGGAAAATTTTTATATAGGTTATACCCGTCTTCTGTGTGGCGCTTTGTGAAATCGTTGTTGACGCAACTCAAAAATAAATGTAGACATTCTATCGGTGTACCTACACTAGCAGTACACAAAAAGGAAAAAGTAAATTAAGAAAGCAGTAAATTATGAAGCAATGGACATTTTTTAATAAAGTTTAGTCATAATGCAAGAGTGTACGTCAGATGAGTAATTAAACCCTATGACTTTTATTATTTACATCTATGAAGATACTCACTAACATTATCTATACGACTAAGTCCACGTAAATTTTTGCTTGAAGTGCTAATAATTTAGTTGCCCAATCATTTGCTTGGAAGAAGCACTTGTGGTTAGACTATTTAAATATTTTTAATTTCATATCCGGTACCGTTATTGGACCCTCCATCAGATCGCTGGTTTCTATCAGCACAAATCTAGGTCTGTCCACGCCGGGTTTGAACGTAGACGATCACGTCCCCCCACGTGGATAAACTGACGGCGACTAAAAACACAATAGATATCCATAAGACATCTTCAATTTCGGCAGCGTGCAACAAAAACTCTTGTTCCGTTGTTATTAGCATGGGAGATATTTAAAGTATAAATTCTTGCATGAAAAATAGTGAAGGCCAACATACAGTTATTATATCCTTTATCGGTATAGTATTCAATGGATACTAGTACTACTAAGTACTACATAAATGATTAAATGTGGAACGTACTATACGTAGTTAGTTTGATCCGTATTAAATAGTTGAATCTGTTTTTTCAGCCTAAACAGTAGACGAACTCACGTGTCCTCACCGACATTGCGTATCTGACTGGATAAGCACCACGACTTGGGTCGTGGATTGAAGCATCTGACAGGATCAATGACATGATGCAGGCGTAATCAGGTAACCGCGTAACTTTTTAGCTAAATATTTTACTATCTGGCATATGACTGTACATATATATTGCTTATGCTGTTCTGATACTGAGACGACATCCTAAAACCGTTGCTTGTACTATATCTATGGCGTTCATCGATACGCGATGATTGGATGTCGAATCGCTGCTACCGTACAGGAACGTGTTTTTTTTTTAAATTTTAACCTTACCTCAGGCTCGGAGGACGGATGCATCGGATGGAAAAATGGCCTCCTTGACATCTGGTTTATTTTACTTTTTGCTTACTTTAGCAGATTTCTGATCTGGATAAAGTATCGAAAATGCTGTTTTTTTTTTCTTCACCCGAATTGCTCATTTTTAAAACTTACAGCCCGGGTTGTATTAAGGAGACAATAGTAAAGGAGCGATTTACAACGATGTATACAAATTGGCTATGAGTCGACAAAACAAAATAGAAAAGAAAGGCCGTACACGCTAACCTGATACTTACCGCTAAAGTAGTCAGTTAAGGTATTTAAGGCATTATAGAGGCTATTTTGTAAAGTGACCTTCTCGACAAAACACACTGATAATATGCCTCGTTTTGAAATTTATTTTTTACTATGTCTAATAAAGAACATGAAGAGGGACGAAATCGCTCAACGTGAACAGGTTTGCTACAATCCTGTAAAAACTGTAATCTTTGGACCGAACTTGAACAACTTACTTAAGGACAACGTGGTAACGAAAAGTAAATTATTTTGTGTGCTGGTGTTTTGGACCCATATAAGTTACGAAACCGCACTGAGTGTGGGCTGGGAGTAGAGTCAAAATCACAAATTTGTAAACTCGGCACTTTAATCACGTAGTTATTGCGGTACTTCTGCCCAACAGCTTCAGCAGTTGTAGTTTACCTTTAACTTCTCCTTAAGAGCAATCGCCCTGCTTGCCTATCAGTTAATGGATTTGCAACGCACGTTACAGGCTCTTCCGTTTGGGAAAAGTAAACACGATGAAATTTCACTACATATATATAGTGCCACGTTCCCTGTTAGCGTTTCCCAGAGATCTTACTCGCAAGCTGTCGATAGGCATCGCCGAAATTACGAGGTACGGACTTCTTTTACAGGCTGATTCCGTGATTTCGGGTTTGCGGTGGCTTAATCAAGTCGTACAAAACTCACCGGAAAGGCAACGTAAAGCATAGAAAAGAATTGTAAGTACTGCTTACACACGGTGCACGGTGAAATTTACAGGCTCTTTTCGAAAATATTATCCCGTTATTACATTTAAATCACCTAAAGGCTGCGTTCGAAATGATGGGAAAAACGCGAGGCGAACTAGGGAAATATTACAGCCGCAAAATTACAATAAAAAAAGGTATAGCAAAGTAGTTAAACGTCGTAGCTGTGGCTATATTTATTGTGGCATGTCCCGGAAGACTAATAGATGCGCAGTTTTTTTTTTTATGTATGCCATTCAACGTTCCAGACGTTGATTAACTTATACATGTCCGAACCGTATTTTACAAACTTCAAGTCTACACGAATAGTGGTTAAGGGAATACTGTAGAGTACCAAATACAACCTTAAATGACGAAGGACTTAACATGGCTATGGCGATACAGCCAACATTCCTATTTTCAGCTTATACTCGACATGTAGGGGGAACACGTCTACTGGCTGCTTTGTGTACGCCTTCCGTTAGTTTAGAACTTAAAGAACTAGCTGCCGTTAACAGGTAGCTATAGAAGATCAATATTCCGGCAAGTTCGACCCAAGGTAGCTTCCGCGCATTGTCTAGAAAACAGGGCAACGCCAAAGGAGTAACCCTCGTAAGTCCGTACTACCTTTCGCCGATCCTTTAATAGACAATTAAAAAAATCAACGATGGTTTAATAATTCTAAATTGTGTACTCGTCTGATTCACACTGAGCTGTTGTTGGTTTGGTTGTTATTTGTTTCAATTATTGTTTAAACATAACTATCAATTTAAAAAAAGTGTAAGAGCTTAAAAGTTGCAAACTTCCTAAATGGTGGTTCTGCCTGGTCATCGATATTTTTCTATAAAATTCTAGAAGACATTGCGGAGTCGCCGAATGATTAAACGTCCAGTAAATGGGGGCAGTTTTTTAAGGCTTTCAAGCAAGACAGAGATGCTAATTCGACAAGCCAAGGAACTTTTCGGCCTTAGATCTCCATCGTAGCACTGCATATCATTCCAGCAGACAAAACATTCAAAACTAGCAAACAAAGAGACATGGGGCATGCCGAAGAATTCTGTATCGGCCTAGAGAACACGTTACTGTAAGAGTTTTTTGCAGCCACGGAAAAGCTCAAGGTGACCGAAGTGAACTTTGCCGTACGGCCTACGAACTAATGCTAGGACAACGATATGAAACGGCAGTTACTCAGGATATCACTCTCCCATAGCAAGCATCGTTAAATAGTGACACACGATCGCGTACCAATGGTACCACTTGCTGTGAGAGAAGTCGAGGTATTACGTAATTCTTTATCAAAGACCCGATTATGGTGCTTTCTCAATCGATGTTCCCTGACGCTTATGTAAAACTATAAAAATGTATTGAATAATCGAACATAGAAAACCTTGTCGATTGTTCGAGCGGCTAATTTAACAATCATTTAGGTATTTGTTGGTGAAGCGTGCTCATTTACGAAGGCTCTCATTCGGCTAACCCGACTTCAAGGAAAGACAAATGGTAGTATGTCTCTTCGATTCAAAATTACGTTTACTTGACTTAGAACACAGTATGATTGCATTGGGTTTCAAAGGAAAGCGCTAATTTCTAAACGGATGTATGTTTATTTGCACGCAATTAGGTATTCAACAGGATTTTTTTGTACTCAACAGACTAGTTTTTCCATGTAGATGTTTCTCTATTAATTTTTTACCCGTTGTTTATGTGATTTTTTTTTTTTCGAAATAACTTAAGGGTATTGTGAAAATGTGATTAAACAAGATATTTCGATCAAACCAGTGATTGTGCATGTTTTCAACAGGGAGTGTGGCGGTTTTCAAATAGTAGTTGTAGTGGGCGCGGTCACCGCCCACAGCAACGACATATCGGAAGGAGTTAAGCTGTTTAGTACAGCTGTTATAGCTAGATTCAATGGTAATACTCTAAAATACACGAGTGGTTTCTCTCGTGCCCATAACGGCACCTTTTTTAGGCGAAATAATGCGCTAATTTAACAGAACTTGATGGCATCCGGAGAAATAGGCACCCTGCCGTGCCAAAAGCGTGTTTTTGCGCTTGCGTCCGTGATCTAGCAATACATCTTATCGGTACTCGTTGCCTTGACGCGGTCATCTAGGATATTTCTGGTGAGCATTTACTGAGATTTATCTTAAACAGTGATAAATTAAACGTAATGATATTCGGCTACGTTTGCACATTTGGCTTTTTGCTCGAAGCCAACCGTCTGAAACAATATTTGATTTAATTTAAAACACTTATTATTTATTATCAAGAAGCGATTACATGAAAATGCAATTGTTACTAATCCAGGCGGACTTACATTATGTATTTACAAACCACTTCTATGTCCTACATAAAGTTACATCAACGGATACCGAATTATGTCGGATTCTCAAAAACACCACTGTTTCTCACATCGGCTGATTTTCCCTGGAAGAAGGGCTTTCAACCAATAAGGAATAGAGGCAATCTCATAAAGGATCTTCTGATGGACATTGCTGAATCCTCTGTCCGATACGATCCAGTTTTTTTCTTAGTGTTATATGGCAGTTCATGGGCTACTTCATGAGACCATCACATTATACAGAAAATTTAATTACCAAAAAGGCGGTACATTTCAGAGATCTTATTGCGGAAAGGTACATACAGTATACAAATAAATCTTCGGGGACGGTTTGTTACTGCTCAAAATCAGGCCGAAGAGTGCCACTGAAGCGTCAGCGTAAATGACGTCGCCAAAGAGATCTTGGAAGCCACTGATGACGCCAAGGAGCTCGACAAGGTTTGAAAAAAAGTTTTTGATTACCTATGCCATGTAGCGTAAGTTAGTGGCGTTCATAAATTCGAGCAGTAATCGTTGTCATAGGCTTTATCGTGAGTGTGGCAGCTGAGGAAAGCACCGACCTCGAGTTTTAGTAATTTCCAACCGTTTTAGTATTGAAGGGGTATCTTACAAAGTCGAACACTTTACAAGGAGAAAATCTGTGATATGCCCTGCAAACGGCAAATATACCTAGTTAATCGTTAACTTTAAATCATATAGTATATATGAAAGGAAATACCGAAATAAGGTCCGTGGCAGTGATCTAAATTCTCATGGTTTCATTATTTAGATAGATACAAGGTTAATCAAATTGCTTGACAGGCCCTCGATTATAAATGTAACGGCTCAGTGATTCAAACTCTACAACATATGAAACGACTAGTCAGATATTACGTTCTCATAATTCATCATTTCAGTTCTGCCCCCCTATGCTACACTCCGTGATGAGCTCAAATTGCCCCTTGTGATTCAATTGGGTTCAATTTGTAAAGAATTTATACTGATATAGTAAGAAAGTCATAGATGATACATTCTTGTAACATAAAAGGAGAGTGTGTAGCCACCAGTTACTCACGTGGCTGAAATGATGAGCAAACCTTTGTATTCCGTCTGCTTCTTTAAAAGTAGATATTTACCGTTGACGTCATAGGTGATTCCACCGAGACGCGTTGCCAGTGCTTTTTCTGAGGGAAATGTGCGACTGCTTTGTACGGTATAATCGCTTAACAGAGAAACCACTGAGCTTGGACGATTTATATGCGCAGACTGTTTTCCCTGGCGAGTTCAAGAAGTAGGAACAAACTAAAAAATGTCTTCGGAGGTTCTGAAGTCCATCACATCATCTCGATGCACCATCGTAGACTACGCAACCAACTTCACTAGGGTAGGTGCATGGAACGGATGCGCACTATTTGATTAGATTTAGCCTCGATAAGAAAACGATGAAATATTTTACATGAGTTTTGCCACATTGTAAAGTATCATATAATTAGTAAATTTCTCCCGAACCTCATTCATCACCCGCGCAGTTTCGCCAGTGACGAAAAACAACTTTTTGGGGATCTTTTTTTTTTTTTTTTTAAATAGATGCTCCTCTGCGTGGGCCATAAGATAAGTAAAAAATCAACTTTCCTTTATTTGCAGCATTAAACTTTCGGCATTGAAAATCAGTCTTAGGATGTACTCCATCAAATGTTCTAACTAGCATAAGTTCGGACGAGACTGAACAAAACGCTTTGCACCGTTTTAATATTTTAGGAGAGACTGGTTTCGTTACCTGGCTATGTTTTCCATAAATAAAAATGTTCCTACGTTAAGACGACCAGCGCTCGCGTCCATCGGCTGAAGACTTGTTTACGAGGCACCAACGGAACGCTTGACACGAGTCTGTGTGAACTGCTAACTAATACAGGGTCGTTTTCTAACAATTATACGTTTGCTGTCGCCCAATATCCATTTGGACATTACTCGCCAACCTACTTAGCAATGAGAGAGCTCGTCGTGCAATATTGTGTACCTACTGAACTTTTTACCTTTGTTTGTACAATTCGATTGTATTTAGTTGAATGTTTCGAAGAAAAAAGCTGTCATTTATTTATTTTGTTTGACTCCGCACGCTTCCCGGTAGTAGGCAGTCCGGACACGATCTTTTATAAATTTGCGACATCGTCCATGTGGTGCTCGTTGCTTTATATCTTTGATTCTGCGGAGAGCGATACGAAGAAGAACGGCCTATAAAAGCTGCTCGATGTATAAAACAACGGAAAAAAGACATATTTAGTCTTTTTTTGTTGTTTTATTTAATGTAAAGTAAAATAAATAAGCTTATATTTGAAGTACAGTTAATTGCTTCCTGCACCGGCCGTAATGCAAACGCATCGTTTTTAGGTTGCGGAATATTTATGTGTTATATATTTTCTCCTGGAGGATGCTTTCTCTAAAGGATGAATACTACAATTTCTGCGTATCTCATATTGCTAGGTATAAACCTTTCGACTATCTCTGCTATAAAATTTTCAACATTAACTTTGTAAAAATATGGAGTGCATATAAGTTGGCAACTAAATTCATCGTAAATGTCTTGTTAGCTAAACACATGGGTACAAACCAATTTCGACGACGCCTTTTTCCATAGGCTTTATGGCGTTGACGACGTTCTTTCGACTAGAAACACTCGCTTTAGGGTTCTTAAGTTTAATGTTGGAAATGAAACAGGTAAAGTGCAGATAACAAGAAAGGAACCCGATTCGTAGAAGACCTTACTGGGAATGAAGAGAATTGGATTCCTATGACCAGTATCTTCCATAGACTACTCGATATGCACATACGGAACAAAGAAAAGGCTCAAAAGGCCAAAGGGGCCTAAGATGCTCCTGAGAAACCGACACGCGTAATAAAAAGGTAAAACAAGATAGGTGATATCCTTTTACAAGTAGGGCGATTTACTTGAACAGTAGAACTTTGTTCACATGCAGTAAGTGCAATCTCTGGATTATGTAAAATGGGCTGTAGCTTGCCCTGGAAAAAGCAAGGGCATTCTGCTTATAAAATACACATTCGGGAAATCAGTGTCCACCTGCTGTACACACAGATTAGGATATATATAAATGTTAGTGTGCAAGAAACTTCGTGGGTTTTTCCATGTTAGAACGGCAAACGCTACAGTAAGCATCCTGCCTGATGTACATGGGACGAGGGAGGGCGGATGGACGAAGGATTTTGATGTTACTTGCACAGTCAATAGAGCTATTCGATTCCTTCGCTTGGTACCTAACCTCCACAGACTTCGAAACAAGAAAAAAGCAATTATACAAAGGAAGGATCTGCTGCAGACTTCGCAAGCACCTGGAACAATCAGTATATCAGAGCGCCTTGCATTAGCCGAAACACTCCCGTTGAGAGTAAAAGAGAGGAAGCGACTATGGAGTAGTGGTTCTGGAAGCTCTTAAGAAACTGAGCATAAAGCTACTATCGAAGCGTAGCTGGCAGGCTAAATGGGCAGTTATGCGAACCGGAAGCCCAGGAACCGGAGTTCATGATCTAATTCCAAATATGGAGAAATGGTTCGAGCACCCCAAAAGGAGGTTGGCTTTTCCGTAACATAGATTGTTATGGGCCATGGGGATTTCTAATTTAGCCCACACAAGATCGCGAAACCCGACCTCACATGTCTCCCTCACAATAAAGAGACAGAGAATGACTCTGCCCACACATTGATAACCTGCCCCAGTTTCAAAGCTAAGAGGACAACAGAGAGGATATCTTTTCCTGCTCAAAATACCTTCTTAAGTTGGCTAAAATGAGATTAGCGGAGCCTGTGGATCTCATATACGCTACCATTAGGTACTTATAGCGCCCATAGTCAAAGAGGTCCTGAAGGAATAGTGTGCCTTTGACGGCAGCGAAACATGTGCTTCCCGAGGCTGCAGATGAAGCTGAATTTCGCGTTCACAGCCAATAGAACGTAACAAATCTGGTAAGGCGGAAAACCCAGAGGTACTCACGACATATTGATTCGTAGGCACTTCACACTTGCTTTGGCAATTCGTAGTACTATTCAATGATTCCGGGATGACAGAGAGTGAAATGCAAAAAAGAAGATGTGTTAATTTCGTATTGATACTAATTTCGCAGGAAGCAGGTCCAACCATTGGGGATAGGTCCGACACTACATCTGGTGTCCTTGTATCGTTCGGCCCCAGATGTTTTTATTAATGCATTTATTCCGCTTCTTTAAAAAACAACTTGTGGTGACTCTTTATTGCTAATTTTCTGTACAAACTAAACCAAGTGGTTTAGATATAATTCACTAAGCCATACAAATATCAATATTTATCTAAAAAAATGATACATTTATGTTAGGTCTGTTTCCTTTAGATCAGTGAAGCAATTAACTACAAATTATCGGCAAAATAGTAGCGGAATCCTAACAGCTGAGACGGCTTCTTCTTAAAAGAAATATATATATATATATATATATATGTATATACATTTAAAAAAAAAATTTTTTCCCCACGACCGCCAGGTACTTAATCATCAATTTCTTGCATGTGATTAATAATGCAGTATACAATGCAGACCACGAGTCGTTCTATCTTAGCATAGAAAATGACGTCGTCCACAATAACTTACCGCCAATCAACAATGGACAGCGTTAGAACGCATATGCTAAGCTATCTCTAAGTTCAACCCCCAAAATAAAGGAAATTTGGTATCATCTAAATTCGTATTCACATTCCGAAAATTCATTGGGCTCGAGGTCCGTAGCGCAATTTATAATAAAATTCGAAATTAATCCGAGACCTGTAACGCTGCTGTTGGACTGTTGGTACGTTATTTCTTAAATGTATCGTATTCATGAAGCGGTATTTCCAACAAAGAAAAAAGCTTTCAAATTTCTCATATAAGAAACAATGGCTCACCAAGTGTATCATCGTCAACCCAACATTTTCCAAAAGAAAGAAAAAGAAGGTCAACGAGGCTAACCAGAGCTTGGATTCAGCTAAGAAATCATAGTGCATCGCTGACTAGATATCATAATTTCACCTTCTAAAAATCACTATTAGAGTATCTAATTTGGGATTCTGAAATGGTCATAGAAGAACTACACCGACAGACTTGTTTGTAATGATTTTAGTTTATTAAACACGGTACCCACATTGTTCAACTTGACCATTTGTAATAAAGTTCCTTGGAAATCTCTCATCGTTCATCGCCAGCTATTGTCTTCCGGTTTGACTCTCGGACGCTGGTTAGGTACAATCGATTGATACGACAATTACCTAAATAACATTACGTTTTTCGTACTAGTAACGTATTCAGCGTTTTTTCGTGCAGCATTCTGCCCACTGTGGTATACTGCCCACAGAGGCATTTATCAATAGTGACTTTCGTTACAACCGTTTTTGGATGACAACTGATACAAATTAACAGTTGCTATTTTGAGGCCTGACCACAGTTTCGCATTGGCCTCAAGTTGAAGTTATCGACACGCTAAGCTTTATAGTAACAGTGCTTTAGCGTATCTATCCGTCTCTTTCTACGAATGCATTTTTTGTACGCTGACAATAAGTTGCCATTTTGGAAAGGTGTTACGGTTCGTACAAACGAACGTTAGCTCCGTTGCAGCTGTCGTGCATTTCTGTTGTGTGTATGAATAGGTGATCCGTGTCCTAATTTGGAATCTCGATTTTTTTTGTGCCTGTAGGAAACAGGCGAAGCATTGACATATAGCAAAGTTGTGCTTGGATGGTCCTGCAGGATAACTAGAGTTCTCCATTGAGCGAGTCGGCCGCCCACGCGTCAAGCCGATGCCATTGGTGTTTCTATAACATGACGTATAATATGAAGCTAACTAGATTTTTTCTGTATCCCAAAGGTAAACCAGATCTTTGGAAGGATCGACTGAAGGTGGCTAAATCAATTATTTAGCGTATCACGCGCAATGCTGTCTCGTTGAGTTCTCTGGGCGGAAAACAGATGATCTTCGGACAAATGCCTAGGCACAATTCGGGTATACACAACGGGAAGAGGTCCACAATATCAAGTGTAGTTATTATTGTTTTGTTTTTGTTGCTATTCAACTGCTATAGTAATAAGATGTTCGGCGACATAATAATAATAAGACGATCGGCGTTGTACAACGTCGTAATTACTGTATATGCAGTCGTATTTGCTTCATTGTTTTCAACGGTTGTCATAAACGGCCACCAATAGTCCTTATATTGTTATTTTCATCCTATCAAGCTCAATAATCATCATCATCATTATTCATGGCTGTGGTAAATAAATGTAGGGCATTTAATATTTTCACGTGCAGTATAGTTTCGCGGCGTGCATAGAATGTTCTGGCTTATCAGCGCCAATATAATAATAATTATCCGTATTACTAATATTATAATTTATCGTATCATTGAGAAGCGTTTAATATTATTAGTGCTATTACGCTTTTATTGATCGTTACTATAATAATCTTATACTTACAACGCACCACATGTTCCATATATATGTGTATATAAACATTGAATAGCATTTAATATTCATTAATTGCAAATTGATGGATAGTTTGATCGCTTATGGCGCAAGGCTTTCTTAAGTGGCGGAGGCCATTTAGAGAATAGCGCTCGCGAAGGCTGATTTCCTAAATGCTGCTCGACCGATTAACGAAGGAAGCTAGGTAACAAAGGCATATATCTTCCCATTTCAGAATTTCGTCATACCTGTTTTTCGACAGACCGGGATTATAACCGTACTCTGTTTTCTTCTTATACATACACACGTCTAGAAGTCAATTCTTTCTAAAAGACCCCGAGTTCGTCCCTCCTGAACCCTCCAACGAAGCTTTATACTGCAACGGCTTAACGTTTCCGCGAGTATAGTGACAAAACACCGCAGGCGACGGGTGGAAACCGTTGGGAGCTTTAGAAGACGCTGCGTATTCCATTTTTTTTACCTTCTCTTTTTATTTTTCTAGCATATCGATCGTTTAATCTAAACTATAGATCCTTTATGTGGTAGCGGCGAAGCTGTATTGCCAAAAATGTGCCGCTAACGATGCGCACTCGATATTAAATTCGCCCACATGAACTTAAAATAAGTTCAGTCTCCATAAGGTTCATGAGCGTTTGATTTATGCCAGGTTTTGATCTTCAGCCCCTTTAAAGTCTGAGCCTACTGCGAGCCTTAATACACGAAAGGACGCAGAGGGGATGTTGTCTAACAATCATCGATACTCGCATAGCGAAAAAACGACGAAATTTATCAACCGGTAGACGTATCATATCTTGCTCAAAGCGTACCCGAAGGGTTAATTCACCTTTTCCATCATCTTAGAAAATCCCAGCTTCAAGTCTTTACACAACTGTAGCTTACGTGCTTGATTTGGACATAAAACATTTTTTCAACTTTGTTTGTTATTGCGGTCCTTAGCTTGCCTAGCGGCACGTTCACACACACACATCTATATATATATATATATATATATATATATATATATATATATATATATATATTGCCTCCATCTAAGCACGTTAAACAAAACATCGTAGCAAGCACTTATAAAGGGTCATTGTACACTATTATTACTAGGATCATCTTCGTTGACAATAACAACAATATTAGTATCCATCTATAAACGTATGTATATATCAGACAACCAAAGGCAAGTATTATTACCATTGTTATTAGTATCAACACTAGAACGGAGAACGCGTTTAGGTCAATCAACGAATAGCGTAATTATCTTAATATAGCAGCTCTCATATATCAATAAATTGATATATATATCAATACAATATTTAGTAAAAAGTAACGTATATTATATCAACATGCAGTGATTTTCCTATTCTATCGTTTCACTGATGCTTCCGTTCATTCTTGCTATTGTAGAATTGCTGCCGGTAGAAAAACTACTGTTTGTGCGTCGTCGAGTGAGACGACTCGCTCGAGTGATATGTATACGCGCTATAAGTTTCCGAGCCGGCTGAAATACGAAGACAAAATGTATAACATTTCAATAGATAGAAACGTGCACGTGCATAAACAGAAAAAATCACTTATTCGTTGTGACCATCCGTATGGACAATTATTAGGATCCTGCTAGTTTTACCCTTCATGCCTATCCACTTGCACAGCTTTGTGTGACAGAAAATCGAACAATTTCAATATGGCTTCAGCTGTTTGTATTGTGTATATATATATATATATATATATATATATATACACAATACAAACAGCTGAAGCCATATTGATATATATATATATATATATATATACATATATATATACGTATTTATTTTGCTACTCACCGTATACTAGTCCTTGTTGAACCTGTTGTACACTAGGACTCGGGCTACTCTGGATCACCTGATCGCCATCCAGCTGAGAGCTAGTTTCCGCGGTGGCCAATCGCTGAATGGTGTTATCATACTTGGCTTTACGCAACTGGGCCAACTTTTCACGGGCCTCTTCCAACTCTCGTTCCTTACGCAGGATTTCTTCCCTAGCGACAATCTCCTGCGCAATGCCGCCCACCATTCTTCTGCTCGAGAAAACACAAAAGACACATCAGCTACATTTAGTGCCTACACGTTGGCCATTGCACCGCCAACGATAAACCGAACAGCTAGGACATGGTTATCAGTACCCTACGGATAGCGGACTTCTAAAGCGTGGACATTCAAGCAACGTGAACGATTCTGGCTAAAGATAAAAGTACGATTACAGTAGCTCAACATTTACTTATTGATAACAAGCTGAAACTCCTGGGTTTGTTCGATGTGCTGTCGTGCGGCTCGAACTAAGCTTTCGGTGGCCTGCTTAACAGCATTACCGGCGGCCTGGAGACGCTTCATCGTTGGAGAATCAGGTGACGACTTCACTTTGCATGCGACCAGAAGCTGCGCTGTTGAGCTTGCCACTGTAAATGCGTTCGAAGAAAAACATGAGCATACTATATGGATCAAATAAGGCTCGGTAGCAGTTTTTAAGTCGTCTTAAATTGCAGCGTGGAATTAGCTACCGTAGACAGAGTGGGGAGGATACGAATTCTTCCAAGAATCACATCCAGTCTTATTTGATATTGTTCTTTTTACGCTTTAAGCTAACATACCAATCGGCAGTGAATAACCTGTATTGCTTACCCTGTTTAGCCGATGAAATCAGTTTTTCTTCGGAGGCCTCGCCGTGAACGAGACCATTAGCTGCCTCCACAAGTGAGTGAGTCGCAGCCGCCACGAGTCGTGCTGCTGACACAAGTCCTTCCGACCACTGACCATCCTCAGAATGATACCTTGGCTGACCGCTAACCATACCGGCCGCCACCAGATCGCATTGAGCCATCGCAGCGGCCTTAATTAGCGCTGCGGTAGCCGCGGTAATCGATTTGGCAGCTTCCAAGATCAGTGCATCGAAGTTGAGGTTCTCGTCGGCAACCTGTTGATTAGCAACGGCAATAAAAAAGTAGTACTACAGGCCAGCATCATCTGGCACAACCATTTTCTAACAGATAAATTCTTGAAGCAGTATGTTGCGGTGCAGATCAGCGCTATTTACACTTATACTGACAATGTCTATACATTTACACATATGTAAAAAAACTCTGTCTATTATATATATATATATATATATAGGACTTCGTATTTTAATTTTAGTTTTCAAAAGTCTATACGACTAGACATAAAATTGTACGCCATATTAACAAAGCTTAGCATAATATTCACATTGTTTCATTGTCAAAACAGTAACAAAACGCCAACGACTGCAAAAAAAATACTGAGTACCCGTAAAATGCTTTAGGCAAAAATACAAATACCCTGTTAGATTTTTATTATTATTATTATGCATAGAAATATTGCGCCACCTACTGGGCAGTATCATAATGAATCGTAATTTCAATGACTCTGTTCCATTCGACGGAATTGCATCGAACTCGATTTGTCATTAATACAGTAGTTCCGCAGTCATCGAGTCAAAAACACTTCTTTTTCGATGTTGTTCGCGCGTACAGAGCCACCACCTTTTCGAAGTACGCTTGTGCGCCGCAAAGCCGCGTTTGCATCCCTGTCTTTGCCGATCACACGCATTTATCGTATCCTAACAAAAACGTCGTTGTTCTATTAACGAGTAAATGTTGCCAACGGATTTGTTTCATTCAACGAGTACACGACGCATCGAATACACTAACAAGAGGCAAAGATTGCCCCTTTTAACGAACACAAGCTATAGCTTCAAATCACCACTACAAGCTTAACAATATAATATAGTACGTTTCTTAGTTTCCCGCATAACATCGACTTTCAAAGCTTATGTCGTTCAGTAGTATTTCATACGATCGTCTAACTGCCCGTGATGGTCACCTCGCTACCTATCTATCTGTGGGCATTAGAACCGTACGAAACTCTGCCGGCCAGTTATTCCGACATTACCCAGCCATCCGTGACTATCAGGCGGACAAACGGCTCACGGTAGTTAATTAGTCGAAGCTTTCGCTTTCGTTCACATTGCCGCAGCTGTCGACGACATAGGCAATGGATGGTGGTACGGGTACGCAATGCTGCCCTGTGGCGCTACTGCCTTACCTATATCCATAGCGACTTCAGGAAAGTAACGCCTATTGGCTAACCGAAAGCGGTAATGCTTACGTGAATGTTAGCGCATTCAGAGCTGTGGCACAAGAAAGGAGAAAGGATTTAACAAAAAGGCTCGAACGTAAACAGATTCAAACATGCGCAAGTAGATTGTACACGCACAAGGCCGCACACACGAAATAGGGATATCTCGAGAAGATGGCCGCGTCATATCGTTCTGTCCTCTTTAATTCCAATTGTCTGTCCAATTTAATTATAACTGAACAATTTTCATTTGACTAACAAACATTTCTTGCTTCTTAGATCTTGGCAAAAATAAAAACACATCTAGAACAACGTAACAATTGTTCGTTGGAGCAGCTTCGATATTAGGCAAACAATTAAGTGAACAAAAGGACTGGTAAGCCAATGAGCCTTCGATTTCGCAGGTGCCGACGCATATCAGGGAGTCATCTTCAAAGAAAAAGCGAAGACGGCCACGCGTCTGCAATAGACTGCCCACTTTATTTGTAGTTCGACTTCAGTGGACGGCAATATGTATTTGGACTTTTCGGTCGTGAAAACGTTTGACATTGGATCAGTCAGCCAGGAGGATCATTGAAAAGATGCAGATAAGTGTTTGCCTAAGGCAGGAAGTAGCGGTTTTGATTTTCTACGATGCATGGAACGTTTCAATGATGATATCGGCCTCGAAATGACATTAATATATATATAATACGTATAATACGATCGTGATTACAATTTATATATAATTGTAGAGACTACAATTATATATTTATATAAATATTAGATAGCGTTTAAGTTAGACTATACAAAAGGTAATTTCACATTTTGTCCAGTCTAGTTCATCTGTACCTTAACAGTAATTTCCCTTGGTTTCAGGTTAGCAAGCTTCTTGGCAGCCGCGTCAATGCTAGCGGCAGCCCCGAGCAGTTCGGTTCCCGCAATGACAGTCGGGTCTTCGGGGTCCAGATCATGACCCTTGAGAGCTTCACTTGCAGACACCATCTCACCCACCGCCATAGCAATGGCCCTTGAGCCCTCCTCTAATCGTTGCCTGCCTTCACCAGACGCTCCAGACCGTGCCTCTACAACTCGGAGCACTTCCTGAAGAAGTTCACGATAGCGGACGGCGCAGTCGCGCCCAGATTTAATTACTCGCATCTTTAGCTCGGAGTTTTCGGCTAATAGCGAAGCAGACTGAAATAAACGATGAATTAACACATTAACGATCGAAAGACGACTCGTTGAAAAACATTACGTAGCCTCTAAGCGGACGCATGTATCTTCGGTTGTTTCTCTTTTCGGATAGTACGTAGTAATCTACACATATTCGTACGTTGGCATAACATCTAAGCATAGTGACTTTTAACCCACCTTGCACATTTGAAGCATATCGGCAATTGCCTTACGGCCCATATTAGCTGTAACTATCGCATCCTCCTGCTTGCAAGAGGTCCCGGCAACTACTGCCTTAGCAGTAGCTTGGGTGACTGGCTTCGTGGAACGCACCAGTTCTTCCGGTGTGACCTGTCGAAGTCCTGTCGTGTCAGCGCTGTCAAAACCGCGTATTTCCTGGTAAATGGCCTCGATTGTAGCTTCAAGAGCACGAGTTCCACGTGAGTTTTCGTCTTCGACAGCTCGGACAGTTTTCAGTAAAGAGGCCACGTTTGTAACCATTGCCTAGTGAATAGATACGGATCATATACATATACACATACACACCACAGGAAAAAGCGCGCAGGACCGAATCGAACCGACGGTTAGTGTTCGATACCTCGCACTAGAGCTTCCGAATTAACAAAGTAAACAAATTGATGAATCTATAGCTATATGTAATAAGCAACGCGTCACCATTGAGCAAAAGGGCTGACAGGCAGAAAATGGTATCATAGCAAAGTGCATACAAACTTACGAAAGATCTAAACAACTACTGCAAGCGCTGCTATTATTCATGATCAGTAACTAATTGTGGTCAACACGAGTTGAAAACTCCATTCTACATTTCGTCGAAGGTGGCGAAGGTGATAGATTGCAACATTTTATTTCGAAACAGAATTATCTAAGCATCTTAGGAGCAAAAAGAGCTCGGCATGTCAGTGACTTTGTCGTCGTAATAAGTCCTGCTTTCCAGTGACCGAGCTCTGTTCAAATGTTATCAATACTTCCAGAGACGTACATAATTCGATAGGGACGGTGCAACACAAAATGAGAATGGATCCTCCAGGGTGAAAGTGATCAAGTGTTGTTCAAAAGTAACAATAATTATTATTACCTGAGCAGAGTCCTTAAGATTAAGCATGGACGGGTCGTTAATGCTTTTGCCAGAGGCAACCTTTGTCGCCTGAATGAGGTCGCCCAGAGCCAAGGCTACGTCCTTCACTGCGTTGATGAGCATAACCTAAAAGAGATGCCATTTGATATTCGACATCAGAAACTGAGCTAGGCGCAGGACAAGTTCGCGGTATGCTAACGAAAAAAAAGCTCTTCATTTCAAACCATCCATTAAGTATCACTACCATTGCGGATGGAATGACAATGCTGTGCCACACAAAAGGACCGATGCGAAAATAAATGCCCCTTCGAAACTTTGGAATAGTAGGTGGTGCGTCACGGGCCGAATGAGCTCCACGGGCGGAAAATCGACGAAAGAGCATCACATAGTAAACCAAGCCGTAATCAAAACAGCGACAGATCTCAAGCTCATCTCTGAGGCGTTCTGTTGATTAACGTCTTCCTCATTGGGTTATTTGAGATAACACACCATCGTTAGTCTGGCAATCAAGCACACACGAAATGGGAAGATATGAAGCCATAGAATTTACCGAAAAGTCACAACGCACAGCTGTTAGCTAAGGCAGTCTTTACTATTCATTCAAGATCATGAAGTAAATATAAATGCTATGGCTCATTCTGCATCAGAGATAGCAAAGCCAACTACAGAAAACAGAAATGTGTACTTCTGTCTTCTGCGATTGGTCAACCTCTGTATTTCAAACGAGACCAATTACACCAAAATCGGTTAACCAAAAGTTTCAAATGATTATATTATGTATCCACAAAACTATCTGATATGATCCGAATAGCTAGCTATTGATATACGCTACAACTAAACAAACCTTTCTAAATAAGAGATCACTTTCAACGAATATCATCTCGGATAGCTTTCTTCTATAATATGTAAACCTGATAAGCATAGGCGTCATCGGTCACGCAGTTAAACAGCGTTTACCTACCTGCGCCTCCTGATTGTGAGGTCCTAGTGAAGCGGCACCCTGTTTTACGACATCTGCTAGCTGGACAATTGTCTGCACAGCGTCCTGGGCGGCTGTTGCCAATTGTTCCTGACTGGATGCGGCACCGGCCACCAAAGCCTTCGTATCATCAACCAGGGCTTTAGCCGTTTTGAGAATGCTCTCCCGATGATAGCCAAACTTATCATTGTCGCGTTCAGCGTTTAGCGATCCGGCTGTAGCGAACATAATTGTCGTATCAAGATCTCCGATAATGCCGCTCACGGTAGACGCAGCGTTGATACACGCCTGCGTACCTCTTGAGCCCGCCTTTAATGCTGCCAGAATGTGCGACACTCGTTCCACGGTCTGTTTCGAAGTCTCGGTCAGCTCACGGTGGCAGGCAGCGTCACCCTGATTGGCCTGTGCTGAACCACAGGCACGGCAAAGCTTCACGCAGGCCTTACCTAACTCGTGCACGCCCATACGAATGCGGTACGCCAACTGAAGGATTCGAGAAAAAGGTTTGAAGGAAGACCTACATCAATCAGTAGTTTTTTTTGTAGCGTGGAATACGAGTGCAAGTTGCAAGTCCAAGCTGTGCGTCTATCTTCTACACTGAAGTAGTTTCTTAGTATAAAAAAAAAAAAAAAAAAAAAAAAGTATGAAATAGGAAACGCAGCTTCATGCACATACTACATACTGTAAAATCCGTTCGAGGTTCGAGCTGCTGCGCATTCTACTAGGGCACCTTGATTAGGGAATCTTCGATTGGAAGAGAGCAGAATTGTGTGATCATAAAAAACATATTGACGTGAATAATTAAGACTATAGTAATAGTAAAGTGTCAAGCCAATTGTGCAATAGTGATTATTCCGGACAATAAAAGTTTTCCATAAAAAGACATAATTACTCACTTGCTCCTGAAAAGCCCAGCAAACACAGAAGATCGCCATTAATGATGTAACTACAAGATGTTATAATAGTAGATCTTTATTCAACCATATATTAGCATATAGACAAACATTAGCCTCGCCCAAGCCCTTCGGCGTTGCGTATATTTCCATAGAGAAGGTTTCGTCTAAAAATGCTAGTTAAGGATGCGTACAAAACGTGTTTGATAATTGGCTATCCGATAATTGATTATAGAAAAAGTCAGCAGTATATGAATCCTTACCTCACTATTGGACGTTACAGAAATTGCAGTGCGGCTGGTAGCCACCAACGTAGCGTAGTGATGGCTGAGTTCCGTCGCCAGATAGGACAGCTGACGAAGATCGCTCAACGACTTATGAACCATATCGCCGGCAATTCGGGCTATCTCTTTGGCATTGCGATCCATTTCGGTCTGGACGTCAGCGAACGAGCTCTCCTGCTGTGTAATCACGACTGGTTGATCGAGTTGGGCAATAGCGTTGTTGATCGATTCCAATACCCCACTCACAAAGCCGGCCTCGGCCGCGGAACGTTGCAATGTTTGTACAAGGTCGTTCTACCACAGAAACAAGAGGTTCCACTTAGAAAACTGAGCACAGTGTTATTCGACATACGAAATAGTCATAGCTACGTCTGACGCTTCACTGTAACCTTTCCCCACGAGCGATCAGCGACACGAACACAACAATAATCAAAAGAGTAACTGTTGTTGCATCGCTACCTCATTCGGTAGTATTCAACTTACCACAGCGTCACGGGTAGCATCTGCTCCCTCATCGATGTCACGATGGAGCATGTCTGGAGCTTTAGGATTTCCTGCACCCTCCTTGGCAGTGTACAGAAACTGGATTGCAGCTTCACACACGGTTTTCGCTTGGTCAAGAAGCAGCATTTGTTGTTTGTGGCTCACGATACGGCCAGCAGCTTCAAGTGTATTCTGTACCAGTGAGTCAAAGTACGAGACGAGCTGCAGTACGCAGTGGCCAAGTTGTTCTGCCTGACACTTAGCTGCGACTCGCAGCGGTTCTAAGCTTTGCTGAATGGCCTGGCAAGCGTGCTCAATTTGTTCCTGGCTCGTACGCAAGTCAAGCTGTGGCGCGGGTAGCGAACCAGTTTGCCCGATTATGGCAATCGATGCCTGATCGAGCGTTCGGATGCTGGAATTCAGCTATTGAAAGTGACGAAATCAAGCTTAGAGGGTGGGTAAACTTTGTCAAGCAAATCTTGGTGGCCGCGCCCTGCTCTTTTCACCTTTATATATATATATATAAGAGTGAAAGATACCCTACAGAATTTTCGTTTTTTTTTAATTTTCATTCCTATTGCATTTCACCCTCCCTCCACTTTGACGCATATAAAATGAAGACTCAAACTGTCAGAAAACTTCAGCTTCACCGCGTATATGCGAGTGCATTAAAAAGTAGGTCTACATACTCTGTCGATGGCGTAGACACACTCCTTCTGTCCAGGCGCGCTTTCTTTGATGAGGGTGACCAATTTCTTCATCGAATCCGATACCGTTGAGCTTTCCTTTGAGAATCCTTGCCACACTGGTGGGTTCATGGGGTTGACAGCTAAATCTCTCGCGTGGCTAAGGCAATTGCATGTGCCGAGGACGACGTTTCGGACAGCTTCCAGGATGGGCTGTTGAGCCTGAAGGGCCTTATCAGACAGTCGAGCAGGAACCGTAGCAAACTCAGGTGCCCCCGCAAACGCAGTCAGATTCTCGACCGCCGCAATCAGAGGCTTGGCAGCCTGGTGACAAACCCTATGACACAACAAAATCATTGCCAGAAGAAAAAGGTACTGATTTCACAGGTGAGACACTCACTGTAATTTCCGTAGTAAACACAACTGACTAGTAATTAATGATTTCCCTTCCGATACTTAAAGCATCTGATGCTTGAAGTCTACCGATATCAGATTAATTATTAAATATGGAATTCTTATCTTCGCTATATTACCATATTTTCTGTAATTAGTAATCATAATTGCTCAGTTATTAAAATACTTTGTTTGCGTCACTTTATTTATATTTTACGTCATTGCTTAAATCAATTTAAGACTCACTTTCTATTGGCTTCGCTGGGATCCTTGTCAAGCAGCTTGATTTCGCGAACAAGGTTCGCCGTGGCTCCAGCTACATCTTTTGCGCTTTGAATGAACTGTTTTGCCGCAACTGTGTTTTGTGTCTTGGATGCGGCCATCCGGCAAGCGTTGCAGAGCGAAGACGTATGTTTGGCTATAATTGTGGCCGCAGTAAGAACCTGCTGTTCATCGCTACGCTCGCTCGTTAGCTGGAAACATGCCTGCTCAATGGCCTGCGAAGCCCGCGAGAACTGTGCCGCATCGACGAGTCCAGGCCTGCCGGCTACCGAGCTTGGTTCCGAAGCGCCAATAAGGTAAGCGGCCTGCGCCGATGCCTCGATCATTTCGCAAACGGCACTACAGGTTCGTTTTACAGCGGCGCAGAACTCTTCGTGCTGACTATGTTTGGCTGTATCTCGAATTCCTGCTATACCATCCCCCAGCATCTTCGGCTTATCCATGAGCACGTCCACGCACTCAAAATAGCTAAGGTCAGATATCGGTTCGTTAGCCTGATCGAGGAGTGATTTTGCACTCTGAATAGAGCGAATAGCATTGTCACACTCCTTTTGGCCAGGTGCTGAGCACGAACAAACGTCGATCAGTTGATTGATTGAGTCAGCTACAGCGCGACCAGCTGCAATCAATTGATTTTTGGCGGTGGCAGAATGGTCAGCGGCAGTTGATGAAAGAACGAGAAGTTTCGACGACGAAATTGAGACGTTACGCAGGCTGGCAGTGATTAACGGATGCATTTCGCTGTTTTGGGTTTGCCCGGCCAATTGGAGACCGACATCGAAGAGGTTATGGAAATCGGAACCGAATTCCCGCACTGATTCCGTAAGCTTGGACGAGGATAGTCTCGCCAACTCAACGACATTATCAGTAGACTTGTGTAGGCGATGAGCTGCGCTTTGCAGTTCCTGCTGTAGATCGCCGTACGAGCGGGTGCTGCTCGGATACAGACCTTCGTTAAGAGTGTGTGTAGATTCCGAAATAGCAGCAATGGTGTCATCGACAGCCTTTTGGCCAGGCAGAATGCCAATGCAGCTAGTAAGTGACGTCGACACCTGTTTGCCGATTGTAGTTAGACGATGCGGGTTATCTGGGTGGTGGGGGTTGTTAGCCACTTCCTGAGAGGCCGTAATAAGGTCTCGAGCTCGCATAACAACAACGGCAGCGTTGTCAATGATAGCGAGTTGAGCGTCCTGCTCATCCGAACATGCAGCCACACCTCGGACAGCAGAAACAAAATCTTTAAGGGCATTAGCCGTGTCTCTAGCAGCAACCAGCAGATAATCCTTATCCCCCTGGGAAGCAGCTGTAAGGATTTGGGCAAGGGATGATCCTACGACCTTCGAGGTAGCGCTAAGTTTGAGCGAGCATACTTCTGTGTTTTCGCCTGGCAGCGGACGCAGATCATGCATCTCTGTCGCATGTCGATACTCACGGAGGTCTTTTTGCAGCCCGTCGATGGTGGTAAGTGGACCTGACAAGTCTTCTACCTTTTGACCACAAACAGTTTTGGCTTTAGTCACCCATGTTCGCATTTCGGTGAGAATTGATGTCATTTCCATGGCGCGGGTATGCAGCAATTGTGATGTTGTCGTTTCCGTAATAGTAGCAGCTAGCTGCTTCGAAGTAGACGCCATCGCTTCGCACGGTCGTGTCACGTCTTCGCAGGCGTAAATTAGCTCAAGCTGCGAGTCATAGCTGGGCGAAGTTTGCCTTGCCTTCACGCCCTGCATTAGGCGAGGTAGTACACCTTCGACTTCACGCACCTGTTCAGTAAGCTGCCGGCTAAGAGATTCATTTGCCGATTGTGGCACGGCGCAATGGGCTGCTGAAATGTTCTGTCTAGCGGCAGCGGCAGTCTGCTTGGCGGTGGTCTGCAAAGTAAAATATGTCCATTGATCCTATGATTAGAAGACACATTTAGCTTTCGTATAGTATCATAGCAAAATATTGGCATCATACTAGCGGAACAAATATATCCGCTTCTTCTAAATGCGACATCTTGGTAACATGTACTCGGTACAAAGCACTAATATCTATTTAGACGATTTGTTGCTCTTCTACGGTGTACCCTTATTGTTGACAGTTGACCCCGCACTCACACTGTTTATGCTCAAGTTTCTTGAGCTGATGAAAAACATGTAAATGATACGTACAATCTCTAATAAAAATCTGGCGTATGTTTATATAAACGATATACTAATGCGAGTCTTTTTTTCACACACAACGCCTGAATAAACATCGTGGGCTTCTAACCTCTAGTCGCTGAATAACTTTTTTCTGTACGAAGTTTCCGCTGGCAGCATCGGTTGCAACTCTTATGTCTTCAGCAGCCTTACGCAAGATTGCCTGCGATTCGAAGTCGTTAGGCTTGCTTGAACATCCTTTTGCGGCTTCAATCATGCGAGCAGTGGCGTCGGCAAGTACCTTGGCAGCTTGAAGGAGGCGCTTTTGCTGGCCAGCATCTGTTTGCAGTTCCGCATCTCCTTTGATGCCCTGTATGAGTTGAGAGGTCGCTGTGGCAACAATCTTGGCCTGGCGCACCATTTCCTTAGTATCGGCGCCAGAGTCGAACAAACGATCGGTGGCGTCCATTATGGTAGCAACGTGGCCTTGGTGCGCTTCCGTACGGGTTCCTTTAGCCCGCACACTGATGTCCTTGACCTGACTAAGAAGTTCCTGAAGGGCATCAGCCACCTGACGAGCAGCGTCCTTTAGACTTTGCAGAAGAACAGGATCTTTGGTTGCGTCCTGACAGACAAGTACGATGTTATCCACCGTACGGGACACTTCGCGACCAGCATTTTCCAGCTCCGTTTGACAGGCGACATCCGCGATAGTAGGCGCGAGCACCTATAGAGATCAAATCTTATTGTTATTGGAATGTAAATAGGTATCAATACATCTAAAGTTCGTGCATTATATTGCTGAGATATATATTATCTTAATTGAAAACAAACAAAAATCTTCCCCCGTTATTATTTTCCATATTAATAATGGTTTACAAAACATCCATGTACTATAATACCTTGGCGGTGGATACGAGTTGAGACGTGGCAAAAGCTCCTTGAGCAGCTGCATTAATGATCTTGTTTTGTAGATCTTGATCACCAGTCTGGCTAGCAACGTCCTTAGCTTTCCGCACAAGAGCAGCTGCAGCGTTAGCGACACCCTTGGCCAGTGCTAGCAGCAAATCAGCTGTTTCATTGTCCCATTCCGGCTCTTCGGCAATCGAGGATAATACGGCCTTGGTCTTTTCTGCGACCTCGGCGGCAGCCACAACGAGTTTCTGGGGTTGAGGTGGTCCGATCGGCTCTGCGGCATTGAGGAGATCGCTGAACGCGTTACACATCTGACGAGTAGCTTCTATGAGGTCGCCGCGATTCCTGTCGTCCTCGATCAGAGTTGCCATGGTAGCGACGTGCTTGGTCATCTCAGGCAGGGTCGTCGTACTGCACCAACAAAAAGTCACATCACAATAACAACAGTGTTTGGTTTTTTAATGACGGATGTGTTTGAGCTCCTAGCATGTTCTTCATTATTTTGAGGACGTGTACACATGCATAATGAATCTTTATGGTGATAGTCAGTTCTGCCGATGTTACATTTAACTTGTTTTCTTTTTTTAAATACTCACATCACGTTAATGGCCTTAGACACAGCTGGGGCATCAACCTTGACCGCTGATGCAAGCGTGATCACGTGTGCCGTGGCGGCGTTCATAGCAGCAATATGAGTTTGAATGTTCTGCTTATGGGTGTCCAGCTGACACTCCTTCCACTTCTTCGAGCCTGAATCCTTGCCAAGGTCGACGTATACAATCGGCCTGTTCAGATGATCGAACGACTTCTTGATAGCCTCAGTGATGACTGCCCGTTGTGGGGATTCGATCAATGTAGCCACGTGAGCTTGTAATGGCGGCTGAGATTTCAAAAATGATAGTGATGGTTATAATTGCACTTCCCGGTAGAGTTTTAGTGGCTACACACTTTAAGAGGCCATTAGATAGATAGATAGATAGATAGATAGAGGCCAAACACAGGAAATAGAAACAGGAACAAAAAGACGTGCAATGCGAGTGCCGACAAAGCGGCACGTCAAACGTCTGCTTATGTCATAATAGACATAATTAGTACAAAATAAGCGTTAATTAACTGTTGTTTCAGATCTACGTATGCGTGGTCACTCACATTTTGTACGCGTTGGCCTTGTGTAAGTGTGCCTGTCTCCGTTTTCTGCCTGGAGATGGGCACGTGTCCAGGTAAACCGATCTTTTCCGATTCGGGACTAGGACGAACCACAGAAGGTATCGCAATATTTTGCAGTTCAGGCTGTACAGGCTGAATGGCCGGTGTCAGCTGGATAGTGGAGGCCTTGGCAGGGGAAACAGACTCTTCAACCATCGTGGAGCCCTCATCTCCTTCAATACCAATATGATCCTTGGCTTTCTGTCTTTTTAGGATTATATCAATATAACCGGCAATTAGCTGGGCAATTTGTTCACCTTCGGGCGTTTTTACTGAGTAAAATTGGTCTGAGTAGTCGCCAAAGTCCAGTGTGAAGCTATTGGGCGAGGCAGCCCATCTCTTCACAGTTGTCAGAGGCCACACCTGAAAATGATTGTTCATTGTCGAAATGGAACAAAAACGACACGTAAGGTTTGACATCATTTTCCCCTATTAAAGTATGATCAAATACTATTACTAACTAATTATCAGCTTCATGTAAAAGATTAATTTCAGATTTGAATATAGTTTACTAAGTACGTTTATAATTACACTCGTTAGGCTGCGTCTTTCCACCAAACAAATAAAAACGAAGCAACATGTTAAAAGGAATGCACCATTAATTTATGATTATAGCTTAGTCTATGCTGATGATATTACCTTTATTATCTCTTTGGTGCGCTCATCCAGGCGCATCACCGACTCCTTCGTGATTCCGAGAAGTCGCGGTACAAGCTTATTTTTGCCCTTCATTTTCTCCTTGACCAGGAAAAATGTCACACCATACGTCTTGAGTGAGCGGGCCCTCTGAACGTATCTCACCTTGGAGTCTACCTCACTGAGACCCATGGACTTCCGATGCCACTGAAAAGTATGAAATAGATCACAAACCTTTGTATGTGGTCATATAAAAATTGGCTTCGTTTCTAATCCTATTTGGTACGGTAACAGCAGCGATCGTAGCTGTCTGCAAAATGTACCGACTCTAACGCACCAAAATATACTTACATAGGCGTCGCAGTAATCATAATCAAATACTACGTTTTGCATTGCCTTCGTCCACAGCGAGCATGGATATTGTAGATCCAAAGTTCATGAATGAAACAGATCAGAACCATTAAGCAATAGAGAATATGGCATGTAGTAGTTTACACAAGGACAAATACCTCGCACCGTAAGCCTGCTTTTCGTAAGTTTCAAGAGAAATTGAAATAGGCCCAGTTAGAGTGAGGATGCTTCCTACTAGATGACTTGCGTAGTAATACGTCACGGCTTAGACCCAGGGTAATTTAAAATACAGAGAGCAGAAGCTAAAAGGTAGCCGGGTTTAAAAAACCAGGCCAAACTAAGCCTTAAATCTTAAATGATGTAGAAGGGATTGGAAATAACAGTGGGGAGAAGGGACGAAGGTTTGCTTAGGTAGGATTTAAGGTAGAATTACTGAAGCAGAACTCTGGTGTACATCACGATATTAGGATAAATGCAAAATATAATTTACAGACACATACATTAAGGGTAACATACACTTTGGAATATATTCTAATTTTAATGGTAATGTATATAAGGCATCTTTCAAAATCCAAATGATACTTACTAGATTCACTTGTTTAACTATTACTTTCGGAGCTATCCTCTGAATGCGCAACGTACTGACGCTTGGCTGCTGTATATGTTATTGAGAAATAATAACTATTTTATATGTGCTTTTATAAGAATTTCCCAAGAAGAAATGAAAACAAGATAATCTCGATTTATTCTATTTCTTTATGATATACTGCTGCCCGAATGGAAAAGAACCCAGGTCGGCCTATCTCCAAAGTACTGTGACATTTAGAGTCAAGAGCGTTAATCACTTGTCGCAGTGCTAGATACCTGACGCGCCCGCCGTCAGAAATGGTGACCGATAGCTAGACAACAGTTGAGAGATCTATTTATTATCTAGCCACGGGAAAATTGGTATTTGAGAGCAAAAACAGACAAGCTGCCGTATTGATAGCTTCTAGGCAATCGACTGGCCTTACAATAAGTAACCCATTAGAAAACGCTAGGCGGCAATACAGTTGACTGAAATGTCAGCATTAGCATGGTAGCATGTCTCATTACCTAAATCAAATAGGGTAAAAGTTGGCCTTGAGGCACGGAGAAATAAGCCTACACATAAAAGCTCATCACAGCATAAATCTTTTATCAAATAATTAATACTGTTATTTTCTGACAACCAAGATACTGCTTGGTGGACACACGCATACAATCATTTGTGGCCCAATTCCGATTTTGCCATAACCATAGGTACAAAGAACGGCCAGCGCGTGGTTAAATAAGCACAACTCCTTATACACCACGGATACCCAATGGGACAGCGACACTGGCACTGCGCCAAGTAGCGCCCGCCAGTCTGGCGTCGGTCCACGACACCCCTGTTTGATATTCGGCCTTCGCAGCACTTTGAACCCCCGTATCATTTCCCTTACAACATTGCTGCACCTCCATATAACAGCGAGGCAAAAAGCCATGACAAAAACTTCGCTATTTTACCATTCACAAGGGACATGTAGGTAAAGCGGAGGGTAGCAAAAACAGCACAGCAAAGACACGCTCACAGAAACAAGCGTTTTATGGCGGGCACAGAAGAAACCCTACCTTGACACGGTGCGGAGAGAATATTTCTCGGGCTGTTTGACTGTCTTGACAGCCATAGGAACGATAAAATAGTGCGTAAGCTAAAACGATACACGTGACAACAAAGTAAGAAGGATGAAATTCTAATTGTCGGCTTCTGCTCGGTCCTGCACAATTTTCTCAGTTGTTTAATTGTTTTTTTCAACGTAACCGACCGAACACTACGAGCAGAATAATTCGCATCAAAATTGTCAAAAAGAAGCATCTTGAGGCAGTTTTATCCGACAATGCATCTTCATAATTTTTCTACGGAAATGTCACTCATATTCAGGGCGCTGTATTTTGTGTCCGAATGAATTCCAACTATTTTAGCAGATCTACTGCTGCCAAACCTTAGCTTTCAGATGACGCCGACGGCCTTTGACTTGAAGCCATTTAGGTAGAAAAACGGGTCATACGTGTTTTAACAATTTGCTGTGTATGTACGTTTACACAGGCGTGATTTGCGCCATATTTGTTACAAGCGTAGTACGTTTCCTTACGAACGCACTTTCAGTGGAAACGATCCGTTATTACACCCAGTAATGTTATTTCCACTTCTTTATGTATAGGAAGGTTCCAGCGCATTTAGCTATGTCGTTTTTGTTTTGTCGCGTTACGCTATCTATATTAATGTATATCAAGATGTGCTTTTTTGCAACCCATATTTATTCTCAGATTTTAATATATTGAACCATCCTAGGTCTAGACGATGAGATATTACTATAAAGGTCATCTAAAAGCGGGCCTACAGCTTGACTGGGCCTACCTTAGTTTACTGATCCTGTTACCAGGTGTCTCTCTCGATCGGCTGTCTGCTATCCGCTCTGGCTTATTTTCCAACAAATTTAACTAATGCCATGTTTAAAATCAGCGATGGCCACACGTTCATGGCTAGCATAGTAGCAACGCGCCCGAAGACACGCACATTGACAACCCAAACCGCGGCTCCCTCGTATAAATCTATCTATGTGTGAAAACATTAGCCGAGCTGACTATATATTTATAACCTTATGAAAGAAACTGTTTACATAATTATTAGGCAAATTAGGTATCAGTCTTCTCAGACAAGGTGATAGAGGTTCATCGCTAGCCTGTAGAATTTTCCCAAAAAACCTAGGCTGCCGAGACAATAAATTAGCTTATAAAAGCAATACCTCGCCATTCGGCTGGTCACTGAGTCGACTGTGTATTTCAGCGTCGTATTTTTTTTTACTAGGTGCTTTGCTGGCCACCTCACATATCATATATGTATGTATATGATGCATGAAAAAGCACGTTTAGGGCCCGTTGCTAAGCCTGAATAGCCCAAGCGATGGTAGCAATATGTTGCCATTTTCTTCATTATAATTAGGTATCAGAGAAAGAAAAGTTTGTGACTTAGTCAAAAGTAGCAATACGGTATGCTTCTATTTATACTAGCCAATATTTTTAAAAAGATAAGCCACTGGAAAGTTTGTACTGCGGTCTATCTCCGATTGAGACCACACGGCATTATCTGATACATTAGCTTTATAAAAACAGTAGGCTAGACTTTGGACTATCGGCTGATCCTTCACTATCGGACGCTTCGACCACACTTGCCTCCGTGTTTCATCCTCGCCAACCCCTTTCTTGCTCTACACTATACCAATTTATTGATATGAATTAAATCCCGTTCGTAAACTGTTAACCAACTATACGCTTTCGAAGAGGTGCCGGCAATTCCCGTTCGTCACAATGTCACTGCGATTCTACGCCAAGAGATTTACGTGGCCCCAATGCAAAACGCGTTCCTTCGTCGTGTGTAATTTACGGTGAAACATAGTTGTTTTTTTTTTTATCGTTTCGTCACGTCATGGCTCATTGCGCTAGGAACGAATTTAGACGGCGATCGTACTCGGTGCAGTATAGTGTATTGTGATAAAGCCATGAATGACACGCAAAGAGCCGGCGCCACCACCGAATCCATTGGCTGACACAGCTTGTCGATGATAGCAGAGGTGCTCAGAAACCTCCTCAGCCAATGACGAGAATTTGCCAAAACATTTGATTGGGTTAAATCAAAGTCCCCTATAGTGTCAAATATTCTACCGGTACGTGTTTGCTAATATATATATATATATTGTCTTGTGTGATGTGAGAGCTATCGGTCTGACTCTAAACCCCACTGGCAGACAATATATCATTAGAATATACATATATTCTAATCATTAAGGAGGAAGGGACACATTATCTGATACAGAAATGTACTCTAATCAGCTTTTTCAGATTGCACACATGATAATAATAATAATAAGGCACCAACAAATTTACGATGCGGTTGATCTTTACAGATAAAGTGTAAAGCTAGATAAAAACATCTCTGGCAGAACGGTATACATAGAATTAGCCACTCAAAGACTAGCACATACGCTGTTCTTCGCGGTTCAGTTTGTTTTCGCTCAAGATCATTAGTTGTGCGATAGACTTTTAAATAGCTGAGTATTGATATTGAAACATGTTTTTGTCCCAGAACCTACTTTCTTTGAATAAAGTTGTCGACGTAAGCCGCTAAACCAGCGCCTCCAAGTGACCAAGCCTTCATTCGTTTTGTCAAAACAAACGTCTGAGAAACGCTAGCAGAAGATACAAAGGAAGGCTAGGATGTCTTCATATTTCGTCATTCTCGCTAACCTTTAGATATCTTCTATAATTTGCCTCGTATTTACTTGTTCTGATTAGTTTTTAATAAATTTACTCACAATTTAAGTTTACATCAAAAGAAAATATGCGCCCATATTGCTGGCCCAACGGGTCTTCTTTGTCGCTAGTTGATAACATTGTTCTAGACATCAGACTGTACTTTGCGACAGTTTCAAACCACGGGATAGTGGCCGATGCGAGAGCTATCAGTTTGACTCTAAAATTTGGGCATTAGCAGACGAAAAATGTAAAACGTCTTTGACACTTGGGAAGAGACAAATGATAAAGACTTAAGGGATCTTCCTAACTCTATGCGAAAGATGGAAGAAGTACATTTGTTAGAAAACAAATGAGCTTGTATAGCCAAGAGATACGAAACCCGTATTACAGAACAACAGTGGCACATTTTTAGGTGGCGAGGTTGGATATGCGGTAAATTACGATCCGCATATTTGGCCAATCGTGTTTGTAACGCCGGTTGGAAGTAAAGTTCCACAAGCAATTCCGTTGCAAATTATAGTTTGTGAGGTATTTGGCAAAAAAGAAAACTTCATTGACAGAACTTGTTGGCGCCGCTGAATCGGTTAGTAAGGTACGAAACTTATTTCAGGGAATGCATATATGCGTTACAAAGGAATACCTATAAAGCGACAAAAACCTATTTTTATTTTCTAAAAGAAGTCCTACGCAGCCTGTTTGTTAGTGTATCATTTCCGCATCGTTTTGAACCTGGCTGTTGCATTTTGAGCCTTAGGTTTATATAAAAACCAGTGAATCGTCCAATTAATGCATGTAACTGACTTTTTTTTTAGCAATGTACGTATTCGATTACCGAGATACTATAGAATATCGGTGAGTTACCATAAGCAATAGTGGAACACTTTAAATTTATGCATGTCAGTAATCTGACGAGTCAAGACGTTTACGTCATTGGTTGAACCTAATCTCCATCTCTAGAAATAAAAGTACAGAAACAGCGCGGGCTTAGAAATGTTCATATGTAAAATACGTTTGTACAAAGAAAAATAACTTGACCTACTGCGTGCTCTTATCGTATTGATTTGTACTTAACCTAAACCACAAAATCCTGTGCAAACTTTAACCTATACCTGTAATGGCATGAACGTACAACGTTGGATATAAATGAATCTAGTGATTTGTTTTGGTGGGTTCTGTTAACCCGTCCCGCTAAAAAGCGAATAATCTTATCTCAAGGTTGACTAGATCAGCCGGCTATAGCTTAGAAATCGTACTGAGATAGGCGATCAATTTGCACAGGAAGTAGCAGGTACATGTGGTCACGCCAGGTCTAGTTGACTCATCCTGTCCATTTTCCAATTCATTCAGACTACGGCCAGTTCCGAGATCAGAGAACAGTGCCGAAACCACTGCTAACTGACCACCAGCAGCGATCCCAATAACAGTTAACCGCTCACCGGCGCCCGTTAACCTACGGCCAAGCGAAGTAAAGCAACATTGCACGCCCCGCCGACTCTTTTTGTAAAGAACAGCCAGTCTGAAACCGTAACATCGTACATTTGTGACCCCATTTTGGCCGAATGAAACGACACCGTCATCCTCGAGCTTGCCCTAAGGCAGGCGTGGTAAGGTGGCGACTGACCAGCTCGAAGCGCTGCCACAGCCTTCGTGTCAGCGAAAATAGAGGGAGCACATAGACACACAGCGAGAGTGAAGACGAGACAGGGAGCGTACCGTGAACACACCCCCAGCAGAGAAGCCTAGGTCGTTTTCGCCTAGGTTCACTGGTAGAGCAGACGACAGAAACATGGAAAAAAAGGATGACAAAGTAGGTAGGTAGAACAGACTGCTACCACTCCGGTTGCTGCTGCTCAGAGGACAGATGATAAATCTCTCTGAGAACGATGCTGCTGATCATTGTGTACAACGGTGAGAAATACCCTTTCAGAGATCTCGGCAATGAGTAACAGTCTATAATGAGACACTAACAGTGTCAACTACAGCAGTCGTGACCACACGAGAGTTGGTGTTGTCGACGGCAAACCTTAACGGTCACAGCATTAGCGGACTGACCGAGGCCGCAGCAACACGAATGCGCTTAAGGCCAGCATTGTATACACATTAACGTAATTGAGCATAGACTATATCCCGGCGTCCGTATGTCGTTGGACGTGCGTGGCTGTGCACTGATACGTGATGTTGCAAGGACACGCTACCAAAGAAGAAAAACATCGACAAGGGACGAAAACGGATAGAAGAAACATAATGGCGAATCACAACTACAAGCAGCATCGGTCTAACAAAGGGCAATGAAAACATTAAAGTAGCCTGATCGTACTGCTTGAGTAGTATAGGCTTTGCTAGTGACAATGGGTAGGCGAACATCTGCGAGTGCGCTTTACAGCGGCCACTGGCCGCATCTGCCTTCCGCGAAGCAGACGATAGACGTAGAAAGAGATCGTACCCGACTATTACTAATACACTGACAACAAATGAAGGCGACGATGACGGCAGTACAACAACAACAATGGTCAGCGTAATAACGGAGCCTATCGCCTTCTTTTTTCCGTAGCTTGGCACATCTACTATGTCAGTCAGTTGTAAAGGGGCGTTCCACGATAACTCATCCATTTGTCCATCAGATATATGCGAACGCGGTGAATGCGCGCGGAGGTCGCACGATCCTCATGAGCCGCCCAATATTCGGTAGTTTGCCCATATATGTATAATAGTGCAATAAAAAGGTCATCATCAACAGGAAAGTAACAAAAATTAGGCAATGTGCCAGAAATGGCCAAGGGTAGCTAAGGTAATATCTTCCTAGTGGTCATGTCATAGATTGAATGGTAGCGATAGGTTGCACAGAAACGAGCATTAGCACCCGTTTGGTACAAATAACCATTTGTCAATGGACAAAACTATTAGTTCAAGACCGTTCATGTTTCATACTGGTCTCTATCGCAGTCGTATGGTTCGGTGAGGAGAAATTCAGTAGAAATACCTTTTTGTTTGGACTCGGGCGATCTTTCCTCACATATTGAATATGCAACTACGGGTACACATATATAAGACAGTTAAGGGTATTTTTTGTTGGTACGTAGAACAGACGCGAGAGATAAAACCAGATAAATACGTACAGGCTCAAATTTACGGTTGTTGATTATGGTGAAATTGCGCTTAGCTCATTGATTGGGTGCAGAACTCGGATTCGGGATCAGATTCGCTTACCTCGAAAATCCGCTTATCAATGCCTTTGATCTTCGTATACCCTTTTGGTAAGAATTCCTTAAGCTCAAGGAAACCTGCTTTGTGTTTTCCCTCAACATGGTCTCCAAACTGGATCTGGCACTGCAAACCTGCAAATTCGCAAGCCTCTTCCACAGTTACTGGATGCGTCGTATTCAAGATTGCGTCTCTCGCCTGGAACAATTAGAAATATAGTAAAAAATGAATCTTCATTTTGAAGCAGGTAGTATTACTATTACGAAGGAGAATGTTGCTGAATGAGTTTTGGGTCTTGGCCAATTAACAACGAGCTGTCGCTTGTAGAGAAATAGAAAAAGAAGACGATAGGAAAAATCAAACTAACAGATGAAATACCTGAACGTAAACTAAATTAAGCTGAACGGGGTCTCGTGAGTCGACATTTGAATCGCTGAAAAAATATTTTCGACGAAGTGTCAACGTTTCATCCTCAACGATGCCTAGTTCACGGAGTGTCTTGCAGTGATCCACCTGAAATAACAAAAAGTATAGCCATGGCTCTACATCAATCGTATATGTATACACTGAATGAAGTATGAAATGGCATATTCAAACGTTTTCGAATAATAGAAGAATTTATCTAACAGTCTAGCTCGCAATGAGATGCCAATCTTCAGTGAACATTATCCTATTTAATCTGTCCATTGAGCTGAAACACACGTTTACTTTGGGGTCGGTTCTGTGCGTGCAGTTTGAGTAAAGGGTCGTTGAGGGCCTTCCATTAGATTTCAAATAATTTGATGTAAGTACTGTTATTCATTTTCCTACATTCAGCCTATATCAGGACAGGGCTTCGACATTTCTTGTCCACAACCGGAATTTTAATTAACGCCGCAAGCGAATTAAGAAGCTTTTTGTCATACCCTTACATAATATATCTCTACGTGTTTCTCGAATAGTAAAAACAATGTCCCCTCAGTCAAGTGGTTTCAAAGTTCGTCACTGGTTTACATAAAAATGTCCATTAAAATCGTAAGAAAGCCTCATAGTGTCTTTCTGGTGGGCGCATTACCAATGCTACGCTCAGCAAGCTGCTCTGACGTTCAGACATTCACGCAAAACGGCAGTGGCAGAACAAACATTGGACGGCAACTCCGAACAACTGTGAAAAGACGTACTTCAAAATGTACCAGTATTACCCACGCACTCAGTTGGTCCGTAAGACTCGTCCGACATTAGATAGTTTCGAGAACTGAACATAGAGATGCGCCATTATGATGTCAAAACAGTCGACACTCTAGAGACAGAAAAGCAACAAAGATTAATTACATAGCAGTAGCCGGATGGTACCGCTAACCGAGACAATAACAAAGCTAGTTTTGCCGTATAGCTTCAATATAAGGTAGGCAGTCACAAAGTACAAACGGTCAGTACTGTGATCAGCTCTGCTGTTTGCATGAATATCTGCGATAGTCACGCTGTTGGAAATAAACACCAGCACGAGTTGTCTTACTCATAGATGAGACATGTTTAACAGCTAATATTATTGTTCTATGTAATAATATGTTCTTGTTTATAACTACCGACAACGAGTGTCATCTATTGCTTTAGCAACCTTCATAATCTGCATCAGCAGACAAACCTCTTCACACGCAAATGGGGTCTATCATTATGACGTTTGCCCTACGTTTTTACGACGATTAATCTGTTGAAATGCTCGGCGTCAACGTTACGCAATGACGAACGATTTCGAAATTCGCATTTGTTTTTACTGCAATTCCATGAACGTGCATAAATGGTTGAAGTCGCAAAAACAGTAACAATGCATGGTCAAACGCGACATCTAGGTTCGCTGCCAAAAAAAGTGAAGCAAAGTGCCACACCGTTTGTACCGCAATAACCTGTACAGAAATCCTCCTTTACCGTGCTTGATTTCTCACGTAGCGTCCTGCGCTTGCGAATGTGCTATTAAAGGCAGGCGCTGGCCTTGCCCTCATTCGACCTTACTTCATTTTACACGTTAAATTTCCCGTCAAGGGTAACTCAAACACTACAATGTTGCGTAGAGCGTTGCGGCTACAATGAGGTACCTGTGGACGCCAGAAGCTTTTGCCTAACTCACCCAGTTAAGGTCGTCATCGGTCTTGAGTTTTTTCTTGAGCGTTTGCATTTTATCTTTTCGTCGTAATGTAAGTGTGCTCGTTCTCTCTTTTTCGTTGAGGTCTTCCTCGCGAGGTTCCTTGGGAACGTCGCGTACCAATGAGAACTCCTCATGGTTTGTAATGCCTGCATATAAGGAACAACAGTTCGAATGGACAAAGATGTTAAAGGCGACAAAGTTGCTAAGATATCTAACATGCTTAAATTGATTCAGCTACATCAGGGGAGCTTCTTCCGGTCAGCAAGATCTACTAAGCCTCAATTTTACTGTCATGTTTATATTTATGTGGAGCATCTTCGCAACATGTTAGGCTTAAATAAGCTACGTGAACTTATTTGTGAATTTATTCAACCGTTCTTCTTGAAGTGACGCGAGAACAGCCAGCGCTGAACTCGTACTTCTTAATAGACATTAATTAAAGCCCAGATATCAAGCAGAAAAACGTTATATCAATTAGCGTTGAACGTACTAATTAAGCCGAATCGAATTTCCAGTAGTCGAAAGGATCCAAATTCGACTTCCTTCCTCTCCCGCCCATTTGAGATACCCCCTATACAACATAGGACTGTTTCCCAGTTCCTCCCTCAACCCGAAGCCATTTCAATCATTAACGCATACACATCTAGGCCAACACATCACAGACGCGTGTCGACTGTCGCGACCATAATAATACTAACAAGCTTCGGCTGGTCATCAATCACTCAAACTCAAGGGCGGAAACAGCGACAGGGCCACTGTCAGTCCTTCTCCGTTCAAGGAGTTAGTAGAACATAGCAGGAAAAGATACTGGGAACCCCTGTCACGACACCACGCCGCACCAATCGTACCAAACGATAGTCTGTCATAGGCAGCAGTCAGTGGCATTATTCGTTTGTTACAACTCACAGCCACGAACTCGCCGTGAGGCCCACCCGGCTGGTGTTGCATTTGTCATCAAAACCGCGTGACCAGAGGTAGAGCGGCCACAGCATATTCGTGGGCGCGTCATGACCGCCAACCCATCGTTTCCTAGAAAAGACAGTCAAGCGTGGCAAATACTCTTGTAAGCTTGCCCAGTAAGGCAATAAACCCAGCGTCGTCTTTCCTATTCTATGTTCGTGGGCGCTATTTTTTCACTTGGAAAGATAAAACAAAACCAAGCGATAACCAGTTAGGCAATTTAAGCCAATAGAAGAGTTGGCTAGGTATCAAACAGGGACGTGCCGCGAAAGCAAATTGCGAGGCCAGGTCAGCGAGCAATTGACTGATTCGGACCTGGAACACAAGACTGCAACGTGTTGTTCGACAGGTGTTACAATCTGCTAATTAACGATGACGCATATATCTGCGCGATTCCTGATCCGTAAACTTAATCCGCTAACAAAGTTAACTTATCTTGCTGGCTTCACTACTTGAGGTATTTAAAATCCACATAAGGCGACACTATATTGGAGAAAAAACGATTACAAGGATATCTCAGAGAAACCCTTCTGTTTGAACGCTTCAACTGCTTATGGAAAAGATAGTGGCTTTTTGACAGCAAAAGGTTTTCCAGCTCGTGTGAACTCGACGGAATAATCTGTCTAGATCACAGACGGCCCGTGGTACCAAACACAACAGGCCATGGCCTATAAGAGTGATCGTGACAGCAGACACAAACAGGCCACATGCCCTGTTTCCGCCAGTTTAGTTCAGTCCACGATTGCTGATGGCGTGTAGGAAGGCCTCGCGGGTCGGGCAGCAGAAGAAGACTGCCAATGACAAAATGGCATAGAACAGCAAAGGACACACCACGATCGAAAAAAAACCGAAGATGTACTGCCTCACGCCTGTTATTCTAGTGCTAGCTAACTGCATCCTTCATCGGACGATGGCCAAAGCCAGGCGGAGAACCCTGTGGGCAGACCGTCATGCAAGAGAGCAGGACGCGAGCACGTTCTGTTTACAATTTCGCTAGCTCAGACCAATATATGCTGCAATAAGCGTTCAATTGGATGTGCTATAATACTTGTCTGGCATGGCTATATATATGATTGGTCATTGGGATAGCATGGAGTTAGCCATTTCAAAGATAACGTTTGACTTGAATGCTAAGTGTTTTAACATCAACACCGGCCTTCTAACAAACAAATGGTCCTCTCGCCGAAATTTCGTTTATATCTTTCAGCGTCTCTCACTAACTGGTTAAGGGTCGTAGGTATGGATCGTTCTCGGTATTCATTTATATGTTCGGTTTATATGGTGACTACGTCAACCATATTTTGAGGCTATGTTTTCACTGTAAATGAGAACATTAGCTGGTATATCCGTAGTATTCTTTCTATCAGGTATCACTATAACGCGTAATAAAACGAAAATGATCCCCTATAAGCTAGCACTCTGTAGGAAACTCTATAGGTCAACATATTAACATAATATACGACAAATAGTACCACAGCCTGTGAAGACAGCTCTCACTGCCGACAGATCTTACGATGCTAACAGCCATGAGACGTGAGATACTCGTTATTAAGCAATCAAAATTATAGCTAATTTATTATTTCGACGCAGGTAAACTCAAATGACGCTCCCTTCAATTTAGTCGTCCTATATTCATACTGGTCAGGATGAGCACGCTTTTTGACGACGTTTTTAGTTCAACAGTGGAACGCTATACTATATAAAATAATTAATAATTACGATATAGGGCAGAACGGAAAAAAAATTGCCAAGATTACGATATTCCTTTTACATAGAACTGCTCTTTCGTTGTAGATCAGATGATTGCTTTCGAAGCTGAGCGAATCTGTTATGTTTGTTTTGTTTTTTTCTGTGTATACAAAACTTACCTATTTTAGAGCAAATAACAACCATCATATTGGCCACAGGTTGCGAGTCGTCAACGAGGACTGTTTTGAGGGTACCATCAAGAAGCCGAATGCGAAGGTTTCGCATTTTCTTTCGGTATTCTAATAAGTCCTGAAAACGCAGAAGATGCTTAATTCATGTATCGAACGAGAAAACGTTTGCTTGACTATAGACCATTGACCAAATCTACTTCGCAAAGAAAGCACTCCTCGTTAGGGACCGAAGTTCACCGGACCAAAAGAGAGCTGAATAATAATAATAATAATAAGCGGTGTAATTTTTAACATATCCGAACTTCATAAGGTGTTTTTAGGAAAATTTAGGTGCGTGTGCAGGAAAATGCCTAGATCTCGGAGTTGTCCGTCACGAGTATATACACGAGTTACTTAAGCAATAGAGGCTAATGGACAGCCGTTCTTACTTAAAGAAACCAATTCCTAGCTATCAAACACTCAACAGTTATTAGTACACACTAAGAACAACTAAGGCGATAACGTACTTGACCCCCAAATAGCTCGAAAAGACTCCGCGGCTTCAACAAGCATCTAGTAACCTGGTAGTTCATCGAAAACGTTTTTGAATGATTTGACACAACGAGAGATTTAAACGCTATGATTAGTAGTCAATTTTAAAAATGAAGAAATTTTCGGTCAGAATCTGGTCTTGTGCATAATATAAAGTGCTTGCTATAGAGTAGACAACTGAAAACGATCGAATTTGCCCGAAAGCATCGAATCAGACGATACTTAGCCAAAAAAAAAAGTTACCACATTCAATTTCTCCATGTACGTGTCCTATTACCTACAATTGTATGTACTTTAAATTGAATGGTGTTCATTTCTAGTGCAGTATAGAGGCTTTCCGCCTAGCGACAAAGTAGTCTTTGTTTCATTTAAGGTTCACTTCTCTCGCTGTCAGAACTAGACAGCCGACTATAGGAGGCGTTCAAATAACGACATATATCAATAATAGGGCAGAAGTGTTGCTTGCTCATAAACCTGAAGCGTTCAAGATGCCTCATAGTAGGCCAACGCAGATATTTTTTTTTTCGTTCTCCTGTCTCACGAGAGGGTGACACGGCAGGTTGCAGTCCACTCTCAGGAGGGCGTGGGTCGTCAACTCATCATCGCAAGATTCGCGAATGCGAAAATCATGCTTTTTACTAAATCACCCACTTAGCAAAGTTTCTACTCTACGCGCGATCGAGCTAGAACTAAACGAGCAGTAAGATGTTAAAATAATACATAGTGTACACGTTGGCATCCATTTAACGTAATCGCCTGTATTAAATGGCTTAAAAGGAGTGCCTGGCTATGCTATGTCCCTGATCGCACAAATATTGGGGCAGCCAAATGGCTAAAGCGAACATTCTAACGCATCCCTTGTCATAAAACAACAAAAAAAAAAAAAACAACATATACATTATTGTACCCGAATTCATATGGAACAGGTTTCTCCCTGTAAACATCCGCTAATACAGTATTGAAATGGTTTGAATATAGCTGATGTGAGCAGATTACGTGAATTTTCACATGAAATCTTGAGATCTTAGCGTAAATTGGTTCGATTGAAAATGAATATACACTAATACGTAATAAATTGAATACTGCTAAGGATAAGTTGCGCAAGGTTTTCATGTTCATGCTGGCTGAATGTTCATTTATAGCTGTTAGGACATGAACTAAACTAACACGGGGATAAGGCCTCCAGATAGGTCGCGAAGGCGAGATGTTAGAAGTACGAAGTAAAGCTATCTATGGCAAATCGATATAGGAGCATGCACAATAACAGTGGACAGTAAACCGCATGTCTGGCTACACTGTCCATTGGGCAATTTAATTGACCCCTGCTGCGTATGAACCTACAAATGGGGCATGGTCAGATATGTCCTCGTAACATCTATACGGGGTTTTAATATGTGCTTAAGCATCTAAAGGCACTCAAATGTCCAAGTAAAAGATGACGATGAAATAGAACAAACTGTTTTCATTCCCTTATAAGCTACTAGTAATTTAATTAAACATACGCTTTTTCATTAAGCAATGCATTATCATAAAATGTTCTCCGATCATAGGTTTATTGCTAGCTAAAGGGTGCACAGTTCGCAAATAGAGACTGAATATTACACTTGAGCGGATTTAAACTACCCTAAGGGTCCTTAATTCCACTCTGCTGGATCATTGAATTGAAACCTCGATCATGAACGGAAAACATCGAAGGCTCACACCTGACGGGATATCACTAACTAAAAAAAAAAAAAAGCAAACAGGCTGTCATCCCAAATTTATCACTGCTTTCCGCTGTGCCACAGTCAAGCTAGTGTCAGCTTGAAATTGATTCTTGGAAGGAACAAAGCGAGTAGCAGAACGCAGCGGGATGAGAGAGACTAATTTTTTCTGGAGAGACTTGATCAAGTTCTATCCTAAGCAATTCGTGAACCTTTTTAAGAAGAAGGGATTCTGATACGCTATTTTATTTCGAGCAGCGACACCAGTTACTACTTTAACTACATATATATTATTTAAACGAAAGCCATATTTGGTCTGAATTTGTTACAAAGGAACAGGCAGGCAATATCGACTAAATCATAAGGCATTGCTAGCCAACGAGCAAATATTTCCTAGCACAAAACAGATCCACTCAGCAATGGCCTATCAGGACATAAATACGAGACATCCGTCTGGTTTTCAGTCATAGTTAGCTGCTGCGTCCTTCTCGTTTCTTCGTCGGACAGCATATCGCTGTTTCCAGACTCAAAGATGGCTGGTTCACGGCGCAGTGGCGTAAATACAAATTAAGTTCCTACTTTTAAGTGACTATATCACTATCATTTCACTGCGGGTAACAGGTCTTAATAGAAAAACACTTGATAACATTATCACGACTCATCAGCTGGTACGCGTAACAATGCCATCTAACGTGGACGCTGCAATGGCGAACAACTGCTATACACCTTCCGATACGGAACCCTTTCTGCTTTTAAATTCTTAACTTTGCTTATATACAAAATACGCAAGTCCTTTTTGTTAAATAGTGTATGGTATAACTAGGCTCAGGTATTCAGGTTCAAATGAAAATAACTATTACCAAAAAACGTTAAACTATACACCTAAATTCGATTGTTGTAGGACGGTCGCTGTGTGCTAGCCTTCATTATCAACAGATACAGCCTATTGCGAATATCCGTTGCTTAATTCTAGTTGTCATCGTCAAAACGTTTCATTTTCTATATATATTTTAACAATGACACTAATATCAATACAAATAGGATTTATTTGCTTTACACCTCGGCCTCATATAGGAGCATGTTCTATTATATTAATCTATTATGTTATTGCCGCGCGCCCTAGTACCTATACGTACGGTTTAGACCAGTCCGCGTCTGGTTAGTTCCTTGAAAACTTCCGAATATGGCCATAACACCCGCTTAAAAGCTGGTCAAGGTGTGCTACCGCGAAGTTCTTTAGTCATCTACGGCACTTTCCCTGGAACGTTGCAACACCTGTTCTGTTCGCTCAAATTGAATCTTTTTTTTTTCCGTTAAAACCAGCCCCGTTAAGCCTTTCCCGTGCGCATCTCGCTATCTCTGCAATCGATCGCCCTTTCTAATTACAGCTTCCTTAAATGAGGACAGATGTTTGAATACACGCGTATAGCCTTCTAGGCTTCAGACTCAGGCGCAAGCTGTCATACTCCTTTCAACCTGTGGATACATGCTGACGCCAATATCGAAATACTTCAGTGGCCGCTATACAGTTTTTTGAATGCCTGCATTCACCCCCTTCTGGGGTGTCAAAACATGATCGTGGCTTCAGCGTGGGCTAGGGCAATCCGCAACAAAGCTGCGTTTCCGTTCATTCCATAAAAGAGCTTGTTTATACCCAACGCTTGTATCAAGTCTAACGATGACCTCAGATGTTTGGGGGTCCGTCTGCTGCGTTCTTTTCATATCTGTTATTTCAAGCCTACTCAACCCTGTGGCAAGCACCATCAGAAGCGGACCTTTCGTTTTGTGCCACGCTAATACATTGGACCTGGCTGACATCTACGCAGGCACGTGTGTTTGGAAACGAAGTCGGAAATACACCCGGTAAAAGCTTCGCCAAAGCGGTGAAGTTAGGCAGTTCACGAAGTTCACTATAGTAAGGTAAATCACGAAATCATTACACTAGCACGATTCCTTGACGTCTTTTAGGAACGCTTTAGTACTTATTCTATACTTCTATACTTCTTGCGCGCTTCTATACTTATTGCAGGTGAACGCGTATAGGTCTTTATCAACCCTTTGGACCCAAACATAATAGAAAAGTAATAGTTCTCGTGGACACTACCCAAATATATGAAACCTGAACTCCTTGCAGGGGTCCGCGTTGTCTCCAACACATTTGAATCAGGATTGAGCTGTACCTGGCAAAGATCAATAGGCAAGCTTCTGTCGCCAACGTCCTAATATGTTTCACAGGCCTCAAGCAGGCAAGAAATTCGGCTTTGCAGCTTTACAGCTCATTCTTGGTATATTGTTGGCACGTGCCATAACAATATATATACATGTTTCAGTAGTTGATTGGCGTACATCCGGATTACATAGACATACGTCAAGCTTTGCTTTATCAAAGGTGTGCACGTTGCATTTCATAATTCCGTTGAGAAACGAACACACAAATGCCCTTTTTCTAACGTATCTACCATAAGTACAGTTTCATACTGAATCGTTGTACATCTATTACTATTTGTGGTATACAGATACCGTAACTACACGGTGTACGACGTCGATCTAAAAAACACCACAGTATGATTTCGTTGTGTTTTATTGTAGCTGACGAATCCTATTAAATGAACTCTAATGCTGCAAATTTCCGGCATAAGAGAATGCTTCATCTGCTATTGTTCCAGTGTCCAGTATTTGTTTAGCTTGTTGTTATATCTATCGATGGGGTTCGATATAAATGACAGAAAAAAATGTTATACGAGATGCAGCGTGACCATAAAGGGTGGAAACTGACTTAAAAACATACCCCAGTTTTCAGAAGATAGTATCCGAGCGTCTTCGAGCTCTCCAACCAAATGCCTCCTTTCTTTGGGTCTTCGTCAACAAGGAAGAGGCCATACTGACTAACTTCCTTAAGATCTTCTAGCTTGCTTTCGGGGATCTTTTCACGGACAATCCGGCAGGCATCAAACACCTATTATAAAATAAATAAAAAAACAACTTTTATTGGTTTTTGTTTGCAACTTCCTAGCAAACGTATTTCGTTCATCGTCGTCATCATCACGAAGCAAGGATAGCAAGTTCCAATAAGTTAATAAATCAACACCTGTAAACCTACTTTCGACCTAATTTGTAATTTTGACGGCTCGCTGGAGATGCAAGCATGCAATCCTACATTAATGCAAACCAAACTAAATGTAAACTAAAACAAGACACACAGTTTGGGATCTCAAGGTTCGACTATAGAAATTCCAACATGACGATATGATGTGTATACTTGCGCTTTTACATAGACTTACAACCGCGCGTTCGCTTACGGACGCTTATAGGGACAAAGGATAACACAAACTGACTATTACCTGTATGTTGGGGTCGAATTGTATCGTTTTTGTTGCCTTCCCACCGAAAACGGACACCTTTAGCGACAAAGTCGCCATGCTGAGGCTGCAAACGAAACAGTGGAATAGAGAGAAAAGCTTAGAAAAAACATCCCCTCCGATCGCATATACATTACTGGTACACAAACGTCTCGAACAGCAGAACTAGTTCTCTATAATCTATTGATTCGCTTCCGTCCGCTATCTGTTCAACCAGTCATATTTCCTATTTGTACATTTCTCTGCTTTGAAAACGGTATATTGTCGCCACACAAAGTAGATATGTCTACGAGCTGCTCAGAGCTAGCGGCGCGTCACAAAAGCTAGACTCATATCCAACAGATTATCCGTCAGGCTTTCGTCGCAACCACTAGTACTTTTTTCTGTGTCTTTTGCTATCGTACTGTTTTTATTCATTATTATCATTCTCAACCTATAGTATTTAATACATGGCTATATTCTGCAACACTTCCCTCATTTACGCGCTTTGCATCTGTCTGTATAATGTTTGTAACTACCCCAGTTCTCCATTCGGCCGCCAGCTCACAGGCGACAAGATCCATTCGGTCATGTCAATATTTGGATAATTTGGGCGGTCTCAAAATAACTCTTTTATGGTATTATTCTATACAAGCCTCCGGCCGTGACTTCAGAAAAGCACAGTTCCAGAGCTTCTGCTACAACAGCCCACACCGACTTAAACTACTCGACTTGTTTGATAGATTATAGCAAACATCCATGCATGGCCTGTTTCCATTAAGGGGACTGACTTCTAACTTACGAACGAAAATGATCTATGGTGATGAGCTTCACAGAAGGTTTCAAAAACAGCATCTACACGCAAAATGGTGTATTTCAATCGTCAGATCGTTCAAGAGTGTTAGACTTCTATCTGGTCTGCTAGTGGATAGCACAATGAATAAACATATGTAATATTCCGAAGAGATTTCGGCAAGCAGCCTGGCGAATTATTGGCTATTCAATAATGTTATATAACAAATAATAATTCAGATGCTAAGGATGTTCTCGCAAAAGAATAGACTGCCTTGAAAGCTCCATAACCTTTCTGGTGCTCCCTGTAGCCAAATACCTAGAATAGTTCGAAAAGTGCCTATCTTATTTCAGTCTGTCGTCTCTTTACGTCCAGAACTGATTGCATTGACGTTCAGGTTGCTACGGCTCCGGCTCCGGCTCCGGCTTGGGCCTGAGGTTTTCATTACTAGGCCACCAAGGTGTGGTGAAAATTATGTAGCGATTTAGAGTTTTACTTACTTATACTTGACAACTCCTCCGAGAAGGAAACAAACGTAGATACGTTAGGACCGTTAAGTAATCCTCTAAACAAATATATAGTGCCACTGCTAGACGACCCTTGGTAGAGTTGTAAGCGAAACAGTTAACAACGATTTACTCAATATCATTACAGATTGCCCAGTCTCTTGGGAAATTAAGCATTACACATTTCTTTCCAGTGTTAATCTGTGACCTAACTACATGGTTCTGAAAAACAGCATAACACAGAAAAAAACAATCCCATCACAATTATATGTAACAAATATAAACTATCACAAATGGCAAGGATCATAAGGCGAGAAAATATACCCAGTCACTTGTTACTGGTTATTTGTTTCAGTTCTATTGATTGTTCTATTGTACTACCAATTTGCTTGGTCATATTGTGGGCTCGTCGCATCACCTGTAGCCGGCAAGTTCTAACCACTATCGCACCACGGAAGGTACACATGGTGTTGACAGCCATTATCTGGTCGGGGAAAATAAACGCGAGTAAGCAGACAAGATGGTTGTCAGTTCGGTTCACAAGAGGGACTCCATTTCGGTCGTCAGCGCGTATTCCCATCCCACCCACGCTGACCCGCGTACATTCCGACGTAGCAAAGGGTCGTAGCGTTCATTATGTGGATATGGTTGTATTTGCGTCATTAAGATGAACACAAACACGTATATACGTAAATCTGTTTTGCGGCTGGCTAGAAAAGAGATCAATGTCAAGCCTCTTAGTGTGGTAATTACACATACGTTTACTGGCCGCTGGAAAGGTAGCGCAGATTTTCGTTAGTAGCAGGGCATGAAAGGTAACGAGCAAACATTAGATTCGTTGATGAGGTCATCGATCAACCGTTTATGAATCATACGCAAACCGACAACTCGTAATCAGCTTGCGATGTAAGCTCTACTGAGTATTTCTAATTACTGTCATGGAATAAAACGTAATCGTGCCGTTTTAGGGCAAGAGCTTCCGTAAGAATTGGGCCGAAGAAAGGAATGCTGACGTTCAAGGATCAGAAATACCTTTGTTGACCTGATTGATCCGATTTGATGGTAAGTCTGCTCGCTATATAGTGGAATCTATCGATTGAACGAAAAAGACGGTTGTGTAATTTGACATACATGCGTTATAACTGATGACGTCAATCGGCTTGTCTGCCATCCAGCGAAGTATGTTTCGGAATTCTGCGCGTCTAATTGAAGTCGGCCAAAATCGCACTCAGTTAATGGCCGGCCTGTTTTACAACAATTTTACGAAGAGGATCAGTACGGCCTTGATTTTCGTAGGATAAAATGGCCTGGTCGAGTCGAAGCGTGACACGTAACTGAGACGTCAGCCGAGGGTCAACCGGAACCCAAAGGGAAAAGAACGATAATAGCTGCGTCGATAAAACCACTGTAGTCCAGATCACACTATCCAATGCAAAGAAACGTCTTTTCAAAAATTTTTGGCAAAAATACACACAAGGGCAACAGCCAATTAGAAGAAGACTCGCTGATTGCTCCGTTTAAGTCTTTGGCGGAACTTTTAACAACGTCAAACGTGTGATCCGTACAACAATGATTGGAACTTTCGTGCTGATATACGGTTCTTGCAAAAGGTTCGTTAGAAGCAAATGTTCACAAGTGTACAGTTAAATGCCTGCGCAAAACCGCAGCGATTCGAACGAAGGAATAGTGTGTATCGAAAACATTAAATTCAGAGGTCTGTTTATCGTATCGTACATGCTTCAGATGCGAAAGATATCAAACGTTAATAACGAGGATTTGATGAATAGTGCGTTTATACGATGGCTGTCACTTTCAATAGACCTAGAAATTGCACAAAACGTTTTATCGAGCATCCATACATTAAAAATAACAACGTATATTACAGAAACATTGCGTTACACAGGTACAGCGAATCGTTCTACACTGGGCTGTGGTGTACGCGCGTTCGTGCAGAGTCATCTGTAGAAGCGTGTCGTCGTATTGATGAACCAGTTAGGGAAAAGGACATCGTGCCAGCGGAACTGCCGGTACCAGCTCAAACCACAAATGTGTATATTTGACTTGGCGGTTCCCCATAGTCTAACGTCCTTACTAACGACAGTATGCGCCATGTTGTACGCCCAGTTTCTGTCTGCGACTGATTTAGCGGCCAGTAAATGTCTACTATGTCAATGCAGTTGGCAATGTTCCTTTTAGTGAACTGGATCGCGGCCGACCGATGCTCCAACAAAATGATTCATCATCTATGCGTCATACGCCGATATAGTGTCTCATACTTCGATGCAAAAAATCTCACAATTACAACTTCCGCTAGCTAAAGTTTGCGTGTACCGAAACGCTACGTAACCTAAAACGATTCTTTGGTTTTTAGATCCGCTTATGTCATATACTAATCATGTACCAATACGAGTCATTTTAATTCTCAGCTAACCAAAATTTTTTTTGCCACTTATGCTATACGCGATTTCAGCTTTCGAGCCTCACGCATTTACCCACTGGGTCAAAAGAAGCATCTCCTATAGTAGTGGTATCCTAAGGCATTCCGCTTCTAAGAAATAATTCATTCAATAAAATCTATCAAAGCTGTCTTTCTTTACCGAATAACGTAATATACGAAAAGCCTCTTATCAGAGATACCTATCTGATTTTCCGAGTCAGACACACACAAGTTGATTTTTACTCAACTTTACCTGATTTCGTTGTTCTTGCCATTAGACCACATTTCTTAGAACTTAACTAAAACTTCTAACAACCAAAGAAATAAGCGATAGACTCTATCGCTACTTGCGTATCTAGTCCAATGTCATCGGAACAGACAATAAGAATCTCATCTTTTCGTATTTCGCACCTATATGGATATATGTTTATCGCCATGCAGTACCGTGTCACACTGAACGATGCAACATTCGAACGTGTCGAAAGACCCGCTGCCAGTTGCTCAGTTAATCAACTGTCATTACTTCTACTATTCTACAACTTGTCTAAAGCATTTTCTAGGGACTACCGTTATTAATTGTTGTAATTCCAATAGAGAAACTAAATAGATTTAACGAAGGAGTGTCCATTGTATAGTCGCATAAAAGGTCTCATATTAATAACACCAACATCCGATATCGGAAACGCAACACTGAAAATATAGGAAGCCATACTCGTTTCGCATATTTTCAAGTAGCTGCTATCCTGGGTTGTATGCGGTGGGTCGTTGCCGCGTGCTGACCTCCCAGCTATCCAGTTGACCTATAACGATTATTTTTTCGTAGTAGTCGGCTGTCCTTTTAAGGAACTACACGTAACGCACTTTTCAGGTCGATAAATATCCGGCCTAGTTGAGCTATGCTAAGCGATCAATAGTAAGGGCTCTATAGCATCACAATAGCTTTATCATCAAAACAATATGCTTCAGTTTCTAGATCACAGCCTTCATTATCCAGTTTCGCGCGTGAAAGAATCACCGTTCCGCACAATCACTATCATTGAGTAGGTTCCCCTCAGCAAAGTATCCAACCAGGCCTCACTTCTTCTCACGTACGACAATGATGATGATCAACACTTACTGCGTTAATCGGCAATTTTTTTAAATGAGGAAAACTGTGCACAGCTCAGAGGGCACGAGACAGTTAAGTTTGCGATCTCAGCACCGCCGATTCGTCACGGTCCTAAAGGGGCTTAACAGCGTCCCTCCTGCCCATTCATTTCTATATAATGTAGAGCTCGGGGCCTCTATTACACAAGACATCAGTCGGATCAACGTACAGCCAGTCGGATAATAGTACCCAGATATAGGGTCAGCTACAACGCCGGAAAGAGGCGCAGGATCGTAAGGATAGGGGAGTTGCACCGAAGAAAGAACAGGCCCTTCCTGTAATCCCCAACGGCCGCAGTTCACCGGTATAGCATTCGTCTGCTTACTGTGAAATGGTACTATTGCTAGTTGTTTAGCTTTCTTCGCCGGCCGCCCCAGTAGCTACCCTAGAGTACTTAACTCCCTCTGTTCAACAGTTGCTGGCCGGCCTCGTCAGGGCCGTATTGGCAAATCTGTCAGAGCTTAAGGTCCTAAAATTTATACACAGGCCGGGCCTGTTCGTTAGGCCGCCGTGTGTGAGAGCTTAAACTGTGATGTAGATCGCCTCCCGCTGTGGCCGGTTTTGGGACATAGAGGTGAACAAGAGGAAAATGAAGAAACAAAGAGACGACAACCACCAGTACAAAAAGGCCTGTTGAAAGCAATCGTGATGACCGAAGCGTGAACAAGCGACAGTAGCGTGCAGTGCTGCTGTGCCGCGGCTTCCTGTCGAATGAGTAAAAGGCCCTAGTTGCTTCTTCACTCTGCCCTGCCTTTGGGTCTGGGTCTGCTTCCCTTCTCTTAGGCTAAAGCAGCAGCAGCAGCAGCAGCGGCATGATGTTGCCCTATTCGAGATTCTTTTCCGTCGCCGGGCCTTGTAATCGTAATAGTTCTATGACTTCCAGTTGTACTATTACGATAGTGAATATTCAACTGTGTCCGGTCTTCTATGGAACTGTGGCAGCGGTGGCGCTAACTCCAGCTAACATGCGACGCCTCGATCGTGCTTGCGTACAAAGTAGATGTAGCCAGCTGAATTTTTGGCAGCATTCGCTTGACTAGATATCTATATGTATATCTCGCGAACTTCGTTGACGTCTTCGAGCGTATCCGAATACGATAAAAACGAAGCAGAAACTGGCTTTGTTCAGTTCTCTGGCCCTATGGCCACACAGTGTTGTCTCAGTGACGGATGCGCCTGCCGTTGACTTGTGTTTCGTTGCGGACTGCTCTGGGACTAGCGGTAGTTAACGCTGCTCATTAGAGCCCTGCACTCACTGCTAGTGCTGCTATCAGGTTCATTATCGCTGCTGGTTTTACGGTAATGGTTCTAGCATTATCTTATAGAAGAAGTGTTGCTACCCGTACCAGTATGACGCTTTATAGTGAATAATGGCCGACTGTGACACTTGCTGTCTCTCTTGCTCACTGGCTTCTGCTGTTTTGTTGCGGTTTCTCTGTCGTATATCGCCGTAACTGGCTTCGTCATCGTCGTCGTCGTCATCATCATCCTCGCCATCGACGCACAAGGCTGTGCGTGCGTGGGTTCATGCGCCACCGTAGTTGACGGGTAGGACCAAGACGGGGGAGTGTAACCGCTCCTGGCATTAGTGCAATCGTGGCTACTGCTGATGTTATTACTGCATCGGTTGCTGTGGGATAGACGCACGCGTGGACGAAGGGCGATGGACCCACCGACCGACCGACCGACCGACCGACCGACCGACCATACAAGAACTGCCCGACGTAAATGAATCAATAAACGGACCAATGGGCCGATAGAGCATGCACATATCTGGCACGTTCCTGCTGTGCAGATGTTCAGTCGAACACACCGATGCACGCCGGCGCAAAGAGAACCACGCGTTCGCAAGCAGAGTCCCCACACACTCTCACGCGGTTTCGTACAGCCGCTTTCATTTCGTGCTCCTCTCGGTGCATACAAACACATATCCTATTAGACGGCAGACCACATTCGATTAGCTGATTATGGTAATGATTACGCTCAATCAGCCAGCCACTGATCCACCATCGACGATAGACGGCGTCATGAGAAGACTTTGAAAATACATAGTAGTTACTACTTCGGTGTCGAAAAAAGATGAGACGGTCTCTGGCAAAGCGAAATGATACAGCGTCTATCGTCGCTTGTTGCTCATCTACTCCTCGCCGATATGACTCTTGCGCATGCACGAGGACAGTAGTAATGGCGGTGATGAAGTCGTGCTGATATGATGAAAAGCAAGCGTAGATTTGAAAGAACTCAAGCTCGTGTTCCATCGGCAGGCCAAATCTACTTCTACAATAGCGGGACTCAGAATTTTGATATCTAACTGCTAGTCAGTGCAAGCGGCAATGCTAATAATTATGGTAAGGTTAAATCTACTGAGCCGCGGCTCTAAACTGTAAAGCGGGTTTGTAGTTTGCACCGGCTTGTACGTGAAACGCACGCCGAAAGGTAGAGTTGACACCTCGATTGCTTTGTTTGGGTTTTGAGGCTGTCCGTTTACACGCTTATAGAGTAATTGTGACTCGTGAATACTATGACACTAATGCGTGAAGTTCTCCGTCTTATTTTATGAGCTGCATTCAACTGAAGTAACATCTCAATTGGCAGGAATTCTAGAAACAGACCACTGCCTTCGGTCGGATTTCTTTAAGCGGGTTAGATTGTTACGTTTGTCAGGATATGCGTTTTAGTGTTACTACACATATAGAACAGCGTACATAGAAATAATGGTACACAGAATGAACGACAGCAGCCTTGAAGTGAAGGAAACAAATACCCTTTTATTTTCAACGTCGCCGTAGTAACGTAGTATAACGAGAGCAGATTAAGAATTGTAGAATAAGGAATAATAGAAAAAATACTTCCGCAACTGAGCAAACCGTTCGTGCTGCTCATAAGGCAAATGTTGCTCAACGTAGGTCACAATATAGGCAAGAAGATCTAATTGAAGTTGCCCCTTTTCAAGGACCAAGATCACTGTGAGATCGATGGGGCTGATTGCATCACTAGATGACGATAGAAGGTAATTTTTTCCAAATCTTCAGTGCCAGCCCGATTGCAGCTTGTCGCTCAATGTCAACACGCGTAAACTTATTTTTGATTTACTAGGGCAGTATCGTTTTAAATAACTGACTAATTGGCGCATCGATCATAAAGGGCGGAACGCCGCCAGCAGTGAGCGATTGGCAGAGTTGCCCTACTTTGCACTGGCCGGTCTCATCGGGGCAACGAATCAATTAACGAAGTTGTTTTTTCTTTTTACAAGCCAAACAAGCTACCAAATGACAGACCGAACCGAATATCAGCCATGTGTCGTAATTGCTAGTAATGATTGCCGTCATGGAAAAGCAGCGCCGCTAAACAGAAACGAGGGAAGCGGAAGGATCGTGATTGCTTCTGGTTCTAGCAGGCACAGTTTGTCAGCCAGAACGCTCGCGCGTCCATCCGAACGATCTCCCGTTCGGAACGCTCACGCAATAGCAAGTTAGCGACGATCATCGGCCATAGTTGACTTGCAACTCTATAGAATCTATGTATCCTGATGAGAGATATACGCGCGCATTGAAGACAACACGGTGGCTAAGGAGAAACAGCGCACGGATAGTAAAAGTTCATAGTAAATGTATAGCAATTGAATAATAACTAAATACTACTTGAAGTACATCTATGGCAGGATAAGTAAAACAGTAACGAATACAGAATGTTTCATAATGTCGATTTACATACATACATACATGTCGTATGCTCTAAGAGAGATCTTAAAGAGCGTTTGAGGCCGGGCGTAAACAACTGATAGAACATTTTTTATTTCGATAGAACGCTGCCCAATTTGAGGAAATACAATCAATTGTCAATTTTTCATTATTAGTAAATGAAAAGCAGTGTAGAAGGGCGGGCAACAATTCACTGACCTACCTAATAGGTTATCTTTCGTATGGTAGTGAGAAAAGAAGTGGCCAATCCAAGCGAATGATATGTTTTAATGATGCATCCTGCGTCCAACCCCTTACCCTGACTGTTCCAGTTTTGATAGAATGTACTAAGTTTACCTTTTTTTTCACACGTAGAAAAAGCTCTCTTTCTATGTACATTCGCTCAAGCGCTTGATGGTAAACGAGATGTTGGGCAAAACACTTATAGAAAATCGTTACCTATCTACTATGACCATTCACACTATACTTTTATTCCAAAGTAAATAGTCTGTTGAAAGATGACGCGCGACATATTGCCAAAATGTCTGCTAGGAAGCCTCTGGACCAAGGAAGCCCTTTTCCGTAACATGACATTACTTAGTCAAACAGGAATTTAAAAATCCTTAAATGAAAAAAAAAAAAAAAAAACGGGACCTACGTTATTAGGTAGAAATAAAGCGTAGAGCAAGGAATTTTTTTTTACTTTACATTTTAACGAAAATAGATTAATACTCCGCAGAAGGTTAAAGCTTAAACAACAATAGCAACAGTCAGGTTGTCAAGGTTCATGATAGCCGCACTAATAACGGCATGCCAATTCGTCATTGTTTCCATTCTTCACACATACAGGCATATGCCCATATAGTCGTTCTTTCAATTCGAGGGAGCCAAGTTGCCCATCGCTAGCGACTATTTCACGTATCGACAGGCAGTGTACAACAACTTTACACAAAATAAGGTTTTTCAGATACGTATATATTTATATTTCATCTGGATATTCATCTGTGTATAATTAATCGGTCACTCATGAGCGGAAGTTAAATTCAACGCGGAACTATTTCTGTGGAACTCTGGGGACGGCCTCGGACAACAAGCAATCGATACGGCGTAGAGTCAGTGGCGTTATTTATATCGAGAACCACAGATACAAATGGGCACATTTATTTTGGCCTTGAGCGTTTTTCAATTATTATTATTATTATTATTATTGCTAGTATTATACATGCGTGGAACCGAGTCATCCAACAACAACCTGCCGACGCGCAGAATAGTTCTTTTGAGCTAGATTCATCCAAAACGTTTGTTCTCCGTCATAAATTACCCGAGACAAAACTGAGATGAAACTTCTCTAAACAGCAATTCTTTTATACTTTATGGTTGGATACTTTTTGTCACTTCTGGTATCTGAAGCGACAGCATTGTACAAAAGTACCAAATGCTCAGAACTATCCGAGCAGAACTGGAAATCTGCTATACGTTCAAATCTTTACGAATCAATCAGATAACTGGAAAAGTACGTGAAAAAAGCTGTGAGCGTGTGTTGAGTTGATTCGCCGTACGCTATAAGTCAACGTTTGAATGGCTATGGATTCGGAATAAATATGGCGACGGTGATCGACAGCGAAACACTTCACGTAACCCCAATTAACGTGACTGGCTCAACACCGTCATTTGTTAGTTGGTCGGTGGGCTCTAACAGACACACTGAAAGACAGTAAGAATACTTCTACAGGTATCATTTAGAGCCGGCATAAACGAGCATTTATACGACAAAACGGTTGAAAGGAAACTCTTCTCAGTAACTAATAATTGCTAGACAGTGCAATAGCCAACGTCCAAGGTCGGCACAAACCTTGAATTGTCGCATTTGTAAAGCTCCTCTGTCTGACTTCAATCTGAAATCAATAACTAGTTCCGAAAAACAAACACGTTCAAGACTATGACTCACTGTCAGTAGTTTACAATTAGAAGGCTCGAGTTTACCTAACCTATAATAGCCGGCGGTCTTCTTGGCGTCTGGCCAGCATTTGCCAACAGATTGGAAAACGTCTGAGTCGGGCACGTTACCTTCAAGCTATAAATCGTTCATTTGTCATAATAGCAAATAGTGGTCATTTCGAATCTGTCTGGTTTCGACACATTCCCGATGTCGCAGTCATCCGTACATGTTACGATCGCTTCGTCAATTGACTCTGATTTATAGGAGAGGACCAGAAGTCTTAGTACATTTAGAGAGCGACATTCTTCGACCGTTTAAACGGTTATTTCATATCATGGAAACTATATGCCTGACACGTCATGCGTTATGGAGGTAATGCAACATCATCTAGACGACCGGTAAGACCTCAGCTATAACCAAGGCCGCCCCGAGTCGGTCAAATAGAACCTTTCTATGACGCTCATTGTAATTGTTTGGTACTGGAAATCCTGAAAATGCTTGTCTGGTGTATACATCGCTAGCTCTAGCCAGTCCTAGTGGGGGGGGGGGGTCCACCACTTACGTGTGTTTAGGTCTGTGGACAAAACACCTCTGCACTACCACGTATATGGACTGAAATTAGATTGTTCGAGCTGCCAAAAGCAGACTGCGACCTTCGATTTTTTGACAATAAATACCGACCCACGGGCTGAAGAGCCCAGGTACGTTTCCTTCGACATACAGCGTCGACTGAGTAACAACTATACGTTGACATCAGAATCACGCTGAGGTACTTACATTTCAACACGATTTGGCGAATCAATCGTTGGCGTAGGTGGGAAATTTAGATGGGTAAGCGGGCACAAGCAGGGTTCTCGATTTGACTAAGTCTGCTAAGCAAGACAGCATTAAGTCAATGGTAATTTGCTTAGGGCAATTACCGTGACGCTTCCGGTCCAGATAGCTCGAGTTAGTCTGAACAAGTCGTGATCGGCCACCGTGCGGACAAGCGTCTCTTCCAGTTAACGAATTCTACGACACAGAAAAACTCTCGATTGTACGCTATCGGCAATACCTGACATGTCAACACTGGCGTCGCCCTGTGATATAATAATGCTACTGCCATCTCTAATCCGTTCCATCATGTTTCCTAGAAGTCTTTTGGCTTTCACTTCTGCTAATACGTACTGACGATATGCTCCTATGAACATGTTAACAATAGCTTCGTATGAATACCAGTTACGAAATCACATACATTAGTCAGTGACGGTGGCGAAATCGTGCCGATTTCCATCGTGTCCCATAGCGTGTGTTGCTATCCCTTCACTTTTACTCGTTGCTCTTTTTGTGCTAGAGGTTATATCTACTTGACGAAGCGTTTTTCACTACTCCTCAGCCCCTAGACGTTCGCGTTTGTTTTCAGTTAATCGTTGACGCGTCATAACTAGTGACATGATAAACAGCATTGAACCCAAAGCGCAACCAGTGCTGTAACCACAGGAACGAAGCTCGCTCGATGATCGTAAGCCTTTGATACCGCGGAAGCCCTCATGGTTCTCTACATCATGTATGCCAAAGATATGGTTAGTCATCGTAAGTATCACGAGAATTACACGGCTATGGATAAGCGGCGTCGTGCGGTATCGATGGTTGTCGTTGTTATCTACGACGACCGGTGAGTATTCCCAACCAGTCCGAGCTAGCAGCGGCCCGTTAACATTATCCGCGCTGACCGTCGTTGTCATAGACGCTGAAGGCGATCGCGAGTGGTGGAGGCTCGAGTAACAGTCATACTACACCAGGAGGGACCCATAGTATCTGTAGAGTAATCTGTATGTTAGACCCATATCCAGCACTAGAGAACAACCAGCGACGACCAAATAAATCGACCGGGTTCTCGACCATCAGGCAGCTAGCTTCCATGAAAGGCGGCCAGCCGGCGCCCACACGCATAAACAAAGATCAACTCGCAACGGCGGTTAGTTTATCGGCGTCGCTGCCACCATTAGAGAACCGCGAGCGACGGATTGCGAATAATCACACGCGAAGCCGAGTAAGAAAAAAGCAAACAAATGCAGAAACACAGAGGAAGAAATTGGCTGCGAGGGAGTAAAAAACAGGGCACTGCTGAAGTAAGTTAAACAAAGATAGAGGCCGGATCCCAAAGAGAAAAAAACTACGGAAAGCAAGGCCGAATTGCGCGCGACCGAAGACTAAGTGCAGCTCAACAGTCGAGGATAATGGCGAACACTGCCAGGGATAAAAGGGATACAGGGTCCTAGGTTAAAAAGCAAATCGATTTTCCCACCGAGGAACCGGAACAAACTGACTGCTATATGACGACGCACAGCTGATTTGTAGACAGAAGTAGGTTGTATCGAAGTAAACACTTGACGATATTAAATATTCTTTTCCGGCCAGGGTCTGCAAACCAAGAACCGAGATGTATTTAATCTTGCTAAGTGCAGTGATAAGCAAACGGATAAACCGAATGCTGATCTTGTTTGTTTCTTCAACGTTCTCGTACAATAAGTCTTAGCAAGTTCATCCTTCACATTCAGGTTCATATAGCCCGTCGTTGGCTTTATCTGCATATAACTATTGCTTATTCTACAATGACCACGTTCGTTCTTGATGCATATCAACTTGCCGATGTCTTCGTGCATGAATGTGTTCTGTCTGTGACGAGAGAAAAGATCGCTCGTTAGTCCTAATAATCGTCGCCACTAACTCTCTAGGATGCGGAAAGACAACTAGGTAAACATTCGAATAGAACGAAACCGAGGACGAAATGCAGCACAAGTCCCCGTAGTAGCATGAATTGTACGACCAGGCCAGCCGCTACAAAAGCGGTACCGCTTCCAGCGATGGATGGTCATGACGCTCTTTCCGGCGCCACGCACCCCATTTTAGACTTGATCTATTCTACCACTGTTGTAGGTAGTGCTGCCGCTGCGCAGCAGCGCGCCGTTGTTCAGCGACTTAAGGCCAGAACCAAGTGGAAGGACTCAGGCTACCGGCTTAGGCCGTATTGGCGGCTTGTCTATTGAATAGGCGACGTCACATAGAACTTCGTGCGCGCGGGAGAGATTATGATTTTTGATATCTCATGCTAAATATCACTCTAACGAAGTGTAACACATAACTTCAAACAATATTGAAGTGTTTAGTTTAACGATAGTTCAATAAAAAAAAATCGTCGTTTTTGTTCGTGGTATGTTGTGTTTTTAAGTAATTCCTGACAACTTTTGAGGTTTTCGACTCGTTTCTTATGTGTCGTTTATCTGCTGAGTAAGGAAGTAAAGGGTGAGAGACTTTCACCCTGTCACGTCGAAAACACTGTTTGCGTGGGTGAACGGAGGTAGGCCAGGTAAAAGGAAGGAGATCAAGTTGGTCATCCAGCAACACGAGCTTTTGAAGGTCTGTCGACCCTGCCGAAATTGCATAGCCGCTTTGATGACTGGTAGGTCAGTGAAGACATCGGGGCATTAATTGCTTTTGCCTGAAGGCGACTGATATCTATCTCGAAAGCAGCGGAGTTCGAAAGCCCAGCTGCGCGCGCCCTTCGAAGTACCTAGGCAGGATTAAATTCAAAGCACGAGGCAGACTAGTTGAAACTCTACTTGTCATCCTTCGAATAGCTTGTTTGAGCAGACGGAAGCACACTATTGGCATACAATCATAGAAACTAAGCTTCCGGCATTTTCTCTTTCTTCAACAAATTTTTTTCTTTTTTGCCTACCTTGCCGAATCGCTAGTCGTACTCCGCAGTAGATAAAGCGTAGCACCTTCTCACGACTACTTCACTTCCACATTTCCCTTTGACAACCAGTGAAGTCACATGCAGTCTCCCGATCACTTCCTTTCACTTTGCACTATGTGTTTGTTCGTCCACACTTTCTTCAGTGTTACTGCTGCTGTTCAGCAATCGCTGCACCGGTCAGCAGAAATTTCCTTGTCACGCTCGATTTCAGTTGTGCGCTTAGACACAAGACCAAAAACTGAGCTGTAAAAAGTAAAAACATTCGACAACGAAAAACTTTCGCGGGCCCCACAGGAAGAGTGCAGCAGAAACAGAATAACTTAAAACACGATTCTAAGTAGAGCCGAACGAGAAACTGCGATAAGAACTTGTGTGAAGCAGGCTTCTTAAACACACGCACTCACTTATAGAGAGATACAGAAACACTAGTTGAAAAAGACGCACTAGTTGAAATACGGTTATTTCTTTTTCTGTGCGCTGGTGTTGCTGGTGCAGGCTGCTTTTGCTGCTACAATAATTTACCGTAATGGAAATAGCAATGATGGTTCGTAATGGCGGGCCCCCAAAAGTAGTCCCTTAAACGGCTCCTAGCGCGGATCGCAAGCAAAGTTTCATACACAACACCATCGCCAGCAGTAATAATAGTGGCTCTCACACATACACAGACAGAATCGAATGAGAAGTTCAAGCTGTTTATTACTGGTGCTGCTTCCCGTTTTCTTCTCCCACTCGACATAGCCAAATAAAGACTACGAACAAACGAATGAACGTACTTTTCGAAGACCCGCCGCGACCGTGCGCAGTGATGGCGAAGGCGCTGGCCAGCGCCCTCTGGTAGCTAATGCAATGTTAACTAGTGTGCAGTGTGGAGAGGCGGAGCTAGAGTGTAGGGGGCATAGCATACCGGTCAGCAGCAAAGGGATCGTAGAAGCATTGCTAGAGAATGAGAGTTATTGAGGAATGAAGTGCAAATCCGCGATGCGACGTCGACAGCTGGTATGACTTCAACTTCCCTGTTGCATTAATGTGGAGTGGTAATAGGTCGAAGCAATACCGAGAATCTTCGGGGACCAGAAAAAAAGGCTGTCTTATGTTGCTTTTGCCAGTTTAGTTCAGACAACTATCTTGTATTGATCGGCAAAATCAGTAGCGGGTATTGGTGACCAGAAAGGTCGTGGCGAACGGAAACGCATGATACGAGATGAGGAATATATCTAGGTTGAAATTAAAGATGCATAGAATACCGTTGAAGGTGCTGAGTTTTTTTACTTAAGCCATTCCACTGAACGTGTTCGGAACTAAAACATTATGCAAAAGACAGGGTTTAGTGAATGCTATGGTCAAAAAATCAAATAAGCAAATATGAAAGTTGTCCTGTTTCGTAAGCTCACAAGCCTTTTTCCCGATTGGCTTAACGTTGCATGCATCTATATTTTTATGGCCTCTTGTAATTTTTTCCACTAATAATAATCAATGTAAAAAATATGATTTTTATTATAGAAAGGCTTGGATTCTGACGCCTGGACATCTACCTACTGGCCCTATCCAACGTAATACTGCTTCTAGCATTACATAGTTGGTAGAAGAACTAAATACGTTGAAAAAGCTTTTTGGCTTTTAATAGATAGAAAAATTCATAAAAATTGTCTAATGTATAGATAGTTCGCTAAATCATCGACCACGGTTATTTTAGCTATTAGAAAGGACAATTAATAATATTAATAATAATTAACATGTTCGTATGGCATTGTAGTATACCACGCCTCTTCGAAGCTCTGACGTGATTGAAGGAACTTAAGGAAAAGTTATTATTTCATATTAAAATACATATTTTTTGACCTCTAAATAAATGTTCATTCGCCACCAAATATAATGTTATTTTGAAACGAGCAGGCTACATTGAAAATATCGGAATTTTGAGCAGTAAAAGGAAATTATATAATTATCTGCACACTAATAAGTTGGAGTTCACATACACACACAAACTCTGATATGCATGAGACATGTTTTTCCTCATTTTTGAAAGACAAATATATCTACAATAATAGATTGTGCTACAAAATAAGACGTTTGTCTCGACTATGAACTAGTGTGATACGGACGATCTATTTTAAATGCGCTTCTCAATTGTTCTGTTGCTCACGATGAGGGTCTGTACAAATAGATGAGCAATACAGTGAAGTACATACTTGTATGGCCTGTTTACGACCACATGTGGAATACAAAGACCAGCTTCTAATGACTTCATTTCAAAAATTGCGACCTATGGCAAGCCTGTAATGTCGCGAGTACTATTTGAACACAGGAATACTATATACTCAAAGCGAACAATTCTATAGTTCCACAGACTTATACTTCTCATAGCTGACAGGAGAGATAAATTGACAGCAAGTATATAGGCTATGAAAAAAAAAACGATGCGGTTCTTATGTCGATAGAAAATTACCGCAAAAGGATGATAAACTTAGTACAGCTCTCATGAATATAACCCAATGCCTCAATTACAACAAGTAGCTTTTTTGTTCACTTCAATCAGTCAGGTGAATAAAAGAAGGACTATGCAGAAATGAGAGAACCGTTAAAGGCTAAAGATAATTGTTCTTTTATTGGCGGCTACTTGGGAACCGTAATTTTCTGATAAACTTATCCTTTAATCGGTACCTTTTCTTACTCAGGTATTCTTACAAGGTATTCTATCTATAATATTCTTTTCGCAAAATATTCTAGCATAAAACTACTTAGTGACAAAATCTTTTACAAATATTGAAACGTATTTGCACTTCCTAAATGTGACTAAAGCTTAAAAAGCGGCCTCCGTAAATTATTTACAACACATATTGCCAGCAAGAGATCTTTGAACAACCCTGCCAGCTATACTTAATTAGGGTATAGCTACAGGCGTAATTTCTACTATGTGAATATAGTAAGCATAACAGTTCCACGCATAGATCTTCATTGAAATATGCAATAACACTACACGTGCGGTGTCCCTGAATGAGTCACGGTTCAACCACGTGGTAGTTATAGGTCGCCATATCCATAAAAATATCAAAAGTTAGTATGCAAGAAGTAAACAGTTACCCACAATTAGCGGTTACTCACATTATTCGCATACCTTTAGCGCTGTAGCATATCTGTATGATAAGTAAGGTTTAAAAAAAATTATATTTTTCTTGGCGACCTATACAACAATACAACACTATCTGTTACTATTGTATTACTGCATAGTAGCCATTTTTAGGCCTAAATTAAGCTCTTATTTACTCAATTACTTTTTGATCTTTCAATATTTAACATGTGATATCTGTTGTCTTTCTGTTTGTTCAAACCGCGGCGCGCCTCGTCCCAAATGAGAGACCGAGCACAATTTCGAATCTACGACGATTTTCCATGCTTTTTCCAATTATTTCTTTTTTTTTTTCAGTCACTACCGCCGGGTTTGCTCGTGTTCTCACATATTCACATAAAGCTGGCGGAGAGAAGGGGTTAAAAAAAGTGATGGTGAAATGGACATCATCATCTTCGCCTCTGTGGTATACCCGTCACGGTGCCGAGTTGCAGACAGAGATACAAAGTAGGCAAGGACAAACAGTTGCCTCTCCGCTTAATTTTATTTTACGTCATGCGCTAGGGCGCGCATGTCCTCTCGCCGGATATAAAATGGACACAACGATGGTTGCGCGAACTACTTAAAAGAAAGTTTAAAAAAACACTAAACAAATGATCTTCTCTTCTGCCACCCACATACATGTTCGTACGCGCTCATGCCATTACGGTGGTAGCACTGGGTATCTTCGGTTCGAGATTGTTCAATAATATTATATGTGTCGTAACTAATGGTATTCGAGTTTAATAGATGTACAGTCATTTCTTCTACAAGTCCGCTTAGAACCAAAGCCACGCTGACAATCATCATTCTTTTTACGAGATGCTGATGACAGCGCATTTCTGCCCGCGGTTAATATCGTAAGGCTTACAATTTTGCTGTCATCGTTCGCAATGGTCTTCGTGTATTTTCGCAACAACTAACCGGCCGCCAGTTGAAACTACGTTAGCAGAAGTGTCGGTTACAGCGGCGGCTACTACGGCTATATATATATATACATATATATAAACGTTTTTACTACTATATACAGCATAATAAGGAAGAACGCTGGTGGGTAGAAAGTCTTGCAAAAACAACAGTGGTTAGCTTATGGCAGCTGAAGATTCGCGAATGGGCGGTATCAGTTTTAGCGCGGTTCACCGCCATGGACTTAATATTACATATAGAGACACGTTACCCCGCCATTCTTGTCTCAATATTTTGTCTACTACAACTTCATTCTTCGTGTTCTTCGTCGGATGAATGAACGTGGAAGCACTCTACAACACAACGATAACGAGAATTATTGTTGCTATAATTTAGTCGAAGAAATTTTGTAACAATGGCAGCAGAGTATTCGTGCACGTAGTTGTAGTTCTTGTCGCAGCAAGAGTGATAACATTATGAGGTCACATTTCCTTGCCAATGTATGCTGTATCGACGGGCGACACGGCCGAAAACGCAGCGACGATGACTTCGTCGGCATTTTTTAAGTGGTCATGGTGGGTGAGTTGAGTCTGGAACGGCCACGAACAAAACGGACGAGAGGAGAACAGTCCCAAAGAAAAGACTCACAGAAACCGAAGAAATAAAAGGGGCAAATTATACCAGCTCAGGAGATACGATTATTCAGTGCATGGGCTCTGCCCTAATCACAAGTTCATCAGAAGAGAGGAGGATGTCAAGAGTAGCACGTGGCCGTGGGAACGGCGCTGGTTCAGCCCGGCCGGCGATGGCCAGAGCGTTAGCCGGTGTCAGCTACGCTGCTAAAGATGTCGAAGATATGGAAGTAGTGCGAATAATATGAGATTATAATCCGCGCGCCGGTAGAACTGCTCAACCGGTAGTCTGTTCTGATCTGGAAATATATTGATGCCCAGTAAAATTGGCTCGGAGCTTTGGTTTTATTTGACTATTTCAGCGCAAACAGAGAAAAACAAACCAAAATCGAAAAAAGCGGGAACAGAAGGAAGAACTGAGATCGGGCCTGACCCGCGCTGCCGTCGCTATTGCCGTTGTCAAAGAAGCAGCTGGCCAAGAAGCTGCAGTATAGAAATAGTAAGGAGACAAGAAATGGACGATTTGCCATTGCTGCCAACAGATGCAAAATCTGAAATGGCCTAGTGTCATATATGTAATTTACTTTTAAAACATAGAAACATATTCAATGAGAAAAGAGCAACCTTAATATGTTTTCTTGACAGATCAGCTCCAACATATTATATCTAGCTATATAATAATAATAATAAAGTAATATCATATATAAGCACAAATATGTGTGCCTATATATCATATTATTTTAAGATAGCGCTTTGAGTTAAATATGTATTACGCATGGGTTATGGTTGCCAACCTCGTTGGGTTTTAGTATTTGTGTCAAGCAAAAGTCTCTAGAAAAACTGATTGACATTTTTACTTTATTTGTCGCAGAACCACTACTACATAGTCTTCCTTAGACGGGAGGCTCGTGCGTCCTTAAAATTGCTCAAATATTAATGCAGATACTGTTCCTGAACGCGTTCTCATCATTACAGACACCTATATGAAACTGTGATCTGAGTAAAATGGCAAAGGTAACCAAAACATCGTATCATCTTTTCATGGGTTTTAGTAAAAGCTTATTTGAATAGCGTTTCTGATATGCACTAACAAAACAAACGAGTCATTCGATGACGTAAGTCCTACGTTTATATACCCATCTAACATCGGCCTCTGTAGTCCGCTGTGCCCGTCCACACAGATGTCGTACCATGCGCATTTACCGATTTCTTTCCTCCTAAGCGAACACAAACTTACGTCATTATGAGCGTCATTTTGACGTCGCTGCTTAGTGTGATCGTCGATTGCGGCAAGGTCCTGTGAGCGCCTGGTCATTATCAGTGGCGATACCCACATGATAAACGCAGAACGTCCAACTGACTTTTCCTTCGATAGAATCCTTGACAAGGCTTACTTCTTGCGCTTTCGCGCTTTTCTGGTACGAAGTCATGGCCAAACAGAAAAAACAAACGGGAGAAATAGCATGGAAGTACTGCAATCATATGTCGGAATCGGCTGTATGACTCTGTGTTGATAAAGCTAGTTCCTAGAGTTTGTTTGCTTAACAAACTCTGGGTCGAGCGTTTTTGTCTGATTTATGGATTTGGACATATTTACATTAGTATTCCTATAACGATATACTGTCATCATCATCATCATCCTGTTTAATGGTTGCTTGTTTAATAATGCATCACCTTTTCTACAGTGCTTATTATAGCCATCATGGTCGAATAGGCAAGTATTATTGAATGTTTACCTTGAATCATGCTTTTTAACAAGAACACTATTTAACTCTTAATCTGTTTGGAGAGGGAAATTGTACCATTACACTGCAGACCTTATTGAAGGGTGTGCGATGGCACTCGTAGCTATCGTCATAATGCTGTTCAATAACGGTGGTAGCGTTGCGTATCGAAACGCCGTCGGCGCCAGTGGAAACTCTAAGCCTGTATCATCGTTCTTGCCTCCTTTTTCAGCACGAGAACATTAAATTAGCTATAGAATTATGGGAATTATTTGGGCTTATGTCATAACAAGCGTTCAATCGGGACCAAATTTGGTCGTATTATGTAGACCCGTTTGCAAAAAAAGAAAAATAAACCCTAGACAAATATTTCGATCAGAAGACAGGCCAGTTAAGCAGCTACACCCCTAACAAATAACGAATAAAAGCCCCTCGAAAGGGGCGATTTTAGCAACGGACACCCTATTAAACAGCACTAGCGCTAATGAATATAGCAGGTAGCTAGCGCGATTAACTGGATAACGTTGATGGACGTTCAGAAAACCTAGATTTATGATTAGGTAAATACAAGAAAAAGCTTTGATATTAATTAAGAGGCACAGACTATGCTATACTGCTTAAGCTTCAGTCAAATAATACGTAATCGAGCCTGAAAAAAAGCATAGGCTCACCATTGGCCTGCTTGTGTGCCTTGAGATGAACGTAAGAAAGATGGGTACAAAACGCCTGGCATCAGACCCTTAGGAAACAGATCAAGTTCGATTTTTTATTGGCTTGAATTCAAAGGAAGAATCTAGGAAGTTAGCAACTAAAGGTTTCTATTTTAGAAGATACGACCGTACTCTATATAAACAAAACTCACAAGTTTTTTTGGGGAACTCATTGGAGGTAATGCTTATTACACCTTCCGATTTTGCAACCTAAATGTTACTTTCGTGTAGTTGCAATACTTAAGTCACAAAACGAAGTGAAATACCTGTATAGCCCACATCAAGATAGTTTACAAATTCTACTACGTTTTGGAATAACAGCAGTGGCACACATATGGCCTTTAAATAACGTAAGATGAATATTTTTTTTATTGAAACAACCGCCAGTGGTTTGGCTTTAGGTCACTCACATAGGTCACTTTAGATCTACAGAAATATCATAAAAGTAAACTTTCGATCTCAAAAATCGAAATACCTTCAAAAGCTTTATCAAAGGCGAGTCCTGCATCTTACTCACAAATACGTTTCGATTTTTTTGGGGAATTACGTACGTGACGATCGTCGCATTTTCACTAGAAACCCTTCCTAAAAAATCAGGGAAGTTCTATGGTGACTTAACCGGCACAACACGTTAAGAAGTTCCATCGGGTCGAAGGAACGCATTTCTAACGACTAGCAATAGACGGTAGATGTACATTTAATTCTTTAACCGATTTCTGTTTGGCTCCTAAAATTGATAAATAAAATGCTATAGACTTTAAAATGGCGTTTAGCGAATCTAATATGCCCATAGTAAACATTTAATTTATTTTAAAATTGTTTATCCTGGAGATAGTGGATTTCTCAGTAAAGCAGTTCCAATATGGTGCCGTAGACCGCAGAATGACGATTCTTTTTTGTGTAAGTGTATGCGAAGTAGTCTAGATTTGAACTTTGGTATAGCCAGCCCCTTCGTTATTCCCTGTTGAGGCCGCCTGAAGCACTTGTTTGACGACTGTACCCAGCGTAAGACTCGAAACCTTCACAATATTAACAGGCATAAGTAGCGGCTTCTATAAACTATGGCAATACATTAAAAGGTAAACGATAACTGCACTAGTGTGGTGGATGTTTATTTGTGATTGACGTCCTGGGTGTTATTCACCGGTGCTCCCTAGATTCATTCTTAAGGTTTTTGTTCTAGCTAGGTACGAACGTCAAATAGACTGGACATATCGAAATGCCTATTTATGTTTGTAGAAAGCACCATTTCTAAAAAAATGGGGTCTCGGTCAAAATATGTGAATTATTTAATGAAAAGGAAAAGTAGAGTTGTATATAAAAGAGTTTTCAAAAGAGTTGCGAATAGTGTGCGAGGAAAGGACTAAAATGGAAAATTGAAGACTGATTAAGAAATCAGTAAGTTTAACGGCCTTAGACCTGAGTATCCGCCCCCTGTGGGGCTTCAGGTAACAATAACGTTCTCCGACTACAATGCCTACTAAATTCACCGCTTTGTGTCTGTATGTCGACACTCTATCTTTGAATATCTATTCTCTGTAATCACATATGAAACATGTACATGTAGTGCTCAATCAACGACGACTGATGTGTTCGTTACAAAAGCTTTAAGTCAATAACAGAAGGCCTAAAATAGAAACAGGCTAATCCCTATGATGCAAACCAGAAGTTTAAAACAGCGGAAAAAACTGACTTTCAGTGGTCTGGGAGAGAGAGAGGCCGTACAAGAACGTTGAGTTAGTTAACGTTTCGCCAGGAGCTGTGTTGGTTTACATTCGACGGACGATCTCCAACCTTCAAGTTATACTGCCCCTTATGCGTCAGCTTTGAACTGTTATCCGTACCTTAACAAAGGTGTACTAGTCGTCAGTGGCACCATAGTGCAGTCGAACCACAGATTAAATTACTGACGTAAGAAAAAAGATCCGTCGTATTGTCAGCTAATGCTTTAAATAATTATCAATTATGTGAGGTCGAACAGAACGGAACGGTAGTAGACTGTAGTAGAATCCAACGTTACCTTCTCGATAACAGGTCCGAAGATACCAGAGGCCTCTCTGCTGATAACCACTTCTCATCAGCCTTCCTGTACAGTATGACTCCTTAGAATTGTAACGGTGAATCGTTTTCGTTCATCTATTGACATACTTAATGACTGATTGAATGCAAAAAGAAAAACGCGTTTCACTTGTGTCAACATCACGGCGTATGACGTAACCGGAAAGACATAGAGAGCTCTAACCTCTGTCTCTCCCATACAACCGTTGGTTGAACATGAAAACAACGAATTCGTTTCTAGACAATCCAGAGCATATTTTTATGCCTGTTTTCAAGCCAACGTTACCATTTCAGTAGGGCCGGTTGCGATCTGCCAAAATACTCCTGCGTGGGCTACTGTTGGTCACGCGCGTGTAATAGAGTTTGTTCGGGAAATTAGTCGACAGCACGATCAATATATATATATAACAAAACTTGACACGTTCATCTGGATAACTGCTATTTTGAGCTAAGGAAGACAATTGTACAGTCGTAAAAGATGCCACATGTTTCATGACAGGTGGGCTTTAGCTCACGGAGGGAGCTGATTCGTTAACGCTACAAATCGTAACTCCGACAAACTTACGTAGATTTATGTAGAGCATTGGGATGTTGTACTGGTGAGTGTCCGGACGCGCCATCTTACTAAAATCCGGACGAACGACGGCTAATAGAGTTAATTCTACATAAAATTCCATTAAAGGTTGTAGAGTCGAGATCCGGGGTTGGTGCCATTTTATGATGTGCATGCACCAGGTGCACAAAGCATGGGGTGAAACGGGCGGCTAAATTAAGCTGCTCCTAGCTTTTAGACCCCCTAGAGTTTGATATGACTTTGGCTTTCTGCTGTCGGCGTTGGTTTTCGGAGCTACCGCAAGCGGTTTTTCGTTTTTAGAAATAGGTGACGAATTTTCCACTGGCCATTTGAACTAATTTTATGCCCTGCAATTTTGTGTACTCAAGTATCGCGCGAACAGCATAGAATTGACTATCGTCAGTCTTTTCAAACAGAACATATCGTTACGAAAACAGCAGATATTCTATATTAGTGTGTAGTAACTAGTTAATTTAACATTAAAGGTTATTGTTCTCAATCCGTAAGATAGGCCTATTAAAGAATAACAAAGACAAAACAAATGAACAGATGATTACTAGAAGTTATAGTTCATTAAAAAAATTATAGTTATGTGATTGATTAGATATCTTAACGGAAACTTTTCAGGAGAGATTCACGGGAGAAGTCATGATTGATCATGTTATTATGATCAGCTTAGAGAACAAGTTTATCATTAATGTGCAACAGATTGGTGGCATCTTCGGTCACGCTAACGCACCATTTTCTTTATAACGCAGGGTTATCATAAACATAACTTGATAACTTGAAGCGCAATTTCCAAACGACTCAACTACAAACGTTTTACCTGCTCAGATGAGTTTTTTTGTGACGATTTATGGACAGTTTAGCGCTGCTCTCTTGCTATCGGTATTAGAACTTCCATATGGCGATACCATGCTACGAAGTGACCTAAGTTCTCGCGCTATGAGGTGCAGCGGCTTTATTATCGAGGACGGTCATAAGAACATAACAATTCCTACCGTAGCGATGTTTGTAACGTAGTCTGACTACAAAATACAAACGAAGTTACAATAAACGAACTCAAGATAAGATAGCTAAGAAGGTTAACGTTGGTTGATTTAACGGAAGTCTAACAGGAAACCATCTATATTGCCATAGGGCTTTTGCCCGTAGGCCTAAAGGAGTTCATCACGTTGAAGCTATTCGTGTACGGACTAATATTTCTATATCTCGCCTGGCCATCTTGAGAGTCCAATGGAAGTTGATAAACTGAATAGATAAGGCGAACATAGGTATAACCATGCTGAACTATGGTTTCCTGACAATATAGTTTCCATACTACACTGTAATCGTATTTGTAAAATGGACCAGTAACAGATGAAAAAAAAAAACAGATAGTACTCGAATGGTACGAAATAGCAGATATTGTATATTGTTGGCCATGCAAAAAGTAACTGAGTAGCTTCACCTTGTCATAGCATCTTGACGCGGTCGACCTAAATCAACCTTTGTCCCCAGATAGTAACAACTACACTTTCGAGCAATATCCATATAGGTATATATATACGAAATGTATGTAATATTAAATCCATAATAAATTCTTTTCAATGAAGTTCTATAGGGTCGGTAACGTATAGTATCGTAGATTTGTTAAATGAGTTCGGTGCCGCTACCATTGCAGAATATATTGAAGCAACTATCTCGGATCTTACGACAAAAAGGGTTATGATATCGGGCGGGCAGTTGGTCGGTCGTTAACAAAATGGGCCCAACACCACGATCGTTGAGCTCTGACAAAGTTCCACAGATGAGTCGGGATAGAGACAACTGCAAATAGACCTTGGGCATAAATGGGCACAGCTGTAGCTAACTAAATTAATTCTTCGTAACTTACAGGCCGTTGGGGCCGCTGCTTAATCCTTACAAAGGTAATCGGCAAGCAAGCGATAATAGACTATCAGGCTGAAAGCTAAACAAGTATTGTCTTTTGTGTAGCCTTCAAGGCTATTCTGTTAGAACGTCTAATAGAAGGAAACGATGAATGGCCATTTCGACAATAGCATAAAGTTCGCCTGAAAATCGTAGCTGGTAATATAGTCAATAAATCGGTAGTAACTTTCACTTCGACGAACCTGGACTCGCCACTTGACGAAAACAACCTATGTATAGGTTACTGCGTTTATTTTCCATTTGCTTGGGAAAAATAATATGTCCTTCAGCGGTCACTGCGCAGATCAAGTGAGTTTTCTTTAACAGCTCTAATCGAGGAAGCGAATGGAAATGAAACCGTTGGATTTGGACCGTGGTCGGGCCGGGTTTCAGGATACTAGTATGACCGATGTGTTGATTTTGAAGACAGCGTTCGCTAAAGGTAACAGCCCTGTATGAAGGAAACGTAGGAAAACGATCCAGCGTAGTAACCTTACACTGACAGTTTTGTAGTATACAATAACAGGACATCTTGCCAATATTTTTTGCTGTCCTAAATTATGTTTTTGTTCTTTTACGATAAACGTCTTCGTCTTTGTCTTTGTCTGTCATCTGAAGAAGGCGCGTGTATTTCACAGCAAAAAGACGAATGTCCTGTTTTCATGTGAGAGACAGGCCCCTGGACCTTTGTGGTTTGCAAAACGGTTTGTTTAGTTGAATCGTTTTGCTACGCTTGATTAATACGACTTACACATTTTAGTTAATATATTTGACTTTGTCAAACTAGCTAGGTACTTATTTTAGCTCGACGGAATTCGAAAAAGCCCAGTCTATAATGATAGGTGAATTGGAGAAATGGAGATTGTCGCTTTACCCAACTCCACGAATTGGAGTTCCAGTAGGAGTACTTGACTTGGCCAGCTTTGATCGCAATGATTGTAGGGACACGTGCTTCTGTGGTTCGAAGGTCTCCGTTTCCCGGACGATATAGTAATATTCACCAAGAAATTGGTAAGTATGAACGTCACATTTAAGAGGTTGCTTCTCGGAGCCCTGTTCACCATGAGCCTTCAGAAGCCGACAAAGCCATCCAAGCTGATCTTGCCTCGGTCTTTCGCTTCCTAACGCAAGCCCGTTAGTGCCAACGTACGTCTTGCTTCGCACGCTGTATTTGATGCGGCGGATTGTCTCGGCCCATATTAGTGCAGATCTAAATGACTCCCCATCTTGGACACTTACACTTTTGCTCTAAGCAAGAACGAGCTCCTGCCGTGCTTATCACTGTCCGTTATTGTGAGCTCTCAATTTAAATGAAAGATACGTCACTACGCCTAACTGGCAGCAATAAACGCTCTTGGCTGCCAACGTACTCATCTGTGGTAATCAATTTCTTAGGGGGATGAGTTTTCCTCGAGGCAACCACGCTTGTTTGACCGCGATTGAGCAAACCGTTATAGGGGACTGTGCTCGGTGGAGGACCCCCCTCCCCCGACAACGTACTGTTTGATAGCTCGAAGTGTCCTGTCAGGTGCACGCCAGATTGCGCAGTTACACATGCGAATTCCTAAAAATATCCAAGCTAAGGGCAAAACAAAAAATCAGCGTAGGAGCGAGTAACTTTTAATTGATATAATTTAACCTGTACATTTCTTTTGTATATTTATAATATTATGTTACGGGCCTAAAACGTATTTTCGAACAAACAGAAAGTCCATCGAAGTTGATAAGAAGAAGAAGAAGAAAAAAGAGAACTTAAGGAGAATATGGCCAGACCTTCGCATCCGATAGATAATCTACTATATAAGGAGGCGGTTGAGCCGTTAGCCATTGTATATATAAAACGTTTTGATTATCTTTCAATCAGTATTATGGATACATGGAAACACATCGACTGTTTTGAAAAATGCCTACTTCGCCAATTTTTAACAGGATGAAGCAGGTGTGCGACGAGCATATTGGAAACGTCGGAACATGCTATACATAAAGCAAGCTTAGGAAAGACATCTGAAGAATTCTTGAGTAACGCTAAATGTCGTTTACGGCACACAAAACAAAAACAGTGTACCCATGAAATGGAACTGTTTGTTTTTGCGAAATAGTAATCGTTGAAGATGGAAGAACATGTGAGAAACTAGTATACAAGTGATTATAGGCACTTCATGTTGTGATTAAACAACGACAAGCCCGAAATAAGTTATTCAAACTGTGACCGAAATTGCATGTAATGCGCATATATGATTTGATGAAGCGTCTTACGAGTTTACGAATAATAATAATAATAACAACTCCTTACGGGTTCATATTAGTTCGATTAGATTTTGTGCTCTCTAGTCAATGCAAGACTGGATCCAGAAACCCCGATTCGCTGTCCTTCCCAGATTCTGGGTTCCTGTAAATTTGAAGAAGCAAGAACTGGCGCGCCTGTGAAATAATTTGTTGTCTTTGTTGCCCGAAATAAACGAATTTGATTGCCGACTATGCACAACTCGTTCAATGATACTACTTGCAGGCTTTTTCCTGCTTAAGCATTGATATTTGTTTGGTCCGAAATTATAGCCATAACGAACGATGGATTAAACACACCAATCCTACATTTTTTTTTTTGCTGCTTATTTTGATCACGCATGCCCAGTACCGTTCGCGTACGAATCAATACGATCGGACGATCGGCAGTGTGATCGATACGTTAACTGAAAAAAGCAAGATCTAGGTCTTTCTGCTGTCCAGGCGTTAGACGCGAACTCGAACCTTTCAAACGAAGCGGGTCGACACAGGATATAGAGCGTCATAGAGTAATATGACTAAGTTTCGGCTTTGATTAGCTTTATATGGTTTGTGAAGAAACACAGAATGGTAAACAGTAAGCAATAAGTTAAAAAAAAAATCGATGTTTTACTCAAATCCACCAGCTAATATAGTCGCAACGATCAGTAGCAAGCATAAATAAATGAAGCTTTGACGAAGATCTATCTAGCGTAGGAGAACTGGTAACAACGGCTTTTAGTTCCCCATTCTCGCTATTCGGCGCTCATGCGCGAAAGTCAAATAGTCTTCATCGTTATGTAATTGCACCGGGCCCCGACGGAGCCGAACATCGGATCAACATAATCCACATAGGACGTCTCACGGATCAATTTGTAATTTAATTAAAGACTTTATTCAGCCTTACCTGTTCTTTGCAGATAATAACAGTTTGAGTATTTGCATGGTATAATTTATGCCGAAAACATCGTTACTGTCTTTTCTTTTTTACGATAGTGCTGTTATTAACAATGCAGTACGTGGTCAGCTTCCTGAACGATAGACGGAGACAACTAATGGCTTGTGCCATGCAATCTGGACCCTATACACAGGTCACCTTGGGACATTTTTTGCGTCTATATTAAATTGTAGTTTATAACAATGAATTTTTTGTGATACCTAACCTCTGCTTAAAAACAGTGCAACAAAGCTCCGGTGTGATTTGACGTAGTCGTAATCAATTTAAGAAACTAATTATCGTAATGTACTGAAAAACAAAAATTATTGACTATCTCTGCCACAGATTTGCAATCGCTGAATTCGCCATAATATGAGTGTATACGTAACTGGTATTCTGCAAGAGTACGAAAAAAACTTTTTCAGTACAAAATATCCTTAAATATGATAAGTCAGCTCATATCTAATATCTCTAATTGATATAAGAGTATATATTCTAGATTTGTACGAAGCACAATGAGCTTACGGTAGATTAAAACAAATTCTACAATGTACAAAACTATCCATTGTATGACCAGTAAAACGTCTTCGCTGCTCGGCCTTTATAAATATTTGGTCGTCGACAAAGTAATGGTTCCTTACTGATTTCCGTTCCTAAGCTTTCATTTGCTGACGCTATATATATATATAGGAGTGTATATATAGTATATGACGAACACAGCATACAGGTAGAGGCCCTTCTTCGTTCGTTTTCGGCTCATTTCTGACCTCGACAGATGGCGAGAGAGAAATATGCAAATTGCTGACTGTAGATACCTCTAAGGTCCAAATTCTAAGTACAAGTTTGTGATCTGAACAAAAGTTCGTAGGGTAGCGAAAAGGTTTTGCTGGTTCATACAATTCAACTATCAACGCTGTATCACGCTTCGGAAGCAAGCGACAAAGCTGTCCTAGCGCTTTCTCAACAGTCTAATGTAACTTTTGTACTGAAACATAGAACATATTGATAATCAGTCTTTGCACTTGGAAGCCATTCTACCTATCAATGTGGTTTCAATGTATCATTGTCATTACCCTTAACGCAGAAGGTCAGAACCTCTATCGAAGAGAAAAGCAGCTCCTGTTGAAAAGGTCTGCATTACGTACGATTATGCTTAATAAGATAATGGCAATGTTTTTAAAGAATTAGGCATGCTATAGCGATAGATTGGCTGTGCTGTTTGTTTTGATTAATATTAAAACGTGATACATTTCTTCGTCACGGAAAATCCGAAGGATAAACATACTTCCAAGTGCGTCTTTACATCAGTCCATGCTTACACATGGTTCTTTTAAGTTAACTCATTTCATTGAAGCGTCACAAGAGAGCAAGAATTTTTGTTGGCGGTAGACCAATGGCTCTTATTTATCACGTGCTTTGAATTGCACCATATTCATTGTATATGACGCGCATACTGCTTCAACAATACGGGAAAGACCTACTTATACGGGACTTACTGGCCTCAAGTTTATTGCAGGCTGAGTTGTTTAAATTAAGCTACATCCACTTTGAAGATTGTCCCCTAAACTAACGTTCAATAGGTACTATTTCAGAGAAACACACTCCACATGAGAGTTAATGAAAAAAAAATAACCATCCGTAAGCGTTATGGGAGACCCAACAGTCCTGCAGTAATATATGAAACAAGTATTCGCACATGCGTTGAGCGCGTTAAAATTTCTTCTTTTGTCTTATTAATTGTTCGATCCACCTGTGATCATAGCGATAAAAAGACTTCTATGTAATCGTCTGATTTGTCGCAACAGTATTTCCCTACAAGCTTCTCCTTCGAATGGCAGATGGTTCCCGTCGAGAAGCCGTCATAATCGGCCCGCTTTGTCACCTCAATATCGACAAATCTTCAACAGATAAATACATTTTCGGCGCCTCGTGGGGGTAAATAGCTTTTCTTGGGGGATTAAGCATAAAACAACGCATAAAAATAGCCCATGTCAAGCAAGAGCGTTGAGTCCTTACGCTGAACCAACGTAGGCGATGCAGCATATGCTACTGGAAACAGTGCAAATGAGCTGGTCGGTTTCCGATAAGCGAAGTAGAGTAATTACGACAATTTCGAAAGCTCTACGTCAATATCGAGTCTGTGACCTGCGTGCAGTTCTCGTCGACTCCGTGTCGGCGATAAGCACGTAATCTGGCAGCATGCTGCGAAGTTCGACAGATGCGTGGGACTTGTCTGTCGCGGCGAACATTTTCTTTGAAAGGAAAATTGCTCCTATAGTGTTCTTCGGCATAAGCTACGCACTCTTCCGCGGGGTGATAGGCTACTTCAGTGAACCGTCCGTTCGTCGTATGTGTATCCCGATGATCGACTCTTCAGAACCGAAACGCGTTTCCATTTGATGCAATAATTTCTTACTGATATCCGACGGTTTCAGGATATATCCAGCTAATTGCCCTAGCCACCAGGCATATGGGTGTTGAATCAGGGTGTGAACAATATCATTAGGAATATCATACAAAATTGTATCTCGTGGTGACTCGGAAAGGGCTGGGATCGTGTGGCAAACATCTTCGGGCTTTAAGCCTTTCCTCTCCATGATATTTCAGCGTTTGTGTAGTGCCAACGTGCTGAATCTATAATAACTTGCCTATCCTCAAGGATAACCTTTGCGATGCACCAGACCATTAAATGAATGTCTGGCGCAAACCCGCGCGGGTCATCGATGACGCATTTGAATGCCTTATTGCATAGGTAGCTTTATCTTCGTTCGATGGCTCTACGAATCTTCTTTTGAATTCATCGAGCACCTTCCATAATTTTTGAGCATGAGCGGTTCTTTTTCGAAGATGCGATTATGCTCGGTCGAGTGAGTGCACAACCGAATCAATTTTCAGCAATTGCAGCAGGTTACGCCGAAAATCGGACAACTTGGAGGTAGTGTACTGGAGTTGAATGAAGTTACTAATGAGAAATCGTTGATGCTCCTCGAGCGTCCACTGAATATGCATCGACAGCGACTCGGTGTTTTGGGTCAAGCCTCAATCAGTTCCCGCCTTTTCTCAGGCGTCTTATTAAGACGTAAATGTCAAGTGAGCCCCACGAATCGTCAATATCACTAAATATACCCTTGTTTTTTTCAATAAGCGCTTGTTCATATTGTTCTCTTTTTCAGCCGTGTTCCATCTGCTTTCATCCCGAGTCCATTGCCAGAGTCAACAGGGATGCAAACATTCCTATTAAGGCTAGTGGGGTAACGCATGTGGTAAACTGGCGCGGACGGATTCGACCCGATTTCATGTTCCTGAACTTCAGCGTTAACTGTAGCTCTTATAAATAGTTTGCTTCGAACACCAGCAAGGGCCCTATTCGGTCACAATTTAAAGCACTTTCCAGTTTCTCACAACCCACTTTTTCCTAACTGATTTCTAATATACTTTCATTTTTTTCGAACAATCGCCACTAATCGAAGATAAACACATCATATATTTATAACCTCAAGCGGAAAAAGTAAAATTCAATATAACTGGCCATTTTTGTATACACAATTTGTACATATGGCATATGCTATGGTGGTCGCACACATCGTTCTCTAGGTTCCTTTAATCGGAGCTAATCATAGAAAAAACGTATCGGATAACATACAAATCAGAGCGATTTTATTGAATAATCTCGTTACAACATCGCGTTGATGACGTTCGTGGCTTTATTTTTACTTTTTCTGTGACCGAGATCGCCTCATTCCTCATCGTACAGCGCTGGCCGGCGCACGTAAAGACCCAGAAAAGCTGCCTTGCTACGCCTGGCGTTGAGACGTATGCCGATAAAGATGCTGTATCAGATTCTGTTCTCACGGAAACAACAACACGAAATGAAAATATACTACACCTTGTTGAATTACCTGGACGTGTTTGCGTGCCTAGAAATAGGTCATGTGTATTCGCACGCAAGCTTTTTTCGTGTACATCTTACTATGCCTACTATTATTTGTTTGCTATTCTTTCTCAGTTTGCGTTAGCTCGTCTATAGCAAATTGGCAAATGGTCAGGTAAGGACGTTGCTTGGTTCTATGAGTGCGTTCACGAACGAAATTGACGGGTCGATCAGAGAACTGTGTTGTATGACATTCAGGTGACACGTTCAGGACAACAAAACACGATGCGATAACAAAATGTTCTGTGTAAATCACAAAGGGTGATCGTGTGCGCGGCGTTCCAGCGCGTTCCAAAAGCAATTGGCTGTAGCGGATCATGACCTTACAAAACCAAGCCTTGTGATGGCGGCGATGCCGCCATAAGACGCGCATGCGCAGAAATCGAATTGAGACTCTGCTGCTACCACAGTCGCTGTCAAGTACGTTAAGCATGGCTTTGAGACACCTATGGACGGAGGTACGAGGGCGAGTAAGGTTGCATGAAGAGATATCTGTGCCAAGGATATAGCCAAAGAAGTTGTCGTTGCTGTTGTGGTCGCATTTTTCTATCCTACCAGGCTCGATATTGGTCAGAGATCGATGAGTGTTCGATGTGAGCCTCATAATTTCACTTTTGCTTGTTCCATCTGCTTGAAACCGTACCGGTGAGATCACAAAATAATCGTATAGTGAAGTTATACTGATAATAGAGGTACAAATTTATAAGCTGTAGACGGGAAAGAAAACTGACGACCTATTCGTTGTGGCAATTCCAAGAGCATAAACTTAATATATTCTACTACCTTTGTGTCGCAATTCAGTCGATTATTGGCTTTGAAACATGTTTAAGAGCAATTTATATGACCAAAGTCATGACAGCTAGTTATCATAGTGTTGCGTTGCTTGAACGAAGGAAAGCCGTTGTTTACGTATCTACACCTGATTTGTTTGACAGATAAACCACAGAACACTATGCCTTTCTGGAACAATGCATTTTGAAATATATTTGACGTTAGTCACGCTCAAAAAGCTTGCATAAGATCGTAAGATGTGTTTAAGCCTTTCCAGCTTGACCATCATTCCCTTGCTTGACCGTTTTGTTACGCTACGTTAAGTGTTTATTTCGTCGCTTAGCATGGCCGTACAGAATGTATTGTCAATATATCTAACAGTAAATTCACTACAGGATCGAGAGAAAGCCATAGACAAAACATATGCCCGTGGTACCATCATAAAAGCTGCGACATAATGATAACATGTTGTAATATAAGATACTGTTTAGTGCACGGATTGATAGAGTACTCATCGAGTTAACAATTTTCCGGATTCGGTTTATTAAGTGATTTAGATTTGAATATAAAAAAGTTCTTTTCCAGCAACCCTTGACGCCGACTTTTATTGCCTTTATCACTTTTACGCCGTGTGTTTTGCTCAAAGAAAGTTCGGTATGTACATGCGTAGCGAAACTTGCGCTTAGAGAACCAACAATACATCGCCGTATCAGCACGAAATTTGTTTTTGCATACTCGACTCAGCAGTTGCATACTTGACTTTGTTCAGCTTAGCTCATACATATATTTACCTTTATTTAACCGAAACGTGTGCCGCGGTCGAGCGTGCATTACACGCTTGATACAGAACACGATCGATAGTTAGCGCACTTCATACTTTTACAGCACGACAGCCATCATAGTAGAATTGTTATTCCGATCTAATTTGTGCTTGTCGGAGCTGCAATGGTGACAACAATCACACCGATCGACCTCTCCTACCGAACATTCGGTCAAAGGAATAGAAATGTGAGGGTGCGAGATTAACTCTTTCATAGAATCTAAAACGTTTACCGTATAGCCTAATGGTCATCCTAGCGGTTTCACCGGGTAACAACAAGATAGCAGACGAAGTTGGAGAGACCGGCACATCCTCTCTGACGTTCGCCATCTGCTTAGCGTCTGCAAAACCAACTGGAGAATAGCCGTCAAAACAGCGACGGGATGTGTGTGTCTGGTGCTAAGATATATGTTAACCGCTTACAAATAGCAGTCATAAACACTGCCATGTTGTCTTATACGATAAAATGAATTACATTTTTGTTGCAAATTTTGCACGGGATAAGTATCAACTAAACAGAATCGATGGACGTCGCACGCTCCGGGAGTTTTTTTTTTTTTGTTCTAAGTAAATATGCACACATAAAAAATATTGACTACTCTAATAGGGCAAAGGAAAGCTCTTGGCGATAAATAAGCCATTCGCGGCTTAACTACGCATGGCCACATTCGGTTCGAGTTCACAGCGAAATCGATGTCAGCTCTATAAAGCTGGCTAGTCAAAGCAACGGAAAAGAAAAATAATAGCAGGAGATACGGGTAAGTGGTGATGACAGAAAGTCAGAGGCATCACTCGTCGCCAAACAGAAAATAGTTATTCTGAATGAAACTGCTAAGCACTAGAGGGAAAGGCAACACCGACTGAATGTTTTTTTAGGAATAGAACTTTTCAAGGATAAATATTTGTAATAAGTTAATGATGAAGACTTTCAATCTTCCGCCATGTTCGATTCTCTCAGCTTTGAAAATACGAAATTGAAAGGCTTGCGATCCTAAAAATATCTACCTAAAGATAAGACTCTACTCTTTCATTTGGAGCCTCCCAAAACCTGTGAGTAGGACTAGTGAAACGCTAAGGCAAGTTTCAGCTGTAAAGGGTAATGGAATTAGATTTTTTTTTCGAGAAAAATCGATATATCTTAACAAATTTCGGGAAGTAGTAAATATCTCAGCAAAGGTATCTACTGACAGCATCACAACGGATACTCAAAATAGCCACCAGAGTTCAACCAGCTGATTTAGTACACATTTTATATCTGCGTACATTTGAACAACTGATATTGTAAGTCATTTTATTAGCCTAAGAACATAGGAACGTCGCTTGACCACTGCGATAGTTTGACCCAGAAAACGTTTGGCTTTTCAATGAGAACGAATCAGGAATTTCGTCTGCAGCATCTCTTGTAGGTTTTTTGTTAAAATACTGCTAGTCAGAATTTTTCCGGCGAGATAGTGTTCATTGGCTGGAAATGTCCTGTATTATTAGTGTTTTCGTAGACTTTCAGCGCGTCTAAACGTTAATGGGGTAGCTATTGTGAACACTTTTCGTTATATCAACAAAAATTAAATTAGCTTTCGAAGTGGTCGTCCTGTCAAACCGTCTATTATTACTGAATCGACATTGTTACACTTGACCAGTAGCGCTTGCTTGAGCAGTAGCGCTTGCTTGAGCATTTCGTTAAACCTTAGGTGGTGCCAAATGAAAGAATAGTACTATCGCTTCATGCAGATAGAGTCTACGACCTTAATGAATAGTTTTTAAGCAACTTCATCATAAAGTTAGAAAATCAAGCATCATGAATTAAGATTCTTAATTTATCACTAATATTTTAATGATCTGACGCGGAATGGCGTCTTATGAAAAAACGGCTCCTTCTGTCTCAGAATTAACAGCTAACAGTCAGCACCATGTCGAAAATGGGACAATTGCCGATGAAACCTGCACAGTTTTTAACTTTTAATTTTTCCGCCAATTCAAAAAAATAGTACCGGATTATTCACTCTAAACAAAAGCCTTTAGGCCTTGTCTGTAATCGACGTATTGTCTCTATACAAAGTCGTTCATTGTTTTTAAACATGAAATTTTTAAATATTCAGTTTTCCCAGTTTTGGAACATACAGAACCTAACAGACACCGTATTAAATACTAAAAAATTGTATTAGAGACAAATGTTCGCCAGCAAAATTTATTTTTTCGAACTAAGTCATATTATCGTGGTTTGATTAAGATTTATGAAGAATACCTAATCTACGCTACATTCAGCTTCGGTTATTTGTTTATCTAATCGCGCTTGCTATGGAGTGTATGACGTTGGTGGAGGTCGGGCTGTAAAGCCAAGAGTTCCGCCATCCGCGCGGACGAATCTAATAATAGTATGTCGTATTAGACTAGGACACTTTCCCGAATCAAATATATCGCTTATTTCGGCGGTAGGTTAGTAATTTGTAGTCAATGTTGTGCTAATATTTTTAAATAACCTGAAACAACGGCTATACTTTATGCTACATCTATTGACAATTTTCTTCACCAATCGTTCGTCTATTTGCTGTCGAAGCACAAGGTAAAAAGATGCATGAGTCATTTTCCGAAAGGTGATGCAACTTAAGCCGTACTGTACGTATACGAACGTTTATATCTGTATGTCGATGACCCTCTGACATACTAAGATTTGGCAGGCTAGCTTGAATATCATCATTTCGTTTGTAATGCCGAAGCCAAGTGTCCGTCTCTTACAGTGAAGCGACAGCTCATCACCAGAAGGTGCGAATCGCAGCTATGTTCGCGTCATCTGCACATCTGGTACGGAACTTTCTGATGAATACAAGCCAACTTCAAGATTTTGTCCAGAACCCTAAAAAGCACCAAAAAGGAATAGCCTAGCAACCAACTTAACCACAAAAGCTCGATCAGATGGTTAGTCTCGGAAAAAGTCAGTAGATATAACCAGGATCCAGGGCTGACGTTTTCCCAATGAAATCCCCATAACCAAATTTATAGAGCATGTCAGATAAGTTGATCTACACAAGATACAATGAATCAACTTTATTTCAGGAGGGAAACAGACGAGCTGTTAAGGTTGAAGCTGAGTCGAGAAGGCCGTTGATGTGATTAGAGCGAACAGCATCTCTAATTAACTCAATTAAAAAAACTTTGTTTCATCTTAGTTCAGCGTATTCGACCACCGCTCATAGGAAAGATCACACACCCATTATGATCTCCTAGGCGATTAAAGTAGGGTGTTGTAGGCCAAAAATAATAACAAATAAACCAATGATCCACACAGACACAAGGAGTTTAAGTAGGAAGATGATGTTTTGGCAAAAAGAGCAGTTATCCTTTCGCACCAAGCATGACGTTAGCTAAAAAGTTTTTCATGAAAACGAGTTTATGTTTGGGGCACTGTCGGTGCGATTGGGCTCAGAATAGCCCCGTGTTGACTCAAAAATTTTATATCTTAAATGCAAGCTAAACTTAAAGGTACAAATCGAAGAGACTTGTCTGTGACAGGACAAGAACTTCGTCTTCAGCAACAGAACCATAGTTTTTGGTCCTGTTGTGTGGCTTTTTTTTTTTTTTGAGAAAACAGGGTTTTTAAAAGCCTGTGCTGCGGAATCATTTTTGGATAATTGAGTAGGATTGAGTAGGAGAAAAGCTCAGCCGGTACCTAAGTCATTTCAGAAAAAACTACCGGTGGTAGCAGGATCAGGCTGCATTTTCCTTTTGCTGATTTGATGATTTGCTGGTTTAAATGAGCGGAATTCAGGCGGATGTTTTGAGTGAGTATGGATAATTTCGAAACTTCAGGCAAAGGTACCCGCTTTGTCTCCGGCGAAATCCATCTTTGGGGTCTGATCCGCTTCCATACATATAAACGGAAGACTTTTTCACCACAATGTGACACGAAACTGTGGTTTAAGCAACGCCTTGGTCTTCGTAAAAATAACGATGAAGATAATATGTCTGCTAGATCTGGTAGTCACAGAGGTAATATCAAATGTGTTAGCGTGACTGCAAGAGATTGTTGACAACGGCGACTAGTGAGAAGGAGATCTTCGACGTAATCACATCTTCGGGCCTGTGGAAATCAAGCGGAACGAACTACATGTTGTGTATTTTTCCAATTCTTCTGAACATCTTTACTATCGTCATGATCGCATAGCATATAAGTGTCGGAGCTGTCAAGCGGGCTTGTCACAGCATTATCTCTTATGCACGTATCCTTAAGTGTTTACTAACATAGGATGACAGAAACTGAGCTCCAAGTGTAAGGTGTTGTCGATGGTTTTTCGAGGTCACGGGGACATGTGAGAATAGAACGTGCACTAGAGCATTTCGCATCGCACCGATAGTAGTAGTCCGGTAGGATCGACTCGTAGAATCACATAAGAGATGATCTTATAGCCGGTCAGGATTCTATGCAGAACGTAATTTCACATAGGTGGTAAATATGTCAGGTTCGAGAAGTAAACTTTAACTTCCACCGATGCAGACTCAATACGACTTACCTTAACTAGCTCTGTGGAAGGCAGCAGGTCAGGAACCGATCAGTAGCACTTGATGTATACCCTAGGCACTAGAAAATCCACTGACTTAAGTGGTCGAAAACACTTACAGACTCTGGAAACGTACCGAGGCAAGTGTACCAATTTAAGTTCGGCTCAATGACCTCGTGCTAGAAATGGACTAACAATAGCTGCGTTGACCGAACGTCGAAGGACCAGACTCGTTAGGTCAGAAAAATCTACCACTTGTGGGGTGTCTGTCAAATCTGCTAATTCCTAAGCCACTAACGATAACACATAAACGTTAATTCGAAAACAATTAACGAAAATCAGCGGACGATAATTAGCAGCCCGAGTACGTTCTACTTTGTTGCCAAATAAAAACAATTTGGTGAAACAATCACTTCGCTAAAGCTAATACAAGGCGGGCCTACGCCAAGCAATAGATATTCAATCAATAATGCAGCTGCTAGAAGACGACCGAATGATGACGCTATTTCCCAATTGCTTTTGTGTCATTGGCGGCAACGTAGCCCCACCTAGCTTTCGTACTTTCAGAAGCTATCCGAATTTTGAATACGCTGACATTGCCCTGAACGACGCATGCCTCTTCTGCCGAGTCGATGTTAGCACTACTAGGTATCTAAATTGGATCTTCCGGTTCGGCCAGCGCCTACACTCATGCGTCTCTACACCTAGGTAGTTGTCAAAATAGAACTATTCTATAGTCTATTATTCCACAAAATAGCAACATTATCGGTTGGAATTTTCTATCACTGCAATGAAGTCTACGGAGTTCGGCGCTGTTTAATGGGTCACTCACGGTTTCATCAGGTAAGTTTCATAAGTATAAACTTAAACATGCATGGCTTAATGTTTAAGACAAACATACGACTACTGGTAGGACTAACCAGTTTCTCTTTAGCTGCAATAAAGTATAGATACCGTATATAGAGTATAGCCATGTTGGACGCACATGGCTTCTGCATATATATGTTGCTTCTTACAACCTTACAATGTGCTTCCACCATGCCAAAAATCATAGTACTATTATACGACCAGTGTCACCGTACGTCCTCATCCCACGGCTCCGCTGCGAGCACAATTCATGTAATATCAAATTAAGCCTTGTAACATTTCCACCGCCATATTTGCAGTCCCTGCAAGAAGTCGTTCTCCCAGCGGCTACGCATGGATCACCATTTAAGAACAACCTCTACTTCGTCACATACCAGCGAGGTTGTGTCATCTATGCCATCAATGCGTGTAGTTGAGAAGACACTCATATTTAAAATTTACCCGAAACATAGATAAATTACCTGGAATACTGTTAATCGTAAGTAAAATAGTTCAACATAAAAGGTCAGTGGCCACCTTCTGGCGTCGTAATGATCATAGGCCTCTATTAAAAAACACAAAACGATTGAGACAAAAATTATGCTTACGACTTCATGTAAAAACAAAGGGTTTAAGTTCAAGGAAACGTCAGACTTACTGTCAAAAAAGAAGTAGTTTTACAACTGTTGACGTAGTGACTGCAATAAAATTAAATCATAGTTAGTTATGTAAAAAATGATCAACCTCAAACGCCCTTATATTCTAAAATGATAACATGATTTACATATACGCAGCATCATAAAGTACTGCTGACTGACACCGGCAAAGAAAGAACCTGATTATACGAGCATGTTTAAATACGAGCACAACCCTCGTATAAAGCAAGGTGGGCTTTCTACCCTGCGGTCCTTTATCGTACCAAGAACAGGAGCGGCATTGTTATCCTGTCTGTTCCCAATCTGTTTAATGTCATAGATGTGGTACGTTTTAGAGGACTGAAGTTGATTATTTTTGCTACTGAACACGCTAGAATCGTGCAAAATTTTGCCTACTTCAGTGTTAACGTATCAATTGTGTTCTGCGTAATCACACAGATGAATAAACGTTGAAATACGTTCAGGTCTTTTCTTTCTTTTTTAAAGATAGCGAGTTTATGCTGCACAAACTATACATCACTGAGCGCTTACTGAGCTCGCTTAAGGCCATTAGTTTTTTGAAGCATGGGCGGCCCATCTCCATGTTTCTGTCAACTTCTCTTTCGTAATGAACGAACTCGTAAGATCCCTTGTGGCCATTAATGGGGTGCGTTTTTTAATGTGTAATTTAGATTTGATGGATTCATCTGTAATCTGATTAAAGGGGTGTAATCTAATGACTCAAAGAACAGTGTTTATCGATAAAAAACATTCAGTTTGAGCGGACAAGATATAACATTTACATGGGGAATTAATAAGTAACATTTCATTAAGGGATCAGGTACGATCTTCAGGTTAGCTGGGCTTTCCCAATTTTGTTGAATGTTGGGTATGGGCTGGTCTCATGGAAGGACACTCACACAACGACCACGAAAAATATATTACAACAATAACACCCAAAGCGGGAAAACGTCAAGTTACACATTTTGTTTACAACATATGACACTTCATTGGCATGCAGCAAACAAAAACATAAATGTTTTCCCGCAAAATATCAATCCAACTTTAAGGCGCTCCAGACCGTTGCACCACTGTCGTACTAGTACAAGAATCCTCACTGTAAAAAGATTTAGCAATCTGTTCCATTCCCTATATGGGATTATTGAACTTACCGTACACGAGGTTGTCTAGATTCGAAACTGTGCATAGACACACTGCGTTTCGTTAGCTATTTAAAGCGGTGGTCAACAGCATTATTAATGGGCGTACAAACAGAGACATCTATTTTAATACAAATGCAGTGGGACACTAGGTGTAAAGAAATACCCGAAAAGCAAATCTTCAGCGTATCTAGTTGCCACCGTCAAATCCTGCACGGTTTCATCTGTTATACCAACTGGAATAGACAATTGGCCTGAATGCGGCTTTATATTCATGCTGCTAACACAACGGTTCATTTTCACTACCTGAAGCTATGAGGGATAAGCAAGATTTTATTTGCTTCTTTGAAAGCATATTTCTATTCTCTGATCGTGGAGGAGGTCGTAAATGATTTTTGCGGAAAATAGCTAGAATACGGTAAATGTATATTGAAGCCTACGGTAGCCGTAGCTAAAGAAAAAAGATTTAAGCACTTCAATTTATACTTCGCTTATTAACGGGTCTTTGACAAACAGCCTGCGCTGCAAATCGAAGTAATGTATTCGAATACATACGAGTTTGCCACATATATATATATTCTTCTTCAATTATTTTGGTGTATCATAATCATTTTATATGTATAGTGGTGTAATGCATTTTTTGCTGCGGCGTTTGGTAACTTATGGAGGTGTAGTTTCATTCTCTTAAAGATAGCCCCTTTCATTTATTTTTCTCTACTGGATCAGCACAGATCAATGGCATCATCACAACACAGTTTTCCACGGGCAATGTAAACACTGCGTAGAGAAGACCGGTGGTCGGTTCTGTAGAACGACGAAAAGCTCCGAATAACGTAGCATTTCATGGCGATGGCGCGTTCGGCGATCACTTGTGGGCTTCGTGCAGGTCATTTTGCAATGCCACACTCGGCCATAGCCTGCGGACAATTCGTGCGCGGTAGCAGATACAGCCCGAGATACATCGATCCACTAACTGCTGATCGAACCGAAATCGAAGAGTATCGAAAGACTACCGAAGGTATGTCCTGGCGATGAAAAGCGTGCGAGATCATATTTTGGGTGATGTTTCTTGTATCAGACAAGTCCTACAACACAAGACAGACAATAGTTGCTGGGCAATAATGTTTTTTGATATTTTTAAGGGCAATTTCGGTGGTCGAGATATGCTCAACGAGATATGCGAGCCACCCGTAATTAACAGAACATTTGTCATTATTTTCCTCAGGGAAGCAATGCTAATCAATCTGTGTGTTATCTTATTTCTTTTTCGAGAAAGCAGTTTTTGTGCGAAAGTGATTCTATAATAGACATATTCATAGCTAATAAAAAACCTACCACCACTGGTCTATTTAATTGTTTCCGACAGGCTATGAAAAAGAAGGTTTCTAATTTGTGGCTTAGTCTCAGCTTCTACTGCTTTTTTATTGAACAACTTCGAATTTGGATTCTCAAGTATTACAATGGGGTCATCTGAACGGGGGCTAAAATATAACTAGCCTCATTTCAGTTCCCCGGCGAAACTTATGAAGAGCAGCCTTGGACTGCTAAGCGTCAGCCGCATTGTAAAATACTATAACTCACGATTTCTTCAATTGATCACGATTGCCGCTATTAGTGTATCAAGTGAGATAAGAAACCAAAGACGCAATCGGTTTGTCAAGAATTAGAATGAAGCACTATACAGAGTGCGCTGTTCATAAAACCGTGCTGCTTAGCAAATGGGGATAGGTATACAAATATACAAGGGTTTTAGGTTAAAAATAGATGCATGGGAATTGATAATAAAACCGAATTAATTGAAATTGAATAGTATAAAGATAATTTAATGGAGTTATGTTTTTTTTTTTTTAGCTGATATACCCCTAGCGTTATTGATCAGCTAGACAAATCAAATGCTAATTCGTTCTTATTTTACTATAGTGACAGTAGTTCGAGAGAATTGTTGCCCGTATTGCTCATGTTTTTTTTTCGTTTCTGGTCGTATATGTGTGCGTGAATGCAAGTTAAATTCGCACAAAACTGTATAGTGACTTATAGAATAACTGAATCGTATAACGAAAGCTTTGTCGGGTATACACGACAACGCAACGATGACTCAACATTGGGTGACAGTAAATCATGGCTCTATGCTCATAGTTTTTTTCGATGATCGTTCATTTTTGATATTTCAATTTTGTTTCTTGGGCTTCCAGGCCAAGAAGCAGCGTTCCGTCCGGTGAAAGCCGTTCGGTCCGAGGTCTCTAACTCAGTATTTTATGACCCAGTTCTGGAGAAGTTCACGAATTTTCTTATGCGGAAAGGCGACAAACGACTGGCAACGGACTTGGTTCGCAAGGCACTGTTTACTATTAAGTTCATAAGACCTCCACAGTTTGAGCACCCATTGGCTGTCCTCGCGACAGCCATCGAAAATGCAAAACCTGCCCTTGAAATGACCCGAATCAAGCGTGGTGGAATAACATATCAGGTAGGATTTATTTTATTGTTGCTGCTCTGCTGAAGCAAAGACTTTGTTTCACTACATAGGGCCGAAATTAATCGTTATATATTGTCCTTTCTCTCTCTCTCTCTCTCTCTCTCTATATATATATATATATATATATATATAAAAGGTTTTCAAAAAAGTATTGACCATTTTCATATTTAAAGGCCTTAAAGTCGTATAGCTGAAATGGTGTAAGTCTCGGATCAAAGTTAGTGTCATTTGAAAACTGAGGTTTGGCAGTATTGGACACGCTAAAATAAAGCAAAATTTCGCTATATATTATAATCAAAGACATAAGTGCTGACCAGACTCATACAAAAAAGAGTTATGCTGTTAGTAGTCAAGATGCGTTATTGAAACGGCCTGAAAATGATTCTGCCGCTTTCACTCTACAAATTCCAAAGTGAAGGATGCTTCTCACAGTAATTGACCAAATACAGAAAAAGTTAATAAAATGATTGTGAAAATTGACGCATCAGTAACCGTGACTAGTATTGCCTAGGAACCAAATATCCTGCACCAAACGCTTTTAAACTGTTTAAAGAAAGCTGGCCAAAAAATCTTATGTTTGGGTGCCACTTGAATTGACGCAAAAAAATCATTCTATTATATTTTCATCCAAGAAATTTTCCAAAAACGGAAAGGGGCCACTTTTGAAGCGGTTAGTTGCAGGGGTAAAAAGTGAATTGCATAAAAATGTGCATATAAATAATAATGTGCTTCACAGTCTGTGGTAAAGTTTAGACTGACACCAACGAAGGTAATGTTGTGCTGTTATTAACTAACAGGCCATTGGAAAAAATCCACTGCGAAGGCGTCAAACAGACGTCATCATCTACCACGATAATATCAGACTAGATCTATCCTTAGCTATTCAACGAACACCGAGAAAACATCGATGAAAAAAAGCCGCCGCCGTGTAGTCTGGATTTCGCACTATCAAACTATTGTCTACTTTGATCTCTGTTAATGGATGCAAGAATCACTTATTATAAGATTTCGCTTGGAAACCATAAAAGTTCTACACTGATATTATTATCATGATGACATTATTTTAAAATATAACAAATATTAGCTTCAATTCTGGGTTAAAACCATTCAATGCTTTCTTGACAACCCTATATATATATATATATATATATATATATATATATATATATATAGGCGTTTACACAATTGATAGACACGACGCAGGGCTAAGTATTTACTCTGTCGTGATCTCCAAGTTGCACAAACTTCACATAAATAGCAAAATCTTACTTTAGGTATGCAATTGTCAATTATTATGAAATGCAAGACATTTTGAAATAAAAGAAAAGGACAAATTAAGTTCGCTAAAAAATATTGACTTTCGAAGCGCCGCAGCCGTCCTAAATTTGAGCAAGTTGAGTTTTGTACAGCAAGTTCCCATACTGTTCGTAGATATAGTACTTATTTTTAAAGATGCATTGATGCACGCGACAAGGTACTAAAGGTATTGTAAACAAAAGCAATATTACATGTTTCCTAAGGGTCTATTGCGCTAATCCTAAGAAGTTAATGTTATGATGCGGATGATATAAGAAGGTTTCGAGCTAGAAGGCCTAATATGATAGCCTACTTGCCAAGCACTCGAAAAAGTCATATATGCTGTGGCAGAACGATCAGTTTCCTCAAAGTGTTCCTTAATTATAATGCGTATGTTTAGACCCATGCGTCCCTTATATGTACCCAGAATAGCTTCCTTTGGCTGAAAATGAAGGAATCTTCGTACCGATTAAAAACTGAAAAAAAAAAAGAACAGCGAGATCGATTGAAAAATATTAAAAAGTATCTTAAAGGTAGCAAACGGAAGATTAAGTAATATAAAATTATAAATCGAAGATACAATAATAGTAATGATCTTTTGGGGCTCATAAGAATTGAAACTCGACAAATAAACAGGTAAATTGTAAGAGATAAGAAAAGAGAGTAAAAAAATTACTTGTAAAGCTTCTACTTTTTAGGCAAAGTGGCTCGGACGACTAAACTTATAGGTGGGCAAGCCAACAGCTTATGCTTAGCAAGCAACATCTTTTAGCCGTTTTTATTTTTAGCGGTGCAGTAATTATACAAATCAGGTAGCATGGTGAGCCATTAAGGACCTTGCTAGCTAATCTGTTAGTGTTAATAGATGTTCAAAGGAGTTCACAGACTGGTAACGAAAACAAGTATTCAGTGTGTACACATTTTTGTCTCACTTGGGACCTGTAAATAACTAGTTCCCCTAAATGTAGTTATACAAATCATACTCCGATGTAAAAAAGAAAAATGAAGAGCTTCTTCCGACGGTTTCGTGTAATTTTCATTATTCGGCTTCATTTACAGGTGCCCGTACCTGTGAAAGATAGTCGTGCGCGATTACTGGCAATTCGTTGGATTATCGAAACAGCAGCGGATAAGGAGAGACACGTCCGCTTTTCGGATCAGCTTGCCAAGGAATTGGTCGACGCCTCACAGAATGTCGGCCGAGTTATTCACAAAAAGCAAGAGATGCACAAACTTGCCGAAGCAAACAAGGCCTTCGCCCATTACAGGTATGTTAGTCGTGTTAATACGATTACCTCAACCGTTCCAGTTTTCCCAGTGATGCTATCACATGCATAAATATTATAATTTGTTTCGTGTACACATTACTGCTACACATTACCCCTTACGATTCACAAATGCCTGACTGTGATCCTGTCATATCCCTGACACTAAATGTGTGAGGAAATAATGTTTTTTAACAAGTTATAAATTGCAACCCCCAGCACAAACAATCACTGCCAGAACTTCACCCACATTTTAATATAAGTAATCATCATTTTAATTCAGTAACGCCTATTAAATCAACTTTGACGGGCGGCTAATGCCAAGGCTCTTATAAACTTAATTTGTATCTAGCTTTTAGTATGAACGATCAGGGTGATACGCAATGCAGAGACGGCTGACTCTAAAGCGAGAGCCTTCAATCTGGAGTTTCACTATCGCCATCTTTGCAGAATGCGCATTTGTTCAGAATGGTATACAGTAACGCCTGAACGTATCCAATCTGTTACGAATTAATATTACAGCAACTAGAAATCAACCCTAGGTCTCAAAAATGTACATTTCTTTCGGTTTCCAGGTGGTCGTAAAAAGTTAATTATATTTAAGGGACGCACGCTATCCGTCGATGAATTACCGTTGGCTTATGTAAAATAGATGTTGCATGGTGGCCTTTGCTTATAGATATATGCTGTAGTATTTTGAAAATAATGCAAATAAACGTATATTAGTTATTATATGTACTCTGTGTAGTAATAACTTTTGATTAAAATGCCATCTATTCAATGTGTACTCAGTTTATTAGCTTTAGTTATATATATATATATATATATATATATCGCTTTCTTTGTGCTTTGACACAGAAATCAAGTATTGGCATTCATCCCGTTTAAATGTGCCTTAAGATTTATTTACCAAATGAACGAAAATTATTATTGGCTTTTCTGCCTTTGCATTTCCACAAGTGATAAACACCATGTTTTTAATTGTCAAAACGCACTGCACCGTATCCGGCAGCAAGAAATCCAGGCTCACACGCTAGAGAATTAAGTGGAAACGCCTACTATGGGATTTTAACCTCACTGCTACATATGATAATCTTGTCAACTTCTAGTAGTAGCAACAATAGTAAAACCGAGTGGAACTGCAATAAACATACAGGTACATACAAACTATCGTCAAGCGTTCATTCTACTTATGTATGTATAGCGTGTATTTACCTTTATCTTTTTTGTCGAAGTCATGCAAGTAAGGAACGCACTTGTTAATGCGCAGCAAGGGATCTATACAGGAAGTTATAGGATTCGATGCGTTCACGAAGGGAGGTGGTTCTTGAAGGGGATGGGAACGGAAAAAAGATCGTAGTGCGTAGCGTTAGGCTCTAGCGTCTTCACAGTATTGATACGAAGTAATCCGTCGCACGAATCAGCTACCACCTCTTCGGAATATTTACTCTGTATGAGGAGAGAAACAACAAATAAACGCGAAACAGCCAAAAAGCGAGTCGTTCTTTAACAGTACAGTCGACGTTAACGAGGAAACAAAAGAGAAACGGCGTTACGGACTGGAGATAGTTGTTCATTGAAAGTTACTGAAGGTTAGCACTTTATGCGTGCGCGATCCAGCCACAACCAATGAAACAGAGGCTCAGGTGATCTTTGCCGCGTAAAAAACAAACCGAGAATACTGGGTATGCCTCAGCGAGTACTCTCGCTCCATCTTGCGATACCGTCCATGAAGAATTGAACTTGCTCAATTTATTTTAGTAAGTTCTGTCCTCGAAGCCCATTCACCAAAAACAAGGTTGTGCTTCGACCTGCACTTACCCTCTCTCCCCCTCTCACTCTCTAGCACACAGGTGCACCAAAAGCGTGAATCTGTTTTTCTTCAAGTTTAACTAGCTATGAACTGTAATAATTAATTGATTTCCATTTGACCAGGAAGGGTCTGTGTGTTGCTCATAGGGCCCAACCAGGATCGTCAGAGTTGTAAAATTCGTAAACCAGTTGAGGGAGGTCTTGAAAACGTAACCGCACGAATTACTTTGAATTTATGTCGAAAAATTTGAATTGACCGCCACCGCGTCAGAAGCAAAGAATCTCTAGGCGGTGATATTGGCAAGAAACAGACTTCGAAAATCACAAATACGATACAGGTCTAAATAATCTGTGGCGCTACCGAGGAATGACGGCTGTGATTTTAGAGGTTGACGGGTTGGTTAAGATAGTTTTTTTTTCGGAAAGACTTAAGTAGGGCTAGAAAATGAACTAATGAACCAATTAGCTTGGGTGAACTTTTTCTACCTAACAATACTTTAACTGTACAAATGTAACTAACGGTGAACTTGGACTCGCGAAGTTTCACCAAAGCATTGCGCTGAGAAAAGCGTATGCTGAAAAGAAACCCGATAAAGAGCTTTCTACTCGTAAGCCATTTTGTCAAATTTCTGATTTGCGTGTCATTTCTCAAGCCGAAAAGAACATTTCCGTGCCTCGTTTCCTGAAATAGAAGGTTACAGTATCTGATAATGCTTAAAACCCTTCGCGCGACCCTTTGTGCGACGTGTTGCTTGTTGTGTAACCGGCCAAGCTCGTACACCTCTTAATCCAAATTTAACAGGAGATTATTGGACACACACATATTACAGTGATTAGGTTGCTTTTACTTAACGAACTTCTATGCGTTTGTTTGGCGGGACTTTATTTTGTTTTTGGCGGTCTATTATCCCTACAATTAACCAACTACCAGTCGCTTGAAACCGCAACACATAACAATGGCCATCAGTTTGTACCCTGTAGATTAACAGAATCTAATGCAATTTACCATTGTCTGAGTCACCGTCTCAGAGTTTGACTTCAGCTCGAGAATCTTTTTTTCCTAGTTACCGAAGCGTTCGACAAGAGAGTTGGAAAATCGAATCCTTCAGCAACAATCCATGCTCTGTTTCAGTAGCTTGTCTATGAACAGTAGGCTTTCAGTAATTGTTTCCAATTGCTTCGGGAAACTGTTACTCCAATAAGCACATAGCTACTTGGCGTTAGTAACGTCATGAAGGTTTTAATTGACTTGGTCTAGCCGACAGTTAATGTTGCGACGCATAATATTAGATAAATCAAAGTACATGTTTGCAACGCTTCAGATTACAGTGGCCTGTGAGACGCATGATCGATGCAGGCAGACACGTCAGTACGTCATAAGCGGCTACAACGACACAATCACAGATATTTTTTGATAGCTGCCTTTGAGGTCTGTTGAAAGATTGATCGCCTATGAACAGAGTGATAAAAAGACGCGGGATAGCAATGCTCCTGGATAACCCCAGCGTTCTTTCCTCCTATCAGGAGACTACTGGTGTCATTTGGGCAGCAATAAACGTTAACGTTAATGTTATCTAAAAAAAGCGAGGAAACGGCCGCTGTTTCATGAAGAAGGTCGTGAAGGTATGCATTGTTGGTTTTCACATGCAAATCGTACTGATAAATGTGCTCGATGTCGAACTTCTTAATGATACTTTAGAATCGTTCGCCCGTAAAATCAGGTATGGTTCTTCTAGCTTTATAGTAACTCCTGTGTGAGGGAGCGGACATCGCGATTTTACCAAACCTCCCAACATCAGAGGCGGATTATTAGCAGTGACCGGCTACAACCGTTCGAGTTCCACTAGAAATGATACGTTTCGACATTTAGCGACCAATGCCGTCGGCAAGTGAAGATTATTATTATTGATATAAGATTTAAATTGCGTGAAAAGTTTTCTAAAGAAGTAAAGGCCGGTAACAACGATCAACGTATCACATATTTCTGCTTCTAATACCTTGCATCATCAATGTACAGCTTGTACACCCGGCAACGTTTAGTATACGTGAGTTATCCACGGAGTCATTGAATGAGATACTCGGACGATTGCATTGTGTCAATATCAAGGGCAGTAATAGCTCCCTGCATTATCTTAACTTAAATGGGCAACTGCCGCTTAACGTAATGTCAATGTGCTTATTGAAAATGGCGGAATTTTACGGAACCGGTGACGGTTCCATACTCAGTCGTTAACTGAATCCGGAGTGGGTAAAGCAAAGCGCTGGAGGTATTAATGCGTAGGTGACGGATCTCATCTCTTAAGAATAAGTAATATATATCTTCCAGAAATGAAAGCTGTACGTGTTAGATTAGCTCCAAAGTGGCGTCGAAGTGGTATATCAACTATCGGGTCTCGTTCGTACGATTTGTACGAATTGGGGGTTTACCCAACAAAACCAACAAGAATACTCCATCAAGATAAACATACACAACCGAACGTAGCTGACTACTACTTTATGAATAACTGGCGCCAAAAAAGTTACTAGAATAGCTTAAATTGTGTCGTAAATATCGGCAGGCAGTGGAGCTATGGAGAAACTCGTGTTTTTATTAAATTATATTATTCTCTATTGTATGCACTGCTTATGCATGATTTAGGACATATGCATAACGCGCATTATGCAATTACGAAACCCTGATACCTCGTCTCTTGGCGTTGCTTTGTCTTACCATTATATTCAATTTTTTAGATGTCCTTAGTGCGACTTAGGCCAAATTTGCGTTAAGATTGTTAGAGGTGTAGTTTGAAATTGAAAGAATAAATGTTAACAACATAGTTTACGCAGACGGAGACCACGTGGGAACGAGATCGAGCGCATGCATCTTATGGTTTTTCAATAGTATCCAAATTACTTTAGAGTCGTAAGGTATGAGGCATTCTAGGTCAAGGGCAAACTAGGGACAAAAAGTTGTTTAACTTTTATTACAGCCAGTTTGCACGTGAAGGATTACATTTTAGAATTGAACCGCACTTAGAAGAGTAAGCTATCGCTTCAACACCTAAAGGACAACAAATGCTAGATCAAGATCAACGTTTTTCAAGTCAAGAGCCGCTGAATAGCCATCGTGCGTTCATCTATTTGTTGGAATACATCTTTTATCTAATTATTAAATCTATTAATACTAATGGTTTGAAGATCAGATTTATTGCTGCATAAATAAAGGCTACCCATTTTTTTAATTAAGAAAACATGCTGCTTATTATTGTGAAACTTACTTACTTAAAGTTATATCGGTCCTCTGTCAATCAAATGCACCCCCATTAGAATCATATACTTACCTGTCCGGGTAGATAAAACCTGGTTCACAAAAATTTAGGCGGTTCACAAATTTAGGTTCACAAAAATGAGGGAGCCTTTAAATATACATGCTGGTAAAATAACATTCATGAAGTATTTGTGTCTGATATTTTGTTTCTTCTTGCCATTACAAGTCGAAGAAAGTTTTTCATATATATTCTCATCGAGTCCTCGAAATGTGTATCGAGCTGTCGAGAGGTGTTACGTAACGTCAGGACATTCAACGAAAACGACCCGTTTGCGAGAGTTTCTCTACTTATAAAAGTAATTTACTTAATTTAATACTTAATTCCGTGTGCGCTATTTTCAAAATTTCTGTTTTGTCTACTTTAACTACCTCGAACCCTCAGTGCATGACAACCTCAGCTCAGCAGTTGAAACATTCGACAAATGTAATGTATTATGGCAGACAAGCTGGCGTAATTACATGTTTGTAGTTCAGCACGATATCACAGCATAGAGAAAAATGAATTCTAACAAAATTTTCGCTATCTACTAAATGTTCAACTGGGTCGACAGGTTAACATCATTACCTGGTGTCGTCTAAGCATATATATAACTAGCACAAAGAAGGTAGCTTCTTCGAAGTGTATGCTTTTGTAGGTAAGCGGAAATTAATATTTCTTCATATTAGAAAATTCAAGATGTATACCCACTGTCACCGAACAATTTCGTTCGGCATCAACAAGACGCTGGCGGTACCTATTTTGTATCTCTGACGCCAGTGTTTACGCGTCTCAACTTTAAAAATGGTCGATAGCTGTCAGGTAGGAATCGCTGACACCTAACAGATTTCTATGTGACAACATATCACTGTGATGTCTTTTACGCATACATCCCGTTATACATTAAGAAGGTGATATAAATAGACAAAATGTAAATAAATTTAACAACTGATTTCTAAGATTATATAAGTCTTCATTTATCATAGATATCGCTTTATCACATATATGTTTCGAAGATCGAATTGAACCAATATCGTATGTCGCGATTATTTCTATACAATCCAGCTATGCACACACTGTGGATTAAATGCATTATGTTTTTGTACCTATATGCAAACGTCAACTTCATTATGCACGACACATAATATCTCCAACACTTCTACCTGTAAACGAAACCACAAAATGCGTGGTATATATGTGTTCATTAAGAAGACCATGTTATCTTACATAGAGTTTTCCTCTATTTATCCATCCGTTCTGTACAAGTGCAGAACCAGAAGTCGTCTTCAGCAACTGAAAGAACCAAGTATCAGCTTCACGTACAAAATACTGCACCATACAAAAAGACTAAACGTTAAAGGCTTAGCGCTACCGTCCACTACTTAGTCCATCAAATTCCCTGAGAATCGTTATGTCTATGAACTTTGTATAACGAACTCTCATAAGATCCTGTGATTGCGAAAAGTAATTTTATAGTTAGTTTAATGTGAGTAAAGTTGTTAAATTAACAATAGAATAATTTCTCAAAAAATATAGAATAATTCAGCCTCAAAAATAGAACAATAGAAGCCTTCTCAGAATACAATTATAAGAACCAAGTTACTTCATGTGGTCGGTTCGCCAATCGAAAGCGCGGGAACCCGTGAAAGAGTCCCGAGAAATTTATCAAACCTTCAAACCAAAAAAAAGTGAACAAACTTTTGTTTTTACCCGGCTGCACCCAAAGTGACAATAGGGACCAGCTTTACTTTGATATGCAAGGTAATCTGTTCTACCGAAATAAAGATGTATGGGGCCATTATAGCGACAAACGGCCCCGAACAAGTAGTATTAGGAGAAATTCGAGTTCCTGAGCGGAACCCATTGGTATTGAGCGAAATCTATTATATGTTGAAAGCGGCTAGGCGCGTAATGCAGCTAGTACAGTCGGGGCGTTTTGGGAAATTGCTTTAAGTAAATTGAAAAGCTGTGGGCAGAACTTATCAACTGTTATACGAGCTTGTGAACAGAGTGCAGCGTTGGGCCCAACTTGAGGCCCAGGGCGGTTATTGCCTTGCTTCGGTCGTAGTGCTTGTAACGGAAGCAGATATCTTTTAAGTTGAGAAGAAACGAGAGGAGGGTGACTAAAAGAAAGAAAAACAGAACTCTAATAAATTTGAATGCTTCAACTCATTGATTCGTCACTTCCGAAAATTGGCCAGGCAGTACGCGAGGAGCTTCCGAGAGACAGTAGGCCAGATATGTTTTTCGATAATAGTAACTCTATTTTCTATGAATTTTTATTTTTGTGAGTAGTGTAAGGTATTACATTGAAACACTTGGCTTGGCTTGGCTTGGCTTGGCTTTCTTTAATAAACCTTGTATTCATATTCGAGTTGCTGTTGGTATAATTACAGAATAGCAGAAAAAACAACAGCAAAAATGCGGAATTATCTAACAGAAATATTAGTTAATATTACTCTTTTTTCTACTATTATTATTTGTATTTCCAATTTAAGTAAGCTACCTTTTTGTATTCTTCAGTTTAGAGTTCAAAAAAAAAAACATGGAAAATTACACACGAAATCGTACTAGAAACAAAGAATCTATATAGTATATTTGATCCTTCTAGATTCATTGCTTGTGTAGTATGCGTTTAATTTGGTCGGTAACAAGTTTTGGTAGGATCTAGCTGTGCTTCGAAACGAACCATGTGCCAGGGACGATCATGCGTGTAACTTGTTCTATGAAGGCGTTCATTGAACGTCCAGACCACTTCTATGTCCCAATGCTTTTGTCAGGTCGAAAAGTGATACCAATAAAGTTGTTACGTTTTATCCGCTGAGCCGCAAGGGAAAAATTTGGAAGAGCTACGTCAACCGATGAGGAATCCTTGTCTCATTTAGATGTGTCTGAGTAGATGAAGCCTGAGGTCGTACTGCCTTATCAGAGAACCTATTAAGCTGAAGATGTGGAACCAGGCATGATATCCTGTCGTTACAATTGTATACCTGATATCTTCGGATAGGTCCGATCAGATGTGTGACAACATTCGATCTTCGACGAGCAAGGTACCACGCCATACTTCTGTCGCATGCTCAACGTTAGCATCTACATTGGGACTTCAATGTAGATGTAGTCAGTGTGAAATAATGTATCACTAGGCATCCAACTATTATCATCGAGCTCGAGTCTGGCCAGTTTCGTACAGTCATTACGTTATTGCCATGCTAAATTGCTGGACTCGACGATAGTTATAGTCATTCATCTCGGGAGGAATCGATCGTCATTACGTTTAGCTCTAACAGTGGTGTCTATATGTCAAAAGAGAGTTTTTGTATAGCATAAAGCACAGAATATTTAAGTTGTTATCAGAGAATAGCGCGATGCAGCAGTTTCAAGGTGTGGGGATGCGTTAAAAGCGTGCCATAGCCTATGCGTTTTGTCCAGGCCATTCATGGATGCCAACTGATTTGATCCTTTTGTGACATATCCTGGGGATGAGTTACATAATGTTGTAAATTCACTATACAACAGAACAGAATTACTTGATTCTTCTTCAATTGAAGGAAAATGAAACGTTGCCGTTTGTTAGTGTTTCTTCGACTCGACTTTGGCCTAGGTGCATAAAACTTCTTCATCGTTACTTACGCACAGAAAATGATAGACTTCTATTTTCGCCAGCTTGTTACATCTGTCTTTATCACAATTCAGTTCAAGGGTAATGTACTCTGAAAATTTAAACACAACTGATATGGCTAACTCGAATCCATTATCTTGCCGAGAATGCTTCACCTTTTGTTTCCTCTACCGGCGTATGAACCTATTTACACTCGAACGATCTATAAAATCTGGTCGATTGCTGTTTACTAACTAAACGGTTTGTTATGATCTATTTTCGTGATGTCTTCGATATACATTCGTCAACCTTAACAGGTGTACCAATTAACAACAGAATACTGATAGAAATTAAATTTTGTATTCTTCTGGCCAAATATTCAATTCGTCGTCGATTTAATATCATTGAACGCCGTCACCACGAAAATGCGACCGAAACGTAGGCTTAGCGTACATTTTCTTTTGTTCCTGCCGTACAGCCTTTGGATTTATTTATTTTTCCCATTAAAGGCATTTGTTGACGTTGACTGTGCAAAACACAGTGAAACGCTTCAATGCGCATTTGCACTCATTGTGTATCAGACGCCAGTATTAAAAAAAAAAGAAAGAAAATTTCACTTCCACTGACTAAATAAATGGTTCATCATGGCCATCTATGTTTTTATGAGTTTCAGGTGCGTGTGTACCAATTAGAGATGTGTACCAATTATGGGAGCGATACTGACAGAATTCGAACTTTTATTAAGATTTCGAATTTCCCGTACTATTTTGGTCGGGCGTTCGAGGATACGTTTACGCTTCATCTATTTTATGGTTAACCACTGAGTGCCGTCGCTCGAAAGGTGGAGATAACTGCATGATTTTTTTTTATAGGCAACGCAAACTGGTTATGTGTTGTTTCAGTGGACCACTCGGATCACGTGTTGTCATCATATCTTCCCCCAAATAAACGTATAACTGGTTATATTCGTTCAACGACATGGCTTTTGAGAAAGTCTTAACTTGTTTTTTGGTTCCGAGTGGTTAATTTCCCATTATTAAAAGCACTCTATATAGCCACCTCAATGACTCCAATGTAAAACAAATGTTAGAATAGGTGCTGAAGCGTATGAAATGAGGTTCACCAAAAAAAATCATATTCTACTTAAACTGGTTCAATCTATACCCATCATCAGTAAGTAGTACGTCCTCGATGTTGACGTTATCGTGACATTGTATCACCTACGAAACCCTCACTGCTGGCTCATACCGTATGGACGGCGTGGCTTTTTATTACAACCTCATGTTCCCTCATACGTAAAATAGAAGTCTATTGACGAACCTCAATACGCTGCAAAATGAGTTAACTACATTCCCAATAACTATGGTTTTGTTTCTATATTTTGACCAGCTTTGCATAGCAGCCTCTAAATCACAGATGTATTGCACTTATCCACAAATGATTTTACTAGTAATTCATTATTTATTGCATTTCTTTCCAACTGCGTTGAAGAACTGTCAAGCTGATGTTTCTCGATGAAATGTCGCCCTGTGGGTAACCTTCGTACTTTTCTGAAAATGCAAGTCTAAGCGCCTATCTGACGCAAAAAAAGTTCAACGAAGATCTTATAAATGCTCGACCCCGTCCCCGAAGGAGGTTACAAGCGAGGATAAACTAGTTACGGTAAGCTTTCCTTCTTTTGCTAAAATGAGGGGGAAATTACGGGAAACATATTTAAAAGAAAGGTAACCTACCAGTTGTATTTGCGCAGAAGTATGGATGACAGCGATGGACAAAGGAAACATCATGATTCAAGCAAAGCATTTGGCCTAAAGCTTCGTTGTTGAGAGGTGGAGTAGAAAAGCTTATTAATGAACTCACTTAAATGAGCTTCTAGACGTAGCATCCAGATCTCTACTGAAGCGAATTCAATGTCGAGAGATAAACCGGGCAGACTAGTATCGTTAAATTATTATTAGCATTTCTATGTTTTGATATAGTTAATAGGCTCCTATTTCTTTTTCATAATAGGCTTGTATTTCTGGAAATTTGTGATAGGTCGCTTCTTCAGGCACGTATGCTTCTCCTTTAAGAACGCGGTTCAGTGTCCATTTCACGAGGTAGGTACGTAAACGTTTTTATTTTGAATGTGGCTCATTTAAAATCTTCTTATTGTCTATCGATACTTTTAATTTTTAATTACTAATTAAGTTTTATTCTTATAGTTTAAGTTATACTATTGGAAGAATATAGTAAAATATGTCTAGTGTACTCAAAATGTTTATACCTTAAAAAGCGACTTGCTGCAGAGAACTTTCTGAATGAATAAGTGTACGAGGCATGTGACGCAATTAAAAACTTACAAAAAAAAGTTTTCGATGCACTCTCGAACCTAATGCAAAAAAAAGCTTTGTCGAAAACTTCTAGTGCACGTATATTCCATAACGCTTGTATATGAATCTGTGCCTAATAACATGATGAATAAAATCTGTTAACAAACGAATGTAACAGCTGATTTATTTACACTTCGCCAGATTGATAATGAATCGTAATACCAATGTACGTAATTTCTTTACGGAGATATCGGACGCGAGACCTTGATATTTAGCTTCGATCAGCTTTCGAGTGCGATCATAATTAACAATGATTTCGTTTAGTTTCGATAGGTTGAGAAGTTTTTAGCGTATTTACGACACTGTTGGGCGTGAAGTGAACAAGTATATACTTAAACTATGCTGGTTCAGGACCTCTGTTCTGGAAGAGGTTCTGGAAAGTTCGTCTCGGAGACAGTGAGAAGATTATCTTGACAACATCGTTTGACAACTTATAAAATATTAACTTTCCTATTGAATAAAGAGTTTTCATATTATTAATATTGATACGAAGAATTTGGCACAATTGTTTTGAAGGAATTCGAGTGGGCCTAGAAAATCGTACGACCTCAAACTTTCGGCAGCCAAGATTATTTTAACAAGACATTTATATTCAACAACGTTTATTGACAACAAGCGTCCCAACAGTTAGATTTTTAACCTATTGACTATTGTCTATTGATTGGTAGTTCAACTATTGGTAACAGTGACTTTAAGAATTCCTCTGTTGAACTTTTTATTGACTTTTCTAATAAAGACTGGCGTAATGAAGATAAAAATTATAGGGTCCTCTGTAATAACTCTGCGTCCCGCAGCGTAAACAGACTGCGAACATGCACCACTAATCTTA